>NC_046169.1:30203745-30513120 GCF_011064425.1 Rattus rattus
CTTAAGATTTAGTCTCAAAAAAAAAAAAAAAAAAAGGTTGAAGCATTATTTGTCAAGTACTTAACGTTTCCTCGGGCAGGCACTCACTTTTTTGTTTGGTTTTCTGAGACAGGGTTTCTCTGTGTAGCCCTGGCTGTCCAGGAACTCATTCTGTAGACCAGGCTGGCCTCAAACTCAGAGAGCTACCTGCCATTGCCTCCTCAGTGCCAGGACTGAGTCACCTTTAAACGTTTTTATTCTCTTTTATGTATATAAGCATTGTGCACGTATGTATGTCAGGCGGTCAGAAGAGGGTGAGGCTCCTGCAACTGGAGCTGCCAGTAGTCATGGCTGCCTAACCTGGGTGCAGGGAACCAAACTGGGTCCCCTGAGAGCAGTAGGTGCTTGTAATTGCCGAGCTGTCTCTCCTGCCACTTGGGCGGTCACTTTAAATGAGGCCGATTCTTTGGCAAGAAGAGTACCCTTGGGTGGAGGAAGTGTGGAGTGGTGTTGTCCAATAGGACTATGTGTAATGATGGAAATTGTTGTGTCTGGCGCTGTTGCCAGTTAATTGTACATTTGAATGTGACTGAAGCACTAAATTTAACATGGAGTGTCTAGAGACAGAGTTCCAAGGTTGAGAACGTTTGTTACTCATGTGGGGCTGGAGTTTGGTTTCCGGCATCGAAGCTGTGCAGCTCATACCACGTGTGGGGCGTGTTCTGCTCTCTTCTGGTTTCCACACGCACCTGCACACTTGTATACAGAGAGGGGATGGCAAAGCTGAAAAAGAAAAAGAGAAAAGGTAGCTCAGGTGTGGCTGAGGCAGGCAGGTCTGTATGAATTCTAGGTCAGTCTGATGTGCACGGTGAGTCCCAGGCCATCTAAGGCTTCACCGTGAGACCCCATCTCAACAAAACACAACACAGTCAAAAACCACATGTGGCTGGAGGCTACCATACTTGAAAACACAGAGGCCACAATGGAGCTTTTAGTCTCACAGACTGGAGGGAGCACTTAAGATACAAAAATGTATCAAATAAAGGTAAGCTGTAGGATAGCCATCCTGGTCCACTCCCTGGGACTAGAAAGGCTGGACGCGGTCTCCTGTGCTCTGGGATAGCGAGTCTCCACAGCTCTGCTCGTCCTTGCCAGAGTGTCTCAAGAGTTCTAGATGATATCTTCCCTGAAGTGACCTCTCGAGCACCGTCACTGATATTCAGGACTCTTGTCCCCTGAACTAGCCTGATGCCAGCAGCCCCAGCTCTTACCTGTACCTAACTATCACAATGAGTGAGGATTTCAAAGGGTGCATGGGAAAGCTGCCAACACTCGGGTTCAGATTTGCTTGTTAACGGTAGCGAGACTAAGGTAATCGAAAGGAACACGTGAAGTAAGTACAGGGTCTGAGATGCTGTAGGCGGCCTTCATTGTAGATGCCTGAGATAAAGGCCTTGCATCTGAGGTGAAAGGTTCATAAAGTTGAGTAGTTTCTTAATTGATCCGAGGCCCTTGAGCCTCTCCTGCAGTTTACCGTTAGACTTGATTTCTTACCAGAATCTTCTGATGCTCATCCAGCTGACTCAATGTCCATTTCACAGGCCTTGTCCATTCTGTCTTCCTTTGTCTCCAGACTGTGTAACGTTTGTTTCCTTCCAGCTCACATGTTTGCCTTGCTCTCAAAGCCTTTTCCTTCCTTTCTAGTTCACTCTTTTGGTCTAGGACATTTCTGTGGTAATCACAGGGTTTGTTATTCCTTATATGTCACATTGTATGCTTGGTTACTTTTTTGTGGATGTGAGTCTTCTCCCCAGCTACGTTGTAAGTTCCATATGTTTGTATCTGTTATATATTCTTCTGTCCTCTGTAGTGAGCAGGAAGTACAATTTAAAAACATATTGGGTACATCCCAGCCAGTTAGAGTAAAAATTTAGAGTGCTGTCATTTAGTTAGTGGATGTTTATTATATGTTGTAAGAAAGATAAAGACGGGTCTGGAGAGATGGCTCAGTGGTTAAGAACACCAACTGCTCTTCCAGAGGTCCTGAGTTCAAATCCCAGCAACCACATGGTGGCTCACAGCCATCTGTAATGATCTGGTGCCCTTCTGGTGTGTCTGAAGACAGCTTCAGCATACATATATAAAATACATAAATAAATTAAAAAAAAAATCTCTCTTCCAAGAGAGTTTACAGACCACACAGAGACAGCTAACAGTGCTGGATGCTATGAAAAACACACACACTCAGTGGGCTGTGGTCGCTGTGCCTGCATTCCCAGTACTCTGGAAGACAGAGAGTTGCCATGAGTTTGCGGCCAGTCAGTGTTACAGTGTGACATCCTATTTCAGAGGCTCAGAAACAGGGCTGATGAGATAGCTCAGATACTTGCCTGACAAGTCTGGCATCCTGAGTTCAAGCCTCAGATCACACTTTAGAAGGTGAAAGGACAGAACTAACTCTACAAAGTTGCCCTCTGACCTCCCATGGTCTCACCCTGACACCATACCCTCCTCCTATCATGTGCATATAAGCCCAGTACTCAGGAGACAGAGGCAGGGAGATCAGGTTCAGTTATTCTCGGCTACATAGCAAGTCTGAGTCTATCCTGGATCCCTGAGACCCTGTCATAAACAAACAGCAAACAGAACAAACAAACTGGGCACTGTCCGAGAAAGAGAAGGATGAACACATTTGCGGTGGGGAGGAGCTCAGCAGGGTTTGGAAAGCAGGTGAATGTGGATTTCAGCTGGTAAAGCAGGGAGAACCCCTGCAGAAGCCACGGAGGAGGCAAAGACCTGAGGTGCTGTAGGGTCCGAGGTGGATGATTCACGGGCATGTGATTGAGAAACTGAACCTCCAATCAGTGCATGATCAATAATTTAGTAGTGGCTCTCAAATGCTCCCATCACAGTCACCCGAGTGGCTTCTTAAACTGCAGACGGCTGAGTTCTCCAGGGTTGGTTTTGGTAGGCTTGGTTCTGGGTGGTGCTGTTCCTTCACGGTGTGAGCACTGGTGCGTCTGATGCTTGCCGGTGGAGATGCCATGCCGATTTGGTGTCTAGAACCCGGGATGTTAACACATAGTGGTGGTGTGGCTCTGCATACACCTCTGGTCTCCCATAGGCTGCGAATCAGGCTCTGGGCTCACAGCCCCTCCTGCAGTGTGGGAGAAGCAGTGAGGGCTGAGCAGTGCTTCTTTGGCACCGCGTCCTTAAAGGGTCCGAGCTGGAGGCACTTGGTGCTGGAAGCCCCTGAAAAACGAAGACGTACGCCTCCTTAACTCCTAGCAGGCGCAGCGGTGCAGGCCTTTAGCCCCAGCACCAGGAAGCAGAGGCGGGCGACTTTTGTGAGTTTTAAACTAGCCTTTATCTATCTACAGATAAATAAAGTTCCAGGATAGCCAGGCCTATATAGTGAGACCCCGTCTCAAACAAAACAAAATAGCCAAAAAATCTCTAGCTCTGAATAAGAAACCAAAGTGAATATAGCAAAAATTGGGAGACACTTTTAGGGTTCCTTTACATTCTTAAAAATTAGTGAGTTCTCCAGGAGCACTCACCCTCCCCCCAAAAAAAATCAGCCAAAACAAATAAAACAATAACTGCTGTGATTTTGTCTCTCAGATTAAAAGCGTGCAACACGACTATGGAGTTTGGAGTAACTTCCTCTTGATATGTTCCTTTTTTTCAGACTTAACCAAGAGACTAAGTTCTCTATAGAAACACCCACGTTTGTATGGATGATTGGGGAAAGATAGTGGCAGCAGACAAGGGAAAAGCATCCTGACCTTCCGAGAAAATGAGTATGCTGAAACCCAGCGGGCTGAAGGCCCCGACCAAGATCCTAAAGCCTGGGAGCACAGCCTTGAAGACCCCTGCTGCCGGTAACACTCTGCTTCCTCGCTTTATTTATTCATTTCCTCTTGAGACAGGGCTTCTCCGCACAGCCCTCTGGCTGTCCTGAAATTCACTGTGTACACCAGGCTGCCCTCAACTCAGAGGTTTGCCTGCCTCTGCCTCCCGAGTGCTAGGAGTAAAGGTGTGTGGCACCATTGATAATAACTTAATAATAATAAAAAGGTTTGTTTTATTACTTACTTAGGTATATATATATATATATATATATATATATATATATATATATATATATATGTGTATGCAGTTGCCTGGAGAAGCCAGAAGAGGGTTTCCAGTCTCCTAGAGCTGGAGTTACAAGTGGTTGCGTGGTTGGGAGACAACTGAAATGGTAGCTGGGGACTGAACGCAGGTCCTCTGCAAGAGCAGCAAGCACTCTTAACCACCGAGTTTTCTTACATGAATTTGAAGGTTTTTTTTTGTTTTTTGTTTTAAAAGACAACTTTGGGCTGGAGAGATGGCTCAGTGGTTAGAGCACTGACTGCTCTTCCAGAGGTCCTGAGTTCAGTTCCCAGCAACCACATGGTGGCTCACAGCCATCTGTAATGGGATCCGATGCCCTCTTCTGGTGTGTCTGAGGACAGCGACAGTGTACTTAAAAGACAACTTTATAAAAATCGCTATTTGAAAAGGTTTTCATGAAGAAGCAGAGCTTTTAACATTTGGAATTTTAAAAATCCTTCATGTGTGCACGTGTATGCACACAGCCATCTTTGCGTGCAACCCTTGAGGCCGGGGGTTGAGGTTGGGCGTCTACTTCAGTTGCTCCTCATCCAGTGTTTGAGACGCTGAATCTGGAGCTCAGCATTGGTGCTGCCCAGCAAACACCAGGGAGTTCCTCTCTCCCCACACTCAGCTCTTTACATTGATGGAGGATCTGAGTTTAATTCCTCTGAGCACTTTACCTACTGACCACAGTTAGTCACCGAGATCTAGGATTTTTTGTTTTGTTTTGTTCTAGATAGGGTTCTCTGTGTAGCACTGGCTGTCCTGTCCTCACTCTGTAGACCAGGCTGGTCTCGAACTCAGAGACCCACTTAACTCCACCTCCCAAGTGCTGGGATTAAAAGCCTGTGCTGGGGGTTGGGGGTTTAGCTCAGTGGTAGAGCGCTTGCCTAGCAAGCGTTCAGTCCCCAGCTCCGAAAAAAAAGGAAAAAGGAAAAACAAAACAAAACAAAACAAAAAAAACCAGCCTGTGCCACCACTGCCCTAGAGATTTTTTGAGGCATATTTTTGGAAGTTGTCCTTTCAAAATTTAGTTGATATAGCATGAGTCGTTAAAGTCACTGAGTTATTTGATCCCTTCAGTGTGAAGGCATTTCTTTGATTTCTCTTCCTTAATTTTTTTTTAGATCTTTCTTCATGGAATTCCAAGAAACAAACACTAAAAGATTTTTTTGACATTAATTGAATAATACTTGGCTCTCAAGCCAATGAGGAAGATCTTTCCCAGTTTATGGATGAGTGACTCAATCCTTTCAGGTTGCTCTAACAAAATATTCTAGGCTGGGAGTTTATAAACAACAACTATACTGCCCACAGTTTTAGTGTTCTTCCAGGTTTGCTTCTGTCTCCTGTCAGCTCTTGGGTGGAAGCAGGCCGCCTGCTTTCTTGTCTCCCCAGCTCTCGCCCCTGACCTCTCGGAGGGCACAGACTGTGTCGTCTTTCTGTGTTTGCTGACATAGAACAGTACCTGGGACTAGTCTTAGAGATGCAGGAGCTCCCTAGACAGGTAGAGGATCAATAAATACATGAAGTCACTCAGTCCTCCTAAACCCTCAGAGGAGGACATCCCCGCCTCCTACAGGGGAAGAGACTAAAGCCAGAGAGGTTGTGTCGCGTCCTGAGACATGATGCCGTGCTTCATAAATGATGTCTGGTTAGGAGTGTGCACTCTCCCCACTACACTGACTAGTCAATAAACCCTTGTGAGATGGTGAACGGGTACGTTTTCAATGTGAATACACATTTCTGGCAAATTACTTATTCTCTTTAGCATAGGACAGAGGGCGCACAAAGGTGTCTCCCCTTCCCGGGGCATTTGGCCAGGTGCTATCTTTTTGGTTTTGCCCCGATTTCTACCTCTGCCATCAAAGGAAAGGGTTTTATGTACTGTGTTAGAGTAGAGAGATCAGGGCCCAGCCCTCAATCCTTTCACTCAGTAAACGTGATTGCGTGTCTCTGTTTAGATGGCATGAGTTTTGCTCTCTCCACTACTCAGTTAGAGGAGTAAATGGGTCTTCATGCATCTGACTAGAGTATCCAAGTGTTCAGGAAGGGAGTAGAGTGGGAATAGCCTGAGAACTATAAATACAGGGCTGGGAAAGGACTGTGGTTTTTTTTCCTTGTCTTGATGACTTCTAGTCACATGCAGATTGTAGAATAAACCTCCCCCCCCAGCTCACAGAGCTTTAAGTGTTTTCTTTTTTTTACAAAAAAAAAAAAAAAAAAAAAAAGAATTTGTCCAGCAAGCCATGGTCTGTTATGGTCTGTTTACATTGCTACTGTTTTCTCCTTTTATGTTTAAAGCTTTTTTTTTTTTTTTTAAAGATTTATTCATTTATTATATATAAGTACACACTGTAGCTGTCTTCAGACACACCAGAAGAGGGAATAGATCTCATTACAGCTTTTGCCAGAGCCACCATGTGGTTTAAAAAAAAAAATTGAAAAAAGGAATTTGACAGCAAGCAGTCTGTTATGGTCTGTTTAACTACTGAGCCATCTTTTAGTTTAAAGTTTTTATTATTATGATTTTATGTGTGTGGGTTTTAATCTATGCATATGTCTGTGCGCCATATGTGCACCTGTTTCTGGGTGAGGCCAGAGGAGGAGGAGGAGGAGGATGTCAGATCCCCTGGAACTGGAGTTATGGATGGTTGTGAGCCACCGTGTGGGTGCTGGGGATCGTACCTGGGTCCCCAGCAAGAGGAACCAGCGCTTTTTTCTTTTTTTTTTTTTTTTAAGATTTTAAAAATTTATTTTACGTATGCGAGTACACTGTTGCAGTCTTCAGACGCCCCAGAAGAGGGCATCGGGTCCCATTACAGATGGATGTGGGTGCTGGGAATTGAACCCAGGAGCTCTGGAAGAGCAGTCAGTGCTGTGAACCCTGAGCCACCTCTCTAGTTCATTCTGTCTTTGTTAGAAGACAGTTACGGGGTTGACACTGGACCTGCCCTCATTCTTCTCTTGCCTTCAGCTGCAGCTCCAGTGGAGAAGACAATACCCAGTGAAAAAGCCTCGGGCCCTCCATCCTCCGAGACCCAAGAGGAGTTTGTGGACGACTTCCGAGTTGGAGAACGAGTTTGGGTGAACGGGAATAAACCCGGATTCATCCAGTTTCTTGGGGAAACTCAGTTTGCACCAGGCCAGTGGGCTGGGATTGTTTTGGATGAACCCATAGGAAAGAACGACGGCTCAGTGGCGGGAGTGCGGTATTTCCAGTGTGAGCCTTTAAAGGGTATCTTCACCCGACCCTCAAAGCTAACGAGGAAGGTACAAGCAGAGGATGAAGCCAACGGCCTGCAGACAGCTCACGCGAGAGCTGCTTCACCTCTGTCCGCTGCTGCAGCCACCATGGTGTCCTCTTCTCCAGCCACTCCCTCAAATATTCCCCAGAAACCGTCCCAGCCAATGGCAAAAGAAACTTCAGCGACACCTCAAATTAGCAACCTTACGAAAACCGCCAGCGAGTCAATCTCCAACCTTTCAGAGGCTGGCTCTGTCAAGAAGGGGGAGCGAGAGCTCAAGATCGGAGACAGGGTGCTGGTGAGTCACATGTCACTACGGCCACTGGCCCTTTGTGCCTGCATGTAACACCTTCTTCCCCCTCCTCTTCCTCCTCCTCCTCTTCTTTGAGATAAGGCCTCTCTCTGTAGTCCAGGCTGGAGCGGTGCTGTGCCTCCTACTTTCCCCCACCATACCTGGTTAGCTAACATGCTAATTTGTTTTTTAAAATAAATTTGTTTTTTAAACATAAATCTTTGATCTAGAAAGAAGCATTTTAACTTGAAAATCTCTGGAACTGGAGTTGGAGATGGTAATGAGCCACCATTTGGGTGCCGGGCATCTTCCTCTGGAAGAACAGCCAGTGCTCTTAGCCACTGAGCCATCTCTCTAGTCCCCTTCAAAGAGAAAAATCTCATGTAGTCCAGGCTGGCCTGTATTTTTTTGTGGTACTTGAAGCTGGCGTAAATTTTAGGTTTGTTTCTAGGGTTTAAAAAAGGTTTTGTTCTTCCTTTGGTTTTTTTGAGACAAGGTTTCACTGTGTAGGCTTGGCTGGCCTGGCAGCACAGAGATCCACTTCCTGTGCTGCAGATCACTGGCGGAGATCAAAGGTGGTTGCCTCTTGCCTTGGTCTAAATACCCTCCTGCTTTTACTTCCCTAATACTGAGACTACAAGCTCATGCCACCACACCTGCCTACCTTATTTAGTTTTAATTTATTTTTTTTCCTCCAAACCATGGTTTTTCTGTGTAGGCCTAGCTGTCCTGGAACTTGATAGAGTAGGCTGGGATGGAATTCACCAGAGTGCTGGGATTAAAAGCATGAACCATCATCATCTGGATAATTTAATGTTTTGTTAAAGAAATTCATACTTATAGTTTGAAATGAAAAAAAAAAAAAAAAAAAGTTGGGACTGGCCCTGTAGCTCAGGGGTAGAACTTGTGCCTAGCAGTCAAGGCCCTGGAAAACAGTCCTTGGTACCACAGAGTAATGATTAATATTTTTTGAACTGCAGGTTTTATGTAGCCCAGATGGACTTCAAACTTGCTACATGGGTGGCCAGGGAAACCTTGAACTCTCGATCTTACAGCTTCTACCTATCAAGCGCTAAGTTTATAGGTATAGCAAACAGACCCAGCTAATTAAAAAGGAATTAATGAGAACCTTGGTGCCTTCGGGTTTCTGATAGGTCAGCAGTGTGTTACGTCAAATGTGTTACGGCTACATGGCCGGAATCTCAGCACTTGGGTGCTGAGGCATGAAGACTGTGAGTTCAAGGACAGCCTGGGCTACATATTTCTCCAGCCAGAATCTTGGGTTATGGAGCCTCCTCCTTTCACTTCCAAACTGCTGGGATTAGAGTTGTACAGCCCATGCCAGCCCAATGCCAGCTTTTACATTTGCTCTGATACTCATAAGGTAGAGTGGAGGGGCCTGGCGAGATGGCTCAGCGGGTAGAGACACTGGCTACCAAGCCTGACAACCTGTGTTTGTCTCCAGGAACCCATGTAGCAGGTAAACTGAGCATGGAAAGTTGTCCTCTGTGTCCACACACATACCTGAGCATTCACACATTCACAAAAGAAATAAATACTACATGAATGTGAATCCAGAAAAAAATCAGAAGTTGCATTCCAAAATGCATGGGTTCGTTATACAGGAAGCTTCTTTTTCTTTGAGACATTTTCACTGGGGAGCCCAGCCTGACCTAGAGCTCACAGCCTTGGCTGGTTCCACACTCAGGCCCATCTCGCCTCAGCCTCTTGTATCAATTCTAATTTTTAAATCACAACATAGGAATATTCCCAAAGAAGAATGGGTCAAAGGCGTACATGGTACATCTGCCCCGCGGAACGCCAGCTAGCAGAGCGCGTGTCCGAGTTGGCTTTGTTTGTTTTTGTTCGTTTGTTTATATTTTTTGTCACAGGGTCTCATTTATTCCAGCAGCCCCAGATCCCTATTAGCTGAGGATGACCTTGAACACCTTGCCTTTCTCTCCCAAATGCTTCATAGTTTCCTCTTGATGTAACAGAATTCTGATGCTAGGTAATTAAGAAGGAAAGGCTGATCTTGGGTTGGGCCTCTGGTGGCTGGACTCTGTAACAGAACATGATGCTGAGTCTTTTTCTGTGAGGGCTTCGTGACAGCTTCAGGACAGGAGGACAGTCAGTGTGTGTGCCCAGAGAGGAACTCAGAGAGGCCAAACCTGCTTTATGACAGTCTGTGTTCCTGGTGTCTAATCCTGCTAGGGCTTACCTCGGCAGAAAGGCAGGCATCAGAACATTGGTGAGGGCCCCCCTCCTCTCCCTTTAAGCCGCATACCTCCCAGGAGGCCCCACTTCCTGACACCGTAGCACTGGAAACCAAGCTTCCAGGTGAGGCTTTTTTTTTGTGTTTGAGACAGGTCTCACAGATCCTGGGCTGTCCTTAAACTCATTATAGGACCCAGGATGACTTTGGACCTGCACCTCCTGCCTCTACTTCCTGAGTGCTGGCGTTACGGGTGTTCCCACCACACCTGGTTTCTGTGGCTCTGGGGACCAAACCCAGGGGTTTGTGTGTGCTAGGCAAGCACTCTACACTGAGCTACCCCAGCCTTCAGGGTGGCTTTGAGTGTGGCCAGGCTGTATTGGACCCACAGTAACAGAGAGTGGGACATGAGCCTAAATGCCAGCACTGATTATCACTGGGTATGAAAAGATATTATGTCATCTCAATGAAAAAATTACCTTTATTTATCTTATAAGTATGTTTGGTCATATGCATGTACGTGCACAGGGTACCTGGTCCCTTGGAACTGAAGTTACAAATGTTTGTGAGCTACCGTGTGGGAACCAAACCCAGATCCTCTGTATGTGCAACCCGTGTTCTTAAACACCGAGCCATCTGTCTCTCCAGCACCTACAGGGAAGTGTTTGGAAAAAAATTAAGGAAAAAAAAGCAAACGAACCTAAGTTAGGCCCAGTAGTGCAAATCTTTGCTCATCGCTGTTCGTAAAGCCAGAACAGGAAGCTCAAAGCCTCACCAGAGGCGGTGGCGTACCTCCTTAGTCCTAGCACCCAGAAGACAGAGGCCGGTGAGTCTCTGAGTTTGAGGCTAGCCTGGTCTACATGGTGAGTTGGTAAATTCTAGACCAGCCAGGGCTACATAGTAAGATCCTGTTGAATAAAATAGTTCAAGACCGCCTGTGGCACAGATGAGTTCAGTACAGACTGGCACCTTAGTGAGAACCTGTCTCAAAGTGTGGAGAGGCCAGGGTAGAGCTCAGTGCCACTGCTTGCCCAGCAAGCACAAGGCCCTGTGTTCAGTCTTCCACACTGGGCTGGGAGAATGACCTAAGGGAAAGCCCAGGGGAAAGGTGAGAAACCGGAAAACGTGTTCTGAAGAAGTGTGTGGTAGAGGGAGTGAGTGTTGGCAGATGTGATGCAGGGTGCTAAGCAGCAGTGGTTGAAATGTTGCCATGTGCGAACCTGGACCAAGGCACAAATGTGTGATCTCATGTATGCGTGAGAGAAAGCATAATAATACCGATGGCGTAGTTTTGATATCTAATGTTCATTTGCATATTAAAGTGGGTGGGAAAATAGTTAAAAAGAATTCCAGCTCTGAACACTCCATGTAAATAAAATTGTGAGGAGTGGTATTTTTTTTAAAGATTTATTTATTTTTGTATGTGAGTACACTGTAGCTGTCTTCAGATGCACCAGAAGAGGGCATCAGATCTCATTACAGATGGTTGTGAGCCACCATGTGGTTGCTGGGAATTGAACTCAGGACCTCTGGAAGAGCAGTCAGTGCTCTTAACCACTGAACCATCTCTCTAGCTCAGGAGTGGTATTTTTTTTTTTTTAACAGTTGTAAGGAGTCAAAACCTTCATAGTGTGAAAACCAGTAGATTCAATCATTTTAAAGGGTTTAAAATCCTTCTCCCATCCAAACAGAGACTCTTTGTGTAGCCTTGAAACTCTATAAACCTGGAGTTCAGAGATCCTCCTGCCTCTGCCTTAAACTTAATATGTAACCCAGGATGACTTTGAACTTCTCAACCTCTCGCCTCCCATTCCTGAGTGCTAGAATTAAAGGTGTGCACCATCATGCCTGGTTAAAGTACTTAAAAGTTCAGTTGCTGATATAATTAGTGAACCCAACAGACATGTAGATGGTGTCTTTAATGTGTGTGCACCACTGTGTTGAGGCAAAGTAAGTCAAGAGAGTATCAAGAATACGGGAGCCATAGATGGGCTTTGCTTCTGTCTGATGTCGTTGGCTTTTTACTTTTATAGAGCATTCATTTCCAACTAGGGAAATGCTCTCAAGTGATCAGAAGTTATCAGAGTAAAAGTTATTTACTCATTATTATTGTATATGTGAGTTTGCGGGCACACATTTTGAGAAACCAGTTCTTTCCTTCCACATTTATGTGGGTACCAGGAGTTGGATGCATGTCGTAGGCTTGCCTCCTAGGGCAGCAAGCGCATTCACCTAGGGAGCCATCTTGCCAGCCTATAACAAGTGTTTTTTAAGGAAGGGGATGCATTTGTTATCAGTGTTAATGATTACATCTTGTGTAGGGTGTTTCATTGGACTGTCCCAGACTTCAGGTCAACCTGGCAGTGTGTCTGTCAGTGTGGCTTCAGGACAAGTCGAGAAGAGCTCAGAAGACAAAGCAAAGAAGCTGCTGATGGGACGTCGGGCTGCACCGCCTGTCGTTTGTTGGGACTAAGCAATAAGCTATTGAATTCATCCTGAGTTTCACCTTTACTCTTCTAGGTCGGTGGCACGAAGGCTGGCGTGGTCCGGTTTCTTGGAGAGACTGACTTCGCCAAGGGGGAATGGTGTGGTGTGGAATTAGACGAGCCTTTGGGGAAGAACGATGGTGCTGTTGCTGGAACAAGGTTGGTTTGCAGGTCTGGGACATTGCGTGCTGTGTGCTCCAGCGGAACTCACTAGTATGTGCAGTAACATGGAAATGTTCTCCGAGGAGCCATGCTTTTAGTTTTGTGAGGCACTTTTAGTGGAACAGGCTGGCCTGGAACCTGTGACAATCTTCCTGCCCAACTCAGTCTTGCATGTATCAGGGTTAAAGATATGATCTGCTGTGACCGACTAGGAGCTATACTTTCATTCTATTTATCCTACCTACCATTTATTTATTTGTTAATTAATTAATTAATGAGTCGCAGTGTCTTTGTGTAGTCATGGCTGTCCCTAGCACTTGCTATGTAGACTTCTGTCTCACAGAAATCCATCTGCTTTTGCTAACTAGTGCTGGGATTGAAGGTGTGTTACCACCACACCTATTTTTTTCTTTCTTGAGACCTAGTTTTTGTTGTTGTTTTTTCGTATGTATGTGCACAAGTGTGCATGCCAGAGGACAACTTTGGGTGTCATCTTCAAGCGACTGGGTGTTTACCATTAGACTAGGTTGGTTGACCAGTTAGTACCACTCTGCCCAGCAAAAATCATTTTCCTTCTGGCTTTATCAGGGACAGGGTGGGGCAAAGAGAAGGTAACTGCCTTTGACAGGAAATGAAATGTGAAACGCGTCTTCATGTTTGATAAGAATTCCATCCTGTGCTGAGGGATTGCCTGCCAAGCAGCCCCCTCTCTTGTAAGAGCGCTCCTACTCCGCCCTTGTAGTACAGATGGGACCCAGATAGGACAGGGATGCATGGGATTTCCCATTCTTCTCTCTGATCTCACATAGCTCAGGCTGCTCCCCAGCTCACAATCCCCTCCACGGTTCAAGTGCTTGGATTTTAGTGTATGGAGTCACTAAAATATGATACATTTTCATATTGGCATATAGAATATTGATCATGATATGATCTAGTTTACATTGACCTATATAAGTCATATATAAGCACGTATGGATTTTAATCTGCCAAACGCCGTTATTCACAGAGATAAAGATTAAATATCTCTTAGTACAATGATTAAGCCATCAAGCCCTCTCATTGTTTTGCCTGTGTATCGAAAACCGAACACCGAGTCTCCCATGTGAAGGCGAGCCTTTACCACTGGGCCACCTCTCCAGCCCCTCCGCTGTCCTTTCCTGTCACTGAAACGCTGTCACCGTCTCTGTATTCTCAGATGACCGACCTTTCTAGTCTACTTTGGTGGCTCTGCCGGAGTCAGGGCCTTGTTTCATTTGTCCTGTGTGTGTGGCTTTAAGAGGGGTCTTCTGCTTACACTCATCACTTGGTGGACGACTTTGGTCCTTACGTAATCTCTGGCATTTTGAGTTGGAAGAGTGTCTGGTTACAGCTGTCACTTTTTGTAATTAAGTTGCATTTGTTCCTCTTACTGTTCTCTAAAGGTATTTTCAATGTCAACCCAAGTACGGATTGTTCGCTCCCGTCCACAAAGTGACAAAGATTGGCTTCCCTTCTACCACCCCAGCCAAAGCCAAAGCCGCTGCTGTGAGGCGAGTGATGGCCACCACGCCCGCCAGCCTGAAGCGAAGCCCTTCTGCCTCCTCCCTCAGCTCCATGAGCTCTGTGGCCTCCTCTGTGAGCAGCAAGCCCAGCCGGACAGGACTAGTAAGCCCCCCCTCACCCCCCACTTCCTGAGGCACCAAATGCTTGCAGCCAGGGATCTGCTTCGCTTGTCTGTGTTCTCAGTGTTGCCCAGAGCTTGTTGTGGAAGTTTGGAAAGTGCAAAGCAAGGATGTGGGTCTTGAAACAAGATTATTTTTTAGTGGCACTTTTATTCAAAGTAGCTTTAATGCATGGTATGCCAGTTCTTGAGAAGTCTGTGTAACTACTATTCTGTGAAATTACTTAGGCCCAAGTGACAGGGAAATTGGGGAGATCCCATTCGTCATGTATGTAGGTCTCTTTCTCTTTGACTTCTAACACTTTTAGGGGCCAATGTATTTTGAGAGAACTTCATGCTTTATGTCATCAGAGTAGACTAACCTACCCTAACGTGTGAAGTGGCCCTAGGTGGCCCAGAGGGTTCAGAGGGGCCTTTTGGAACTCACAGAAGCTGGGAAGGGCCATGCTTTGTCTTCTTTCTTCTTGTCTTTCTCCTGGTCCTTTCTCTCTCCTTTCCCCACTTGGAGTTGAAGAGTGGAGTCGCTGGAGTCATACACCAGTTCTCTCTGTTCATGCGGTGAATCGTTTGTTTACGTCAGAAGTGTCAGCAAGAGTCTAGGCCCGCCTGATTCGGGGCCTCGGCTCTTGGATGGTGACCTTGAGGCAACAGTTACTTAGCCGGTGACTCCAGCACTAGGGTTCCCAGTCCTTGATCTCATTTACCTTCTGTTGCATCACAGTCAGGAAGAGAGAGGAGGGGCAGTGAAGTTTCTCCTCCATGGCTGTGATGCCCCTGTGTTAGCCAGCTGCAGTGTCTTCCTTTTATATCCAGGTAAAATACACACCTCTCCGACTGTTTCCGTTAGCATCCTCCACAGTTTGATTAAAAATGGCTCTCAGGAGAAAAAAAGTCACATGACGAATGGAATGGAGGCGAAGATCAAAGCCTTGTTCTGAAAGGCGCAGCACATCCCAACATGGACATCTACTCTGCTGGTCTAGGGACAATTCCACCCGAGTCTGCTCTGGAAGAGCTCTTTCCTTGAGTAACTTTCATCTTGTAAATCATGTCCATTTCTTGGGGAGTACCAAGCTCTCCCTGCATCCTCCAGTCTCCCCTACAAACATTTAGCAGACAAGTTCTGATTTCTCATATTGAAGACGATTGTCAAATAGATAAGTCTCCTTATCTTGTGACACAGCTTTTTTTCTCCGTGTGTTTACGTGGGGTAGCTGTAGTTTCTAGTAAAAGCGACAGAGTGTAACAGGGACATAAAATAACGTGCTTTTAACCCATTCCTGAGAGGTGTATTCCTGTGCAAGGAGAGTAGAAAGTGGAAAGTTAATATTTTTGAATATTCATTTATGTGTGTCTGTGCATGTGGGTGGGTGTCGGATGCGCTGGAGCTGGCATCTGTGGGACACTGGTGTCTTAGCTGAGTGCTTGGAACCAGAATTCAGGTCCTCATGCTTTCCCAGCAAGCACTCTTAGCCACCGAGCCATGTCTCCAGGTCCCAAGAAAAGTGAGTACTTTAAATGAATTCGTCAGTAAGTTTAGTGTCTTACCATTAGGGAATGTGCTCCTGTTGGGCACTGTGCGTCTTCTCGAACCTTGGAAACCCAATTGTCACTGGGACCTTCATTTCCTGTGCTGCTCTGATCGGTGCATGGTATTTGTTCTTTGTCTTCACACCTGCCAATACCCACTTTGCAGTGGTTGAACGGAGTGGATTACAGGCTGAGGCTGTAGCTGAGACCCCTAACATGTCATTGCCATGTGCAACAGCTACCTCTGCACTTCCTTGGGATTTTACACATTCTTTAGGGTCCCCATGAACTTCCAGGGCCCCAAGGCATAGCTATGCCCATGATTTGGTGACCTCAACCGTGCATTGAGCGGGGAAACTGGTCTCATGTTTAAAAGAGACATGGGATTTGCTCTCAATATGTTTCAATAATTCAAGAAATTCCACAAAATGAACCACAAAAGGCAGTGTGGGTTTGATTGGATTCCTTTGCTCTCATAGTCATCAAATTGCTGGATTATTAATTGATGAAGATCTCACTGTCTACTCCCTGAGATGAGGGCTCGATAGACTGACGGAGAGCACTCGGGTGACAAACGAAGCTTTGTTTGCGGAAGGAGCAAAGGCTGAATTGATCTGGAGCCAGCAGCTAAGTCGAGGCCATGGACAAATGCTTGCCTAGGATGGCGTCATGTCCAAATTCCCTCTCAGCCTGCAGAGCCTGTGGGAGCCACAGAGCCTGTGGGAGCCTGCAGAGAGGAATGCCATTCACTTTGCCCAGTTACCTGCTGCCCTTTATGCAGGCTCATTTCCCCTGGGTTTAACGTGGCTGTTAGCGTCCAGATGGAGATGAACCGAAAGAGATTAATAGGTGACAAGAAGACACATCCTCAGAGTCCCCTAGCCCTTGGCACTGCCACCTCCTATCTTCTCCTTCTTTTTTGCCTCACAGTTGCCTTGTCCTCTTCTTCCTACTTACCATAGGTTTCTCTTTTTCTTCTTTCCATCTTATTTCCTTTCCTTCTCTCTGTGTGTGGGCGTGTGTGTGTGTGTGTGTGCGCGTGTGTCTGTCTGTCTGTCTGTCCGACTGACTGACTGTTCTTACTCTGACTTCCCCTCTTAAGTCTTATAATTATCTAGTGATTGGGATTCAGGTCCTAGAGGCCAGATTCCAGCGTGATATCGCCCTCATTTTTCCTTTGCAAAGAAAGATGAAAAAGATCTTGACAAGAATCCAACTATTCATCAGTTGAAAAGACGCAACTCCAAGGGTGATGCTTTCATTTCCTAGTGAGGTTTGGGAGCTTTAAAAACTCTCAGCCTCCAAACCAAGAATCAAATGGTTGGGCAGATGTCATCACCGGAAGACAGTAGCTCAGCTGGAGTAGTTTAAAGAACCTTGGGATGTTTTGCTTTGTTTTGTTTTGATCTGAGACAGGGTCTTACCTGGTAGCCAGGCTGGCTTCCGGCACACCGGCAGTCTCCAGCCTTGGCCTCTGGAGTTCTGGGTTCCATGAAAACCATCTCGATTCCTACAGACCTTGTGAGCTGTGCTCAGAGTGCCCGTGTTTAAACTACATATTGGTCTTCTCAATGTCTCCTGAACTTCGCCATGGCCTTGACTTCGCATGTGTTTCGTGAGGTCTTACTTTCTTGCTGAGAACTTGTCCTAATGTTTTTACAAACCCACAAGCTGGGGTAGCACGTTTGCTTTGCCTAGGAGGTGTCTGCTACACACGCGCTGCTCGCTCCTTTCTCCGGCAGCAGCATCATCCTTGATTTCTCTGACTTTCCTTTGCAGTTGACTGAAACCTCTTCCCGCTACGCCCGCAAGATCTCGGGCACCACTGCCCTCCAGGAGGCGCTGAAGGAGAAGCAGCAGCACATTGAGCAGCTGCTGGCTGAGCGGGACCTGGAGCGGGCCGAGGTGGCCAAGGCTACCAGCCACGTGGGGGAAATAGAGCAGGAGCTAGCCCTGGCCCGAGATGGGCATGACCAGGTGAAGACTGGTGTTGATCTTGTGGCTATTACGGTGGTGGTTTCTAAATCGAGTGAGGAGGTTAAAAAGAGTGCCTATTGTTTGGAGCCAGGGAGTTGGATTTGAACATAGGAAACGAGTATCGATTTCTTTTCTGAGCTTGTTGAAAGCTGTGGTCTGGGTGCCAGTTTCCATTATCCTAAAATGTTGTTCTCGATTTTACCCTAGCCTTTTGGAATTTATGTGTAGTCTCTGAGTCTGTCTGTATGAACTGCTCATGCCTGGGGCCTCAGTGATCACAGGTGCTGTTTGTAGATTATTACCAACACATTTCAGTATTGGAACAGATGAGACTTGTTTTACTGTTGCCCTCCCTCTGTTGCTATATGATGTGGGATTTTTTTTTGTTTTTGTTTTTTTGTTTTTTTGTGGTTTTTGTTTTTTGTCATCTAGTTTCCAGGAAAGTTGTCAGGGCTAACCTACCAAGATAGAAAACATTAGACTGTGTCCAGACTGATGTTCACCCTTCACGGTCTCATTTGGCCATACCTATTTGGAGGTATCCTGGGCTACTCACTGTCATCTTGCTTCCCTAGCATGTCCTGGAACTGGAGGCCAAGATGGACCAGCTGCGTACCATGGTAGAAGCTGCTGACAGGGAGAAAGTGGAGCTCCTCAACCAGCTGGAAGAGGAGAAAAGGTGATCCTTGAGTGTGGTCTTCCCCTTTTCAGTGATGTCTTAGCAAGAAGTTTGCCATCAGCCAAAGGAATGGCTGTAGAAACTGAGCTCCGCTGTGTGAAGAGAGTGTGCTTTGATGCAACTTTTCCAGGAAGCCTGGTATCATGTAGACATGACTTGATTCACCGTTATTATTGTCACTGAATGCTTCTCCTGAGGTTCGCTTTACTCAGACTGGTTTCACTTACTTAGCCTTTATGAAGAACCTTATCCCTGAGAAAGCTGTCTCCCTCCCTCCAGAGACTGAACGTACACAGCCAGTGCCCCCAGGCCTTTCGTTTTCCTATTTTAAAACAGTCTTACAAAGTGGATTGGACTGGCTCAGAACTCATGACCCTCTTGGATGTAGGTCTGCACCATTAGTCCATAATCACTGGATGGAGAACCACTGGGTATAGGATGTTCTCACATCCCAAAATAAACCTACAAACCTGTGGGCGTGGTATATGCCTACGTTACAGCATGCAGGAGGATATAGTCTTTCTCCCTCTCTCTCTCTCTCTTCCCCCCCCCCACATACACACATACACACACAAAATTCAATTTGCACACGTATAATCTTAAACCTATTTCTTTGGTAATCAAGTATCTTCCTTTAAGGCCAATATTACACCATTCTGGTGTATGTGCCCAAGGGAAAAAGGTTTTGTTTGCTTTCTTGTTTCTTTGTTTTCATGAGTTTCATGTTTTCTAGAGTTGATACCTAGATAAAGGTTTGGAATTTCTAAATAATTACAGCACAGCCTTTCTACACCCGTGCCCTAAAGACGCATGCCTTTACTTCCTGTGTCTAAGGCGTTTGTTTGCATTGCTGCCCTCTGACCTCACCGGGGTGCTGCTCCTGTGCTTTTGCTGTGGGGTGAGGTGTCCTTAGTACTTTCCTTAGTGCCTTGTCCTGGTTTTATCCCACAGGAAGGTTGAGGACCTTCAGTTCCGAGTTGAAGAAGAATCAATTACCAAAGGTGATCTTGAGGTAAACCCTTTCATATCTTGAAAACCTTAATGAATGCCAGTATTGAGAAATATGAGTGGCACACTGGGCCAGCTGATCCTTGTCAGAACAGTCAGTCAAGAGGATGGCGGGCATCCTGCTGTGGCCCACTTGGGTTGTACTGAGGTGGTGGTTTAGTCTTTGAGTCTTTGATTACATGTGATTACATGTGATTTTCATGTGGCAAATTAAAATGCTCGTAACTCTTCTTGTGCTTCAAAATTAGAAGCTGTGAATTGGATTTAATCAAGTCATAAGTCTGGCAGTGTGTCCTAAAGGCAGTCTTAAGAAGACGACTTGTCCCTCTGATGTTGGAAATAGCACTTTAAAAGAGCTTCATTTCAACATACTCATACTTAGCAAGGAATTTTGCTGTGGCCCAGCTTTGTTCTTTAGTGGAGCAGAATAAATCCTTTATAACCCCATAAAAGTCAGTGTGTTCTCATAGTTTATTTTATTCTTTTGGGACCAGGAATTAGATAGTTGCTTTTGAAAATAACATAGTTACCAGAGCAAAAACCAGGAGCAATTTATGCCACTTCTGTGTCATACTTAAAAGTCAGCAATTTCCCTATAATAACAGGTTTCTTATTCTTATGTTCGTAACAATTACTCATATTAGTTTTGAATTATATACTGCTATTAAATGATTTTGCTGCTTTTAAGCCACTGCCAAATAGATGACAAAAATAAATGATTAACTTTTCAAAATTTGAAGATTCTATAAGATTCTTCATAGCATTTTAGTAAAATTGCACTTGTCAGTACAGTTTTCGGCTTTCGGGAGGAGCTAGAGACATGGCCTCACTGTGGAGCCCTAGCGGGCCTAGTGCAAATCAGGCTGGCCTCAGATTGGTAGCAATGTGCCTTTGCCTCCCAAGTGCTGAGATCACAGTCATGTGCCACCACGTCCAGCAGAAGGTATACATACAAATATGCATATAATTTTTTTGCCACCATCAGGATTTTGGAGTCTGTTTTATTTTTATAGTCAATAAAGAAAGCATTTTCTGAGTTCTGATTTTTATAAGGTCTAGACTTTAATGGCTTCTCAGTACTGTAACAGAAACCCCCTTCACTCATTTCGTGTGTAGTCACATCCTTTAGTTGACTGTTGTCATCCATTTAAAAACACCCAAAGTCTCACCAGAAGTTCCATCTCATCATCTAATTCATAAGAATTACCGCCTCCGGGGTTTGGGAAAGGCTGAGTTAAGATATTTACATTAGCAATAGACCAGTATAGTCTGTCTGATAAACTTACTAGAGATTAATCAAATAAAGTTATATTGAAACCCTAACACCGATTGAAACTTTAATTGAACCTCTTTTGTTGTTGTTTACTTTTTTTATTTTTTTACTGATAGCAAAAGAGCCAGATCTCTGAAGACCCCGAGAATGTAAGAGGGCCCTTAACTGTGTGGATATTTCCCATAACACAGATCGATTCCAGATTAAAATGCTTATTGATACACTCGAATACTAACGGCATAATCTGACCTTGGGACTTTTCCCTTAGTGTTTCTATGCATGTGACTTTCAAAGCAAGTGCATTTGTATCTTTAAGAAACTGTGTGTAATGACTAAGCTCTGCGGACTCATTTGTTACTGATAGGTAAATATTTGCTTTCTAAAGATGCTTTGCTGAAAAGGAAAGAAATTGTCTGAGGGCATGGCCTCCTTCACCTCCTTCATAATGTTTTCTAATTTTGGTAGAAACCTAGGATTGGAGGAGCTGTGGAAACGCTGGGAGATACTTCCCAAGTAGTCTGGCCTTCCCAGCCTTCCGGTTGCGCCTCGTTGCTTCCGGTTGCCTTTGTGCATGCCCCCACTGCTAGCCAGCGCAACTGATAAATTCAAACTTTGGTTTATGGCTACAGTATTTCCCCTCCTATCTGCAGTAGAGGCCAGAATTCCTCCCTGAATGTACAGGGTGTTTTAGTTGGTTCTCACCGAGGGAGCTTTTCCTAGCAGCAGGGCTACCGTGTGGTGCTGGCTCCTCTTCTCACAGACCATACCGGAGTGGCCTCCCGAGCACTGACTGATCCCTGTACACATTGCCAGCCTTGCTGCCAATGGAGAGGACCCAAAACCTTTTGCTTTGATTTACAGGCTCAAAAGAACAAAATTGAAACAAAGAATTCTTTGACTTCTTACCACCTATTGAGCTGAAATAGAGCGCTCACATTGACATTTTGATGAGGGGTTCCTTTTTGCGAAGCTACTTCAGTGATCTGGGTCTCTCTCTTCTCTCCATCCAGAACAGGTTTCGCTGCCTCCAGTGTCAGTGTGCATGGAACCTCCTCCTGCCTCTCTGTGCGCTTCTCGCAAGGCCTTTGCTCTCCTTCCAAGCCCTGTCCCAGGACTTTCCTCTCGGGATACCACACCTTAGTCTCAGAAAGCAGGGATTTTAACGGGCTGTCCTGTTCAGTGTCACACTTTTACCACAGGCTGTGGCACGGAGGTGAATCACTGGCGAAAGTCCACCGTGGAGCGCCCCCTTCTATAAGGGGTGGCTGTACTCAGCTGGGAGGTCTGAACTGAGGGAACAGTACGTGGGTGTTTTCTTTTTTGTTGTTTTTAAAGACAGGGTCTCTGTAGCCCAGGCTAGCCTTGAACCTTTGGTGATCCTCTTGCCTCAGGCTGCATAGTGCTGGAATTGCAAACAAGATCCACCTCTCTTGTCCTGGTTTTTTTTTTTTTTTTTTTTTTTTTGATAGGCTCTGGCTATGTCATCTAGGCTGGCCAAGAACTTGCAATGTAGCCTGGCCTCCTCCTCTTGATTTTCCTGTCTCTGCTTCCTCGGCTGCTGGGGCTCATGCCTGGCTGGATATCTGTTTTTTATCTGCACATAGTGAGTGACCTTTTGCCAAGAGGATGCCTAATTGACGGTCAAAGAAATCGGAGGCCATTATCTTTTTCTGCCTCCTTGAGTGTGAAGCTGTAGCCCCAATGCTGGGGATCCCGATTAAGTTACTTCCTTGTAAGGAGAGTCCTTGTAAGGACATGTGGGTGCAGGGGACTGTTAGGTTTTGAAAGTGCGATGACGCACACCCTCAATTCCAGGAGGCAGAGGCAGGAGGATATCCTTGAGCTCTAGACCAGCCTGCTCTTCCTAGAGTTTCAGGCCAGCCAGGACCTGTCTCAAAAACGTTTTTCTTTTTAATGTCCTGTGATGGATGGTTCTTTGTGCCTCGGAGGGACCCCTTGAATGTGTTGAAGACACCGAGTGCCAGAGGACACGTCTGTCTGTAGCTTTGGCTTTCTCCTCAGGCTCCATGCTACTTGGTGCCACTTTGTTACGACCTTTCTGCCCATAGTTATGCAGACCGATAGACATCTTAGGTTAACCCTTATAGCGCCAGTCAATTGTTCCAGTGACAGTTGGGTAAGAGAGATGGGGGCGGGGGTTCCTTTCGACCCATATCACAGTTATTTCAAGCGAAGCAAGACTCGGCCACACTTGAGTCTGTAGGCAGAGAGAACCTCCATGGTTCCCAGCCAGGTAACTGGACTGTGGAGAGGAAGTCGCAGCAACAGTGCAGTTTCCAGGTCCCACTCACACGCAGAGCTCACCAGTTCTCTCAGCATGAGATTGCCTTGCTACCCTTTCTCACCTTCTGGGCTGGTAAAGAGCAGAGTTTGACTTTCCTCTTGCTCTGCTCTCCCTAGTGGGCTTTTTCAGAGGGAGAGGCAGTGGTGGTAATCTAAGTACCGTCTTTGTAATCTCGAATCCTCCCCCCTTCTCAACAGATAGTTAATTAAGCCTTGAAAACTCCCAGTTGGGAGGAAGTTAGAGCTTCTGCGGCCTTGCTGTGCTGTAGAGAACCTCACCAGAAAGCATCACCCACTGCTGCAGACGCCCCTGCTGGGCGCCTTGGCGCTGGCTTGTGGAGCCTATTTTATTTACTCATTCATGTATAATTCTTTTCTGACACAACGTCTTACCCTATAGCTCAGGCCTTGTTAGCGCAGGCTAGCCAAATACCCACAGCAATCCTCCTGCCTCAGGCTCCAAAGCACTGGGATTTTAGGCTTAAGCTACTATAGGCCAAAACCTATAGTACAGCCCCGATTCTTCTTAAGATGTCTCCTTTGCCCTTTTTTTTATTACACACTGTTTGCCAGGTCCAGCAGTCTGCTCTGAGGACCTACTGAGTGCTTGGAGACTTGTGGCACTGTCTTCTCCACTAGATAGGTGTAAGCGATGATCTCTGTGGGGTCAAGCAGCCTTGTGAAGTCCCAGTCAGTGACATACACGTTAATGCCCAGCAGCCACTGTGGGGGAGGGAAGACGGTAGTTAGGGGGGTGTTAACTATTCTAATCTGTGCTGATAAACTTCACTTATTGAGATAACATATCTTTGGCTGCATGCACCTGAAACTTCATCCTGCCTCATGTGTCTCCATGTTTTTCTTTCTCAACAGATTAGCTCATGCCCTCTTCCCACCCTCCTTCCCTCCCTCCCCTGGCAGCTCCACCCTCTCTCTCTGTTACCCTTTTCTGTTCGTCCTATGGCAGAAAGGACTGGTGGCTCGGCCTGCATGCCGCTCTCTCTCCTCTTGTGCTGGCATGTCATGGTGGCACTGTTGTGTTCTTTTCCTCTTCCCTTTACTAACAGACGCAGACCAAACTGGAGCATGCCCGCATTAAGGAGCTTGAACAGAGCCTGCTCTTTGAAAAGACCAAAGCTGACAAACTCCAGAGGGAGTTAGAAGACACTAGGGTAATGGTTTTCACTATTTCATGAAGCAGCTTCCCAAGTGTGAATGGTGGACACGTCGGGTGACCGGCGACAGGCCTGCCGTCGGCCTGAGCCTTGTCCCAGGGGTTCGGCCTGAGTTTGGTCTCAGTACCGCTCAGGTATTCGTGAGCATAGAGTGATGAGAAGGTGTTTTGTGTAAAGCATTTTGTCAAAAGTAAACTTATCCGAAATCAAGATCAGAAGCCTCCTAACCCTATAAACTCTGTGGTTCTCTCCAGTGGGATTTGAGGTTCTCTGTGTTAGTTCTTTAAAACAGTTCTTCTCCAGTTTCCACAAGCAGCCAGTTGTCCTCCAGTTCTCATATTCCTAGTTACTGGGTTTTCTAAATAATTTATGCTTTTCCCTGCCTTTGCCCCTGGCCTGTTGGGAAAAAGAAGTGGAAACATTAGCTCTTTTTTTTTGTTTGTTTGTTTTGTTTTTTTTGTTTTTAAATGAGACTTAAGAACTTTGACCCGCTATTATCTTTTTCTTTTCTGTTTCTCCACCCCACCCCCCTTAATGGCTGAATTTACATCTCCTTTCTTTCTGACACCCAGATTAAAATCTCAGCGGTTAGGAAGGTCAAATGTTTTTCTTTTGGGGCCAGGGCCTCGGTCCTGTTTTAATTGTTTATGTAGGGTTGTCAGGCGCTCACTCTCAGTGTTTGGTAAATACTCAGCTTTTCTGGCACCCTTGGAAGGAGGTTGTATTATTCTCACCTTTTCTGTAGACCTCTGCAGAGCAAAGACACTAAGCACAAAGATGGTGGTGCGTTTGCTTAAGGTCTCACGGCTGATGACAATCGTGGAGCTGGACTCGCCTTTCGGGTCATTTGGCTCCAGGGTCTGTGCTTGTAACTATTGTAGGAGAGAATCTTTTGATTTGTGCTAAAAGAAATCATCACGTGTTAAAAATACATATATGCATATAGGTACCTGTTAAATCATGTTTGACTGTGATTGGCCTTAACTTTAAATTTTCAAAAATTACTTCGTATCTATCAGATCAAATTTGTTACCCTGACTTTTCTTTTGAATCAGTAGTATTTGTAGAGATTTCTTTTGGTGTGAAATCATTGATATTAAAAACTTAGACAAATGAATAATCTTCCTTTTCTCAATCATAATTTTGTTTTCTAATAAAGAAGAAAGGCCAGGGAGATAGCTCATTTAGTAAGTAAGGTATTTGCCTTGCAAGCTTGAGGACCTGGGGTTGGGTCTCAGAACCCATGTAAGAAAGGTGGGCATGGTGGTTCATGCCTGTAATCCCAGCCCTCCAGGGGCAGGGACAGGTTTCCTGAAGCTTGCTGGCCAGCTGTCAGTCTCATCTACTTGGTAACGCTAACGAGAGACCCTGTTTCAAAACCCAGGTAGACAGAGCCCAAGGACAGTCACCTGAGGCTGTCATCTGGCTTATATATGTCCTTGTGCACATAAGCACATATATACAGACACACAGACCTATGCACAGACAAGCGTGTATGCACATAAAATCATAAGTAAGTAACGCTGGGTATAGTGGCGCATGCCTGTAATCCTAGCACTTGGGAGGCTGAGACAGGAGAATTGCCACAAGTTCAGGGTAGCCTGGCCCACATAGTGAGCCTGGCTCACTGCAGAGTGAGATTCTGTCTGGGAAAAAAAAAAAGCAAAAAGAGAAGGGAGAAAATGGTTTCAGTTGTTCTCAGAAATAAACATGTATTTGGTAAGAAAAAGAAAGAAAGGAAAGGAGAGAGACAGAGAGAGAGACACAGAGAGAGAGACAGAGAGAGAGAGAGAGAGAGAGAGAGAGAGAGAGAGAGAGAGAGAGAGATATGGCGAAATGAGTAAGTGGACTTTGGTGCCAAAGTCTTGACCTGGGGAATTCAAGGATCATGAGACAGAGACCCTTTGGTGTAACTGAAATAAGGGAATACATTTTTTTTTTACTTCTAAACTATTCTTCCATGCCTTAGTCAGCACAGATTCAGTTTTCTGGTTTTGTGCTGGATAATAAGACACCTGTTTTCAAATGAGACTTCACAGCCTTCCATAACACACGGTGTCTTCTCCTGGTGCGCCACGTGTGAAAATAACCAGTGGTCCATTGACTTCCCACGTCACCTACAGTCCTTTTTGGGAAGTGTTTTAGAATTCCCCCCACCCCCGGCCTGTAAATCCAATTTATACCCAGCTTACCTGGTGCTGTCGAAATATAAGCAAGAATAAGAAACAGCTCCTGACTTTTATGGCCATAAACCAGCAGGAGAATTGTGACTGAGGGCAGATGTTGGAAAATTAAATTTAAAATAGAAGTGTCAGAATACCACACAGAGAGCCACAACCCTGTTGCCTTTGACTTGGCGTTCTCTGAATTTGACAGTTCCATTGTGACCGGGAACGGACATGTTGGCTTTAATTTACTTATGCTATAATCTCGTGGCAAAAGGGTTCATTGTTGTTTTATATACTAGTTTTAGGTAAGAAATTGATGGACCTCCCCTCCCTAGAGATGAAATATAAATGAATTAACATGTTTAATCTGAAACATCTATATAGCCATAAAGCCTACAACCCCAGTCAGGTCCAGATCAGTCAGTGACTGAGGCGTCTCCCCCCCTTTCCTTCTGGACATTTATTTTACTGAGCATCATAACATGCTGGATGGACAAGGGAAGCAGAAGACACCTGTCCTGTGTTTCCTGTCCCCATGCGGGCAACACGGGCAGTGGCTGACAGTAGGAAGAGGCTGGTCTTGACATCTGGGACCATTGGTATTTTAAAACTACCTGTATTCCCTTCTGTTTCCCAGGATAGACAAAGGTTTTTATGTCCTAAGATAACACCTTCTATATATATTTTTGTTCCAAACAGAGGCTAGAAAGTAGCAGTAGAAAATGTCTGAAAAAGCACAAGCTGGCAAAGTATTTTCCCCCTAACTCTGGATTATTTAGTTTTTAAAACTCCAGAGCTCAGATGGAGTCAAAGTGTGTGGACGTAGCAAGAGCACAGCTGAGATATGCGTTCCACTTGTGTGCGCTAATGTTGAGAACCACTGGGTTAGGGAAACAGGGTGCAATTGTGAAAGCCAGAAAGGGGTCTTTGTGTGAGAGGCTGATGTCTAATCACAGGTAAGTGATCCTCTAGTGTCACTTAAAGAGCCAGTGAATTCTTCATTATCCAGCTGAGGCTTTAGTCTACAGCACTGCTCACTGAAACATGGGAAGTTTTAGCCCTTGTATACCTGCTATGTCTCAGAAGTAGAGTGCAAGCCGCATAAGCTGAGGTCTTAACTTCCTGATTGGTGCCCACACGCTAAGTTACAGGTGAAATTAATTTGAATAGTATATAGAACCCAGTCTATATCTAAAACATTATTTTATCATGCAGTGACTATGAAAATCATTAAGCTACTTTATGTCTGTTTTTCCCTGAGTTTTCAAATCCTGATGTGTGTCTCACGGCACGTCTTGCTTCAGATGAATCACATGCAGGGCTCGGCCACCTGTGACTAGTGACTGTCTGCACGGTGGGCTTTAATCACAGGCCTCGGGCAGATGCACGGTGGGTTTTAATCACCGACCTCAGGCGGGGTAGCCCCTGAAGCGCTACTGAGTGCAGGGTGGGTCAGCATGGCAGGAAAACTGACCAAAGGAGCACGCTTGCTTGCTTCCAGGAGGCAGGCAGGTTGTGGAGCACTTTGGAAACTACTGTTTCTGTTAACTTCTTATCAGTTAATGAGTACTTCCGGTTTAAGCCTCCTTAGAGTCCAGGTAGAGATTGTTGGAGTGAGGTAAACTCAGTATCCATGCGAGACTTCAGAATTGTGGGAGCTTGTTGAAGATTATAATAATTACGTAGTAGAGCTTCCAGAATCGAGCTTAAGCCGTTATCTCCGTGTGCGAGACATTAACCCCTACTTGTGATAGCTTGACTTTGCTTGACTCCGGGTGTTTTGTAAATAAGGAAAATCATCAGTGCTCTCTGTTTCTTATGACCACTGTCACTAGGTGGCTACAGTATCAGAAAAGTCCCGAATAATGGAACTAGAAAAGGACCTAGCGTTGAGAGTACAGGAAGTAGCTGAGCTCCGAAGAAGGCTAGAGTCCAGTAAACCTCCTGGAGATGTGGATATGTCTCTTTCTCTTTTGCAAGAAATCAGTGCTTTGCAAGAAAAGCTAGAAGTCACACATACTGACCACCAGAACGAGGTGACGTCTCTGAAGGACCACTTTGGAACTCGGGAAGAGATGTTTCAGAAGGAGATCAAGGCTCTGCACGCTGCCACTGAAAAGCTCTCCAAAGAGAACGAGTCCTTGAGGAGCAAGCTTGACCATGCCAACAAGGAGAACTCAGACGTCATCGCTCTGTGGAAGTCCAAACTGGAGACCGCCATCGCGTCCCACCAGCAGGCAATGGAGGAGCTGAAGGTGTCCTTTAGCAAAGGGATCGGAACGGACTCGGCTGAGTTTGCTGAGTTAAAGACACAGATAGAGAGACTCAGACTAGATTACCAGCATGAAATCGAAAGTTTACAGAGTAAGCAGGACTCCGAACGGTCTGCCCATGCTAAAGAGATGGAGTCCATGAAGGCCAAGCTGATGAAGATCATCAAAGAGAAGGAGGACAGCCTGGAGGCCGTCAAAGCACGGCTGGACACGGTGGAAGACCAGCACCTGGTGGAGATGGAGGAGACGCTCAGCAAGCTGCAGGAGGCGGAGTTTAAGGTAAAGGAGCTAGGGGTTCTGCAGGCCAAGTACAGCGAACAAACCCAGGTCGTTGGTCATCTCACGTCACAACTCAGTGTTGCGGAAGAACAGCTCTTGGATCTGGATGCCCTTCGGAAGGCCAGCTCCGAAGGTAAAGTGGAGATCGAGACACTTAGGCAGCAGCTTGAGGGAGCGGAAAAGCAGATTAAAAACTTAGAGATGGAGAGGAGCGCTGAAAGTAGCAAGGTTTGTATCAACATTTCCCATCTTTATTTTCCCCTTTTCCATTCGTTATTTTCATCGCATGTTACTTTAAGTTGAAGTCATTCATCTGCAAAATGCCTGATTTACCGTGAACTGCACGGTGCACCCACTCGAGTGCAGTAGGGTACTTTCTGAGGACCGTAGGTATGGTTTCTTCTGAGGAGAGCAGAGCAGATCATGACCGGCCATTTGGATTTTCGTTCCTATCGTTTGGAAACATCATCTGCTACGTTGTCTCCTGGCCATGATGTGAACTCCTATATAAGCTCATACTCTCTGTTTAAAATAGAGCTAACTTCCTAAAACAGTGATGTTAAGGTGAATGAATGAGAGAGGGAGAGCAAGACAGAGACAGACAGACAGACAGACAAGCTCAGGCTGGGCTTAGACTGGTGAGACAGGAAGTTTGCCAGTCCAGTTCTAGGCTAGCCTGGACTATATAAAGAGACCCTGTCAAAACAAACAGATCAGAAACAATCAACCAAAACAAAAACCACATTTTAAGCTTATTCCCTTTCTGCCCACATCACTCCCTTGCTTATACGGTTATTTATATATAATAAAAGCAAAACATGAACTCTGGAGGGCTTTTTTTTTTTTTTTTTTTTTTTTTTTTGGTTCTTTTTTTCGAGCTGGGGACCGAACTCAGGGCCTTGCGCTTCCTAGGCAAGCGCCTACCACTGAGCTAAATCCCCAACCCCTCTGGAGGCTTTTAACCACCGTGTAAGTCAGCGTGCTACGCTAAGTAATGCTCACAGCAAAGTAAGGGCAGGAGCCCAGAGTGGTTTGCATTGTTACCATACTTTTATGCCATAATGAAGAAACCATCCACTTGTGACACGGTGACCAAGGTGCTTATAGAGGGAAGAGCTGACGCGGGTTACAGTTCAGAGGGTGAGTCATGATCATCCTGGCAGGAGCATGGCAGCAGATAGGCAGACGTGCATGGCGCTGGAGAGCAGCTGAGAGTTTACCTCCCGACCCAGAAGCATGGGTCGAATGAGAGACTTTGAAACCTCAAAACCTAGCCCCCATCATATGCCACCTCTAACAAGGCCACTTCCTGATCCTTGCCCAAGTCTCACAGCTGGAGCTTTAGTGTTCAGATGTATGTGACCCTGCTGGGGCCATTCTCACTCACCAAACTGTCTAACCTTGGCTTTCTGGGGGCGGTGGCATGAAAACTGAGACTGGATCTCACCGTGTTCCCCAACAGTTCCCCCGAGCTGCCCTTGTTTATGGTCCTTTTGCCTTTCCCTCTCACCTGCTGAGATTACATGTACCACTGTATCCCTGTCCCTTGTGGGTTTTTGTCTTAGTTGTTTGTTTGTTCAATACAGGATCTCACTTTGTAGCCCAGGTTAGCCCAGGTTCGCCTAGGATTGGCTTTGTAGCCTACACTGGCCTTGAGTTCTCAGTGGTCCTTGTAGTTTGGTCTTCCACGTACTGGGATTATAACAGACATACGCCTCTACTCCTCTGGCTGTTCCTTTTCATGTGTTTAGTTTTGGGGAGTTGGGGAGACCAGACAAATGTGTTATTTGTCAAGGATTAGGAAAGTAATGAGTCCACTGGCTACATTTCCTATTATCCAGCCCTGTTAAATGTCACCCTCAGTTCCTCAAGCTATTCTTCCTCAGCCCTGTCACTAGTGGAGGTTCTGGTATTGGTGACGAATGATTTTTGTGGAAGAAGCTGTTCTGTTAACAAAGAGAGGGTTGTGGTGGCTGAGAGAGGTGAAGAGAGAGAAACAGCAAAAGTCTGCTAAGTAGCGATGTAAACATGGACTAGCTATAGGAATAGTTCTCTAATCGTAGGTGGTTCTGATAAAAACCAGTAAAAAAAGCAAGGTAGCTAGAATAGACTATCGGGCTGATCATTGGGTCACCCTTTTACAAAAGGTTTAACGAAAGCTGAGTTCTGGTGGTTGTCCACTGGATCTTTAAATGACTCGTGTGTTAAAATATTTTAAGCATACAAGTATACAGAATAATATAAACTGCCATTATAATGTGCCTGGGGGCCTGTCTGTGCTAAAAACAGGCTCTACCACTGAGCTGATTTTGTCCTTGTTTTTTATTCTATGCTGCTAGGATTTTAAAATGCAGAAATGAACTTGATCAGGTTGCTCGTTTAGGAAGTAAATACCAGCACTTTCTTCTTCAGACTATGATGGTATTCAATGTTAGCTAGAGAGGGGTAGCATAGTTTTCGACTTTTTTTTCTTTAAATTTACTTATTTCATATATGTGAGTACAGAAGAGGGCATCAGATCCCTTTACAGATGGTTGTGAGCCATCATGTGGTTGCTGGGATTTGAACTCAGGACCTCTGGAAGAGCAGTCAGTGCTCTTAACCGCTGAGCCATCTCTCCAGCCCCAGTTTTCAACTTTTTAAAAACAACCATTAGAGCAGGGTGGGGGTGGCACACACCTTTTGTCCCAGCCCTCAGGAGGCAGAGGCAGATAGACCTCTGAGTTCAAGGCCAGCCTGGTCTCCACGGCCAGTTCTGGGACAGCCAGGGCTACACAGAGAAAAGCCATTAGAGGTTGGAGAGCTGCTCAGCAGTGAGGCCCATTTACTATGTTTGAAGAGGATCCAGGCCTGGTGTTCAGTGCCAAGGGATCGCATACTCTCTTTTGGAAGCTTATGCACATACACAATGTGCATACATACACATAAGTAAAATCAATGTAACATGTTAGCTAGGTATGTTGGCACACACTGAGTTTGAGGCCATGCTGGTCTACACAGAGTTCCAGGACAGGCAGGGGTTATCCAGAAACTGTCTCAAAAAAGATGAGGCAGCCATACCTACAGCTGATTGTTTGAAAAGTCACTGTCGTCTTAGAATTAAAACAGCACAAAGCAAGGAACAGCAAAACAAAAAAACCTCTTTCCAGTACGGTTCTGTTGTGTTTCTCATTTTTTTTATGTTTTGTTTTTCCTTATCATTCTTTTTTGTTTCTTTTTTGTTCCATTCACTTATGTACCATATAACTCGGTGTGTTAGGCTAATAGCATTGCCAAAGACCTCCAGGGGAAAGAGCTCATGCTCACTAGTCTGCAGAGCAGTTTGAATGAAGCCAATGAAGTGAAGGAGACTTTGGAAAAAGAACTTCAGACTTTGGTAAGTACCTGTCCAATGGGGGTCTGAGTCTCAGTGCTTCTGGCCTTTTCCTGTTTAAAGGAACTTTCTCCATTTTAAAAAACAAAACCAAACCCCAAAAAACAAAAACCACTACAGCTATTTCTCTACTTCTTCAAAAATGTGGATATAAATTGAGTGTATTAGCAGCTGATAAATGCCTTCAGGGGAACTGGATCAAATCAAATTAGCAGTAAAGGTAGGTGTTAATTTTCCTTTTCAGAAAAAAAAAAGATCTTTTTCTCCGGTGAAGCAGTGCCTGGCAGTTACTGGCAGCTTAGTTTTACGAAACACAGAGGAGCATCTCCCCGGTCGCAGGCACATCCAGTTCTGTCTCCTATGCATTCCCTGGTCAGCATCACCTTTGTGACTGTGGGCGGCAACTGTCCTGGTCTTTAGTGCCCTCTAGTGGCGAGGTGGTGTCCTACCGAACTGAACACTCACTGAGTTGTAGTTGGCCTTAGGAAATTATATTTCCATTTGTATGTTTTCTCTTAATCCCAAATCGTGTAATGGTACAAGGCTTTACCCAAGCCCTCAGGAGGCAGAGGCTGACAGACTGAGATCCAGGCCCGTCTTGTCTACATAGCAAGCTTCAGACCAGCCAGTGTACATAGTGAGACCGTCTCAAAAAAACAAACAAACAAAAACAAAAAACAAAAATCAAACAACCAAAACAAACAAAAAACAAAAAAACCCAAACCAAACAAAAAACAAAAAACGAACCAAACCAACTAACACCCCAAAATAAACAAGACCTTTTCCTACCCTTCCTCCCTCTTTCTTTGCCTTCTACACCATAGTTTGACCTTACTGGGGGGTAATAATTATGGACAGTTGCCATGGTACCTACGGAAGCTTTGGAGAACTTGGGTAGCTTCTCAGGATCAGTGGTCCCAGCTGCTCCAGGTCTCCCTCTTACTGGTTTCCCTGTTCACATTGGAGAAGCCGTATTTCTTGTGTGAGCGTCTGTGCTACAGTTTCCTATGTTTCATTTTGAAACAGCATTGCTGTTTCTGATCTGAAACTCACTCAGCTGTGTCCTCTGGGTTGTCACAGCAGTCCCACTACCTCAGCATGAGTTCGAATTCCTACTTAAAAAAGGATGCATGTGCGTTTATGGGTGCGTTTATGGGTGGCGTGTGCACATTGAGCGCCATCCCTGTGGAGGTCAGAAGGGTGTCAGATCCTAGAGTTGGGGTTACAGGTGGCTGGGGGCTTTCTGCTGTGGGCGCTGTTGTCCAAACTTGGGTCCTCTGCAGAAAGCAGTAAGCACTAGCACTCGTGACTACTGAATCATCTCTCCAGCCCCACATTTCTCCTTTTAAAAATAGCTATATTGTTCAACATAAATTCAGTGTAAATTTAAATTAGCCATTTAGTCCATTTTAAGTGCTTGGTAGCCACACTGCAAAGGTTTTGTTGAACAGCTGTGGTATATAAGGTACATTTTAGAAAAAATTGGCCTCAAAACCATTAGTTTTTACATTTTTTTCTTTTTGAGATAAGGTGTCTCTTTGTAGCTCTAACTGGCCTGGAACTTACTATGTAGACCAGGCTGGCCTTGAACTCAGAGACCCCCTGCCTCTACCCTCCGAGTACCGACTCTAAAGGCATGTGCCATCACATCCGGCTATTCTATGACTTGGGTTCTTTAAGGAAATGTTTCAGAGGCTGGTGCAGGGGTGACAGGAACTCAGTAGACAGGAATCAGCCTGAAGACCCGAGCTTGAGCCCTAGGACCCACATGGTGGAGGGAGAGAACTGACTCCCACAAGTTGTCTCCTGCCCTCTGCCTGCACACCTGGCTCATGTGCCCACACATGTGCACGAACACATCAATGAGTAAATGTAATTTTTAAAACCGAAGAAATGGGATTGGAGAGATGGCTCAGTGGTTAAAAGCAGTTGTAGCTCTTTCAAAAGACCAAGGTTCAGTTCCCAGCACACAGCTCACAACGGTCGTAACTCCAGTACCAGAGGACTTGACACCTGCCTCTGGCCTCCAGGGCACTTGCACACACGTAAGTGCACATGCACACATGCACACCTACACGTAATTTAAAGTGGTACTATTATTTTTTTGAGTCAGGGTTTCTCCGTGTAATCCTGACTGTTCTAGAACTTGTTCTGAAGTCAAGGTGGCCTCCAATTCAGAGATTCAACTGCCACTGTCTCCCCGGTGCTGGGTTTAAAGGCGTGCGCCATCATGCCTGGTGTAATAATAAGTCTTTAATAAGTGTCTTGAGTACCATATTTTGCTACCCTCTCTTCTAAAATTCCAAGAGTTAGGTTTTTTTTATTTGTTCTGTTTTAAATAATGCAATATTATTCCTCTCCTGTTCTTGGAAGGTCAGGTGCCACTGAAGCCTAGCTTTGTGAACGACACAGATGGGTGCCCTGTAGGCTTGCTGGCTTACGGCTCATGTACTCATCTTGAATAGTCTCTGTTGGAAATATTCATTCACAAAAGTCTCCTGGGGTGCTAGAGAGAGGGCTCAGTAGCTAAGAGCACTGGCTGCACTTGCAGAGGACCTGGATTCTGTTCACAGCACCCATATGCTGCCTCACAACCATCGGTAACTCCAGTTCCAGGAGACCTGACATCCATTTCTGTGTATCTGATTGTCCCGTGTGTGCACCAAGCGTGTATGCATTGCATATGCACACATACAGTGTATAGGCATGCATGCAGGTACACATAAAGTCAAATAAATAGATCTTTAAACAGATCTCTTGTTAATTCTACTTCAAAATGTATCTCAGGAAAACCGGGAGATTTGTTCTAAACGTGTTATGTTTAAATATATATATGTGAATGCATATACCTACATGTATGTGTCTGGTTGTACACTTGGTTAAAGATAGACATGCATACATACACATGCACTCCCCACTCGTGTATGCACATGCGTACAAGGCACGGTAAGTCTGCATGTTTTAAGTTAGTCTTAATGGCCCAAAGTACAAACCCCAAGTATTGTGGTAACTGAGTCTTCATCGCCTGAAACCTCTGTGTGATGAGTGTCATCCGCTTCCTTTCCTTTAGAAAGAAAAGTTTGCCAGCGCTTCAGAGGAGGCCGTCTCTACTCAGACAAGTATGCAAGGTACGTCTCACTGAAGTTTGAGCAGAAAGTTTTAGGGTGTGTTTAGGGGGGCTAGGGGCTGGCTTTGGGTGTGCGTAAGGTAGACTAATGTCATAACTTTGGAAGTTGTAGAATGCACAGAAAAACTGCATTCCGTTGGTTTCCTGAAACTTCAAACTCCAAAAATAGTTACTTCTTCTTTTGACCTAAGGCTTGATCCATATTAAGATCTGCATAATCCTGTGAAAGAATGATCTTATCTACACATATGCTATTGAGAAGCATTGGGTTTTGACTGTCGGAGAAGAGTGTGATACCTAGGAGGGGCACCCAAGTTTTGGGTGGTCTTATTAAATGATATATATAAAGCTTTTAACTTTATCCTAATAGATACTGTTAATAAACTGCACCAAAAGGAGGAACAGTTTAATATGTTGTCTTCTGAACTGGAGAAGCTGAGAGAAAATTTAACAGGTAAGGCCGTGTCATCTGGTAACTAGCCATTACACTGGGTGCCTAGGATGAGATAGTTCATTTACGTTACCATAACAGATCTGCCTCTCAGACACTGCCTCGTGTAATACCTGTTTGAGATACGTAACCTTGAGCAGTTCTTCTTTTCTCTGCTTTACAAAAGGCCAGCATCTGCCATGCTGCCGCTGTTCTCTGTACACAGCGTTTCACACAGACCGACATGCAGCTGACCCCTTGCTCCTCACCTCCTCCCTTAGCCTTTTTGTTCTTCTCAACATTGGCCAGAGTCAGATCACGTGACTTCTCCTACTCCCATCTCCCTCAATGGACGCTCAAGTCCTAGCCCATCAAACCCCATGTCTCTACTTGCTCTTATCCACTGCACTCCAGCCATTAGCCATCTTGCTTTTAGAGGACATGTCAGGCCTACCTGGGGCCTTTGACTTGCTTCTTGCTTCTGATCCTTCCTTCAGGCCTTTTCTTAAATGTCACCAATTCAGAGAGTTCCATATACTATGTTACTCCTTCCTTCCTTCAACATCCTTTCTCTACCTCCAGATTTCCTCTTAGCACCCACCTCTTTCTAGTACATTGTTCCTTTCTTTATTTAATTTATCATCTGCCTCTGCTAGAATGTGGTTTCCATGCAGGCAGAGATGGCTATCTGCAAATACGTACAGGGTATGTATGCATTTAAAAAAATTTTTTTTTTGCTCTTAACACGACATTGCTATTTTCTGTATATTCAGACATGGAGGCAAAATTTAAAGAGAAGGATGAACGGGAAGACCAGCTGGTAAAGGCAAAGGAAAAGTTAGAAAATGACATTGCAGAAATAATGAAGATGTCAGGGGACAACTCTTCTCAGCTGACAAAGATGAATGACGAATTACGTCTGAAGGAAAGGTATGTGTGACGGCTGGAAAGCGCGCCCACGTTAGAGTCCCTCAGCAATAAGGGACCGTCGGCTCAGGGCTGCTGAACGGGCACAGTCCCAGTGCCTGGGAGGAGAGGCTGGTGGATTTCTGGAGGTTTGAGACCAGTCTGGTCTATAAAGTGAGTTCTGGGCCAGCCCAGGCTACATAGTGAAATCCCACCTTATAGCAAAAACAAAACAAAACAAAACAAAAACAAAACAACCCAGGAAAACAAAAGGCTCAAGGTTGTCTTGTTTTAAGGCTTCCTGGTTCCTTTTCTCGTTGTGTTTCCATCTTTTCTGTTCTGGTTTTTCTTCTTTTAAGGGTGTGTGTGTGTGTGTGTGTGTGTGTGTGTGTGTGTGTGTGTGTGTGTGTGTGTGTTTGTGGGGGTTGGAGCTACACTCTTGCTTCTTCCTTGAATGAGCTGTTGGTCAGTCACTCGTGGTTTTTACTATCCCACAGTGGGCTTTAGGTATCCATCAGGCTCCGTCAGCAAATATTTTGCCGAGCCTTTTTCCCCAGTCCTTGTGTGGCCTCCTGAATTGAGCTCCAAGCTACTTAACTTGTTGAGAGTGACAGAGTTAAGGAGTATAGTAGGATTCTAGACCTTTCGGTGACTCAGGAGGACAAGGCACCTGTTTCATGATGGCAGTGACATCTTTTACAGGACCTTAGAGATGCTTGTAACTTCCTCCACACAGTGACAGGAAGCACCTACTGAGGGAGTATATTTTCTAGCTTCCCATTTTAAAGAAAAAGGAACTGCGGCTCACTTGAGGCATCCCGGCTGAGCCACCTGGTCTCGGCGCCCTTTTACGTAGATTTTCCTAGTACTAAAACTTCTTTTATCTTGAGGCCTGACAACAATAATAATGTCTTCTATTCTAAGGTTCTTTTTGGTTAGTTTGTTTGGTTTTTTTGAGACAGGGTCTCATGTAGTCCTGGCTGTCCTGGAACTCAAGATCTTCTTGCCTCTGTTTCCTAAGTGTTGGGTTTTAAGGTGCGTGCCACCACACCCAGCTTATTCTGAAGTTCCTGTTGCCTTTTCCCCTCCCCCTTTACATAGCCGTCATTATAAATCCAATACTTAATTAACAAGGCAAAGTCTTAGAGAACATTTTAGAACTGTTGGAATTTTATTTCGTAAAGTAAAGCTTATAAAATTATATTGTCCTCAGCCTTTTACCCACACAGTGCAGTTCGCCGTCGCCTGGTGGTGGGTGAGTTCACCATCGCCTGGTGGTGGGTGACCTTGCCTTGGCTGGCAGTTTCAGTGGCAGCCTTGGTCCCTTTAGCTCGGAGGCACCTGCAGAAGTAACTGTGCAGAGCCTCCAGGTGCCCCTCTGAGGGCGTTTCATAGTAGATACGGCCGGCACCGTCTGCTTGTTTGCTGTATCACTCGCTGGCCCTGATTCTGAGCCAGCGTCTCGTGTTCTCACTGTGTCCACAGGGAGTTACATGCTTCCCTTCATCTGTGTTAGGTACATGCAGGAGCAGGACAGCTTCCAAAGTCGTTCCTTAAGCACTGTCCACCCCCATGTTAAAGACAGGGCCTCTCGGTGCCTTGGAACTCACTAAGTAGGCTAGGCTGGCTGGAGGCCCCAGGGCTGGCCTGTCTCCGCCTCCCTAGAGCTGGGATTATTAGCACACGCCACCACACTAGCTTTTTTATATAGGTTCTGGGGATTGAGTTCAGGTCCTCATGCCTGCAAAGCAAACCCTTTACTGACTGAGCCATCTCACCAGCAGCCAGAATTACGGTAATTTTTGTATTCTCTTTTCCCAAAAGGCATTTAAATGACCTTTTGGTAACCAGTCTGCTGAAAGTTTGAAACTTATTTTTCTTTCTTAACATTTTTTAGGTTAAAAAGATAACCATTAATAATAATTAATTAATAATGCCCACAATTATTTAAGGGCACCGTGCGCATGCAGTACCTGCAGAGGTCAGAAGAGGGCACCAGAGTCCCACAAACTGGAGTTACGGATGGTTGTGAGCTCCCATGTGTGTGTAACCAAACCTTGGTTCTCGGAAGAGTGGCCAGTGCTCTTAATCGCTGAATCAGCTCTTTAGCCCTATTTCTATCTGCCTGCCTGCTTGCCTGCCTGCCTGTCTGTCTGTCTGTCTGTCTAGCTATGTGATATAGGGTCTCTGTATCGCTCTGGCTGTCTTAGAACTTGCTGTGTAGACCACACTGACCTTGAAGCCCCAGAAATCAACCTGCCTCTGTCTCCCACTTGCTGGGGTGAAAGGCCTGCATCACCACACCTGGCCTAATATAGTTACCTCCCTCATATCCCTTTATCCATCTATTAGCATAAACTAATAAACTCTTGTAATTATAGTAGTTGTTACTCTAAATTTATTTAGAACAATCACAGTTGTTAAAGTTATTCTTCAGGCAAGTCATTTTTAAGTTTGTCTTGATTTCAGGTATAATTATATACTCATCAATTTTTCAGTCTTTGATATAATTGTTATTTATAGTGTATTTCTATTATAACTCTTCAATTTAAAACACAAGGAATCTGGATGTGGCGATGGCTCAGCAGATAAAATGAGGCACGGGTGGAGAATTAGAGTTTAGATTCCCAGAGTCTAGGAAATCCTAGAGAGCCTACAGTGAAGGGGAGGTGGAGACGGGAGGATCTCCCAGCATGACGCAGTAAAGAGAAACCCTGCCTCACACATGGTGGACGGTGAGGACTGGCACCAAGGTTGTCGTCTGACCTCCATGTGCAGTGCTGTGCTGTGTGCATTTCCTGGACTCACACATGAAAACATAAACAGTGACCATGCATGTACCTATATGTACATTATAGCATATGCACATGGATATATGAAGAACTATCTGACAGGGCTGGAGAGATGGCTCAGTGGTTAAGAGCACTGACTGCTCTTCCAGAGGTCCTGAGTTCAGTTCCCAGCAACCACATGGTGGCTCACAACCATCTGTAATGGGATCTGATGCCCTCTTCCGGTGCGTCTGAAGACAGCTACAGTGTACTCACATATATAAAATAAATAAAAATCTCTTTTAGAAAAAGAACTATCTGACAATTTTTGTTGAAACTTATTCTAGGTCTGTGGAAGAACTACAACTCAAACTTACAAAGGCTAATGAAAATGCAAGTCTTCTGCAGAAAAGTATCAGGGAAGTAACTCTTAAAGCTGAGCAGAGTCAACAGGAAGCAGCCAAAAAACATGAAGAGGAAAAGAAGGAACTGGAGAACAAATTGTTGGAACTGGTAAGGAGAAGGGAAGGGGACTGCTGGCAAAGTGGGTGGGCAGTCACCATGTGGCCAGGTGGCCTGTGTGGCCAGGCGGCTTACCCCTTCCTTGGGGTTCTGCAGGAAAAGAAGATGGAAACTAGCCACTACCAGTGTCAGGACCTGAAAGCCAAGTATGAAAAAGCCAGTTCTGAGACTAAAACAAAGCATGAAGAAATCCTGCAGAACTTCCAGAAGATGCTGGTGGACACGGAGGATAAACTGAAGGCTGCCCAGGAGGCCAACAGAGACCTAATGCAGGACATGGAGGAGCTGAAATCCCAGGCTGACAAAGCCAAAGTAGGTTCCGGGCAGAATGTGCTCTTGTTGTACCTTAGCTCGGTTCTGTATCAAGGCTGCAGGAGGGCTGAGGGGCAAATGGGACCTGGGCATGCATGTCGGAGTGGCAGACTGCTCCTGTGGCAGCTTTTAGTGTTTCGTAACAGCTGTTGGCCTTGTAGGGGAGGGTAATGGCTACAGGGTCTCTTCCCTAAATGTACTGTGTAGCCATCACCGCCCCCTGTGCTGTTTGTCCCCAGTGGTTGCAACCTCTGACTTCTGCCTGGCCTCTGTCTGCTTGCTCGCAGTGGAGTCTCTGTTGGGAAAGCACCTTCTTCTCATCTTGTCTGAGCTTGCTCCACCTTGCTAGGGTGGGGAAAGAGACGAATGTCACAAAAGCAGGAGGCAGAGGCCCAGGGAAGCGAGTGGGCAGGGCTGGAACTGGAGGGAGCCCAGCTGAGAAGCAGAGTCTTATAGGGAGAATTAGAATTCTGAAGGAGGAGGCTTTGGTTGTTAGGGAGAATTAGAATTCTGAAGGAGGAGGCTTTGGTTGTCCCCAGGAAGCCGGGTTCAAATAAATCAAGAAAATAACTAGTTGAAAATAGAACCTGGAATTTCAGTTTATGCATCAGGATTGTATCTGAACCCCAATATGTTCTTCAACTGTGGTAACTTAGTAAAGTTTACCTTTCCTACGACTATTTAACTTTTTTATTGCTCAAATTTTTTTGTCTTAAATGTTTATTTTTTAATGCATTAGAGAAATGTTTGTATACAAGTTTACAAAAAAGAAATTATGAAAGAGAACTTGAAACTATTAAAAACCTCTTGTTAAGGCTGGGGACCTGCCTTAAATGTAGAGTGCCCACCTGTCCTGCCCTAGTATCAAATTCTAGGAACCAAAAAGAACAGCAGCACAAATTCCACAGCACGTCCTGTTAGTTAGGAGGACTAACGGGATAGTACATGTCAAGTGGAAGGGGACAGCCTCTCCTTTCTCCTCCCCCACATGCTGTCAGCACTTTCTCCCATGCCCTCTTCTCAAAAGCACGTCCCAGCTTGATGCACCACTTAATGGTGGGTATGATTCCCATAATTGACCCAGTCTTGAAAGCCTTCAGTTTTGTAGACCACACCCCAGCATCCCAGGAGCTTGTGGAACCACACCGGCTTTGATGGTTTTATGTAAAGCCCTTCTGGTTGAAATGCTGGGATTCTATCCGATGACAGACTCTGAAGGATCTGACGAGACCTAAGGGTGTCCCCTCATACAGGTTTATGTATGCAGCCAGTGAGCTTTACACAAGACCTCAGGAGGCCACGGAGCCAGTGACCCAGTGACCCACAATTCTGCCCTCTGTTCAGAAGCCACTGGTTAGATGAGGCTGTGCAAAGTTAAATTCGCACAGCTTCGAATTCAGCTCTCTAGGAGGATTCAGTGCATCTCAGGAGCTCACTGGTCACATGTCTACCATGCAGAAGAGGGCATGTTAATATAGTCATTGTTCATTTATCTTACAAGTTGGCATTTAAAAACCACTTCATGGTAGCCAGCAAGGCCTAGAAATTAGTCTGCATCTGAGTAGCATGTCCGTGATACTGGGACTGGGACTCTTAGCCTGTGACTGGCCTTCCTGCTGAGTCAGGGCTCACATACTGGTGGTCTTTCCCTTGCTACCCCTCCCTTTGGTAGAGCCCGTCTGTAAAAATATAAATATACCCACTTGTTTTTTGTTTTGCCCCTGACATAGTTTTGGAAAAAAAAATCTATGTATCTTTTCTGAGATAGAAATAACCTGACAGGACAGCAAGAAAGAGACTCATTCCTAATGTGAAACCCAAGGACGTTTCCAGACACGATTCCACACAGTTTCAAAGAGAGGAAGCGAATGGGCACTTTGCAAAGTTCATTACTTTGTCCTGTTCCTTTATTGACCGGTTCTCCAGTCCTTACCCCTTTGTTACTCAGATAATTTTTATGAATTATTGTAGGGACTCTAAACTTCCGCGGTTTAGGCCTGCTAAGTTATTTGGGCTTGCATTTGTCTGCTTCATTCATGTTGTTCCCATTTTTCCATCTCTTGTCCCTGTAGTCGCTAACTTATTTGTTAACGTCAGCCAAAAAAGAGATTGAAGTGATGTCAGAAGAGCTGAGGGGTCTGAAGTCAGAGAAGCAGCTCTTTGCCCAGGAGGCAAGCGCTTTAAAGTTAGAGAAAGGTTCTCTTTTATCAAAGCTTATAGAAGTGGAGACCAAGATAACCTTGCTTCAGGAAGACCAACAGAAGCTGTGGTCAGTAAACGAAAACCTCCATTTAGAAAAGGAGAGGATCTCCGAGGAAAAGCAGGTTGCCGAGAAGCGTTATCAGCAGGAGCATCGGGATAAGGAGTCTCTGGTGGTCGAGAGAGAGAAGCTGCTGAAGGAGATCAGTGTGACCCAGGAAGAGCTCCTGAAGATGCACATGGAGAAGGACTCCCTGGAGGCCTCCAAGGTGAGCATGCAGGTGCTGATCGAGGAGCTGCGCTTCTGCAAGGACAAACTGATGGCCATGTCGGAGAAGGCCCGGGCGGAGAAGGAGCAGCTGGAGGGCCAGGTCAAGAAGCTCACTGCGGAGAACATGGTCTTGGTCAAAGACAAGGACGACGTCATTCAGAAACTTCAGAGCGCTTACGAGGAGCTCGTCAAGGACCAGAAGGCCTTGGTCCAAGAGATCGAGGACCTCACGACCGAGAAGAAGTCAGCCGCCGAGAAGCAGATGAACCTCGATAACACCTGCCTCACCCTAAAGGCAGAGCGGGAGAACCTTCTCCAGAGTAACCGGGACCTGCAGTTCGAGAAGGACACGCTGCGCCAGGGCCAGGAGAAGCTGAGCGCCAGCCTGGAGGCCACCCTGCAGGTCAAGCAGCTGCTCAGCACGGAGGCAGAGACGCTGCGCACGCAGCTGGACTGCGCCACCAAGGCGCTGAGGAAGGCGGAGCTGGACATGAGACAGCTGCAGACGTCCAACGCCAGCCTCACGAAGCTCCTGGAGGAGATTAAGACCTGCCGGGCCATCACGGACTCGGAGTGTATCCAGCTTCTCCACGAGAAGGAGAGCTTGGCGGCCTCCGAGAGAGCGCTCCTGGCGGAGAAAGAGGAACTGCTAAGTGAAAATAGGATCATCACTGAGAAACTCAACAAACACTCCGAAGAGGTGACCCGTCTCGAGGTGAGCCTGAACGAGAAGATCACGTACCTGACCTCTGAGAAGGAGATGGCTTGCCAGAAAGTCGCTAGGCTCAAAAAGCAGCAGGACAGCCTCTTGAAAGAAAAGTCAGCCCTGGAGGTGCAAAACGGAGATCTGCTTGCTGACAGGGAGAGTTCCATCAAGACCATAGGGGACCTGAAGAGGAAATACGACCAGGAGGCCACAAACAGACGGATCGTGATGCAGGAGAAGATGAAGCTGCTAGGCAACATTGACGCGCTGAAGAAAGAGCTTCAGGAGAGAAAGAAGGAGAACCAGGAGCTGACGAGCAGCAAGTGCGACCTCTCCTTGATGCTGAAAGAGGCTCAGACGGCCAAGAAGAACCTTGAAAAAGAGCACACGAGCATGATGCAGGCCAAGGAGGACCTGAACGCCGAGCTGAAATCGTGCTGCTGCGAGAAGAACATCTTGCTGAGGGATGGCCTGAACCTGCAGGAGGAGTGTCAGAAACTAAATGAGGAGATTCGGGAAATCCAACAGACGTTAATGCTGGAGAAGGAGGCCAGGGCCAAGGAGAGCGAGAGCTCTTTATATGAAAGCAACAAGCTCCACGGGAGAATAGTGCTCTTAGAGGAAGAGATACAGGGGCTGAGGACATGTAGTGAGCAGCTCCAGACTGAGAATTTTACCCTTACCCAAGAGAAGACCAACTCAGAGCAAAAGGTGGTGGAGATCATTAAGGAAAAGGAACTTCTGAGCGCAGAGACGGCTCAGCTCGCGGCCAACATCGAGACCCTCAAAAGTGACTTCGCCGCCCTTTCCAAGTCCAAGTTGGAATTGCAAGAACTACACAGCTGCCTCACCAAGATCCTGGATGACCTCCGGCTGAACCATGAGGTGGCCGTGACCGAGAGGGCCGAGGTGCTTCAGGACAACAAGAACCTCCTGGCTGAGAAGCGAGAGATGATGCTGAGAAATGAGGAGATGCTGAAGGAGAAGGAGAAGCTGGAAGAGAGCTACTTCGTCCTCCAGAAGGAGATTAGCCAGCTGGCCCAAACCAACAGCCACATTTCAGCCGACCTCCTAGAAGCCCAAAGCGAAAACCGGACTTTGAGGAAAGACAAGAGCAAGCTAACCCTTAAAATTAGAGAGCTTGAAACCCTCCATTCGTTCACGGTAAAGTGAGGTTCGAGTACTGAGCACCCAGAGTCCCACTAACTGTGCACTAACATTAGAGGCTTGGGCGATTTCTCTTCATTGCAACCTAGGGAAATCCACCTGACTAAGCCAGCTGTGCGTGTGCGCGTGCGTGCGTGCGTGTCCATCCGTGTGTGTGTCCATCCATCCTCATGTGTGTCCATTCCTGTCCAGCTTTTCATTAAAACCAAAGAGGCTGATTCATTATTGAATGTCTAATTGTAGTAGTCACTTCTCCTCATTTCAAAAAGCCCTGAGAACTGTGAATAAAAAAGCCTTTTTAAAAACATTTATGGAGAAGCTTTGAAACCTGTGAAGTTAACTGTTTCCTGTAGGCTTCAGAGCAGCCTTAGAGGGTGCTCACCGAAATACAGTCGCCTGTGCTATTTCACTCACTGTGCCTGTCCCTCTGGAGGTGGGAGAGCCCACTGAACGCTCCTTGGCTGATGGGAGAGCGAGTGTAGTACCAAATTCTCGTGAATGTTATCAAACCCACCAAATGAAATTGTAACCCAAAGTCTTAAATAATTATATGATTATTTTTGATATTTAGTAGCGAAGAATTTGTTACCGTACACACATCTTTTTTATTCACAGTTCTATCCATGACTCAATTTCTCTCATAGATTTTTCCCATTCAGCGCTCTCAGGACACACTTGAGCCTCACGCTCTAATTGCCCAAATAATTTATATTATGTGAAAAATTCTTAGCTTAAGTTGAGTGACTGCAGAAGCCCTGAGCTGAGAAAAGTCTTGTGTACTTACACCAGTGAACGTAAGAGCCGTTCAGTTATTAGGGTCGTTCTGCATCATCACCAGAGAGGCTGTCACAATGATGAGCACGTGCTTGTCAGTGGAACTTGGAACTTAGCTGGAGGTTTAGAGGGATGAGAGAGTGTGGAAATGGTTCAGAGTTGACTTCATGAAAGATGCCGTGGGAAGGGCCTCTCCCCTTGCTCTCCTTCACAGTGCAGACCCTTCGTGGCCTGGTTTGTGCACTCTGGGTTTGGGGTGATGCCTCTCGTCCTGTGTGCGCGCTGCTTAGCCACACGGACTCTGGGAGCAGCCTCAGCCGTGCATTCTGAACATCCCAGATGGCGCCCGTCTCGTCTCCTCTCCTCACTGTGTCTCCTTGTGCTTAGGCTGCTCAGACTGCAGAAGACGCCATGCAGATCATGGAACAGATGACCAAAGAGAAAACAGAAACGCTGGCCTCCTTGGAGGACACCAAGCAAACGAATGCAAAACTACAGAGCGAAGTAATCAGATTTAAGTGTTTCTGTGTGTGTGTGTTCAAAGTCCACCGACGCCAAGGAATGTTGAGCCACTTAACTCAGGAGAAGGTCTTTGTGTGTGGACTTAAAGAGGTTTGATCTAAGTTAGGCCTGAATGTACGCCATGCCATGAGTGTGTTGCTTGCTTAGTAGCTCTGAACTTTAAGACGTCCTGGTGACACTGGGTGTGGCGATGCTTGCCTATGAGCCTGGTCCTTGGGCAGTGGCAGCAGAAGAATTAGGAATTCAAGGCTGGTCTGGGCTACATGAGATCCTATAAACAAACGAGCAAGCCAAAGGATGGGGCGGAAGCCCTACTATTGTGGGTTCTTAGACAACTACTGTGGTGGCACTGTGTACATTTTATACCCTTCCTTTTTATCCTACACATTTCCCCCCTCAACTTTCTTCTAATTTGGAGCCACCAAACTCCATTTCCCAGCCCTCGTACAGGCTTTTTCTTGGCTTGGTTCAGTATTTACAGCCTCTAGTGTCTTCTTGAACGAGTCCTTTCTAGAGCTGGTACAAGTTTGTGGCATTGGGTTATTTCTGTTCCATCTACAAGTAGCATTTCCCTTCGGACCCCTGATGCCCTGTTCCCATCTTCCCAGCTCACAGAAATCCGTCCTGAAGAGCTGCTGTCTGAAGTGGGATGTGAAGGTCTATATAGTTTCAGGCGCTTTTTAAAGTCAGAGGCGAGTAAGGCATTCAGAACGTAGTTCAAAGGGAGGGACTGCCAGGGGGACAGACAGGAGCAGACTAGGTCTCCTCATGCAAGAGCAAAACGGGCGTTTTGAGGTAATTAGGGTAAATAAAAATTAACAGAACGCACACTCAGATATTAAGATTCTCTGGAGGATGGGATCAAGCAGGATTGCGTCCTCCTCAGGAAGTCTGTTGTCACCAGGCCCCAGGGTCAATGAGCTGTTTGTTTCTTGGGCCTATTACGATGCTTTATTTCCCTCATTCATAAATCTGGGACATTAAAGGACATTAAAAAAAAGGTGGCATGTTCAAACTACCGTGGTACTTTCTGGATTCCTGGCTGATGGCATATGATGTGACAAGCCCCTCCTCTGCCTGTAAGAAGCCAGAGCTCCTGATTCATTCATGAAATGCCTGACTTTCCCGCTAGAGGGCAGGCTTTAAGAGGGCTGCTGGACAGCGGCAGGGATGTGTATGAGTAGCCTTCACTCTCACTTCCTGGCTTCTTCCTCTTCATAGAAATGGCAGATGGATTAAATATTTCCCCCTACCCCCAATTGACAAATGGTTGATTCAAATAAATGAGCTTCGTAAGTTCAGAACTGTCTTTGGAAAGATCATCTCCTGTATTACTAATCAGTGAGGAGGGAAAAGGGCTTTTTTTAGTCGGATTGCAAAGACCGATCCTTGATAATGTCGACATTTGACAAGTTAGTTCTTGCTTTTTGAAGACGGGCTGTTTTGAACGGCAACCTCAGGAGAAAATACTGAGAATTTAAAAAAAAAAAATCAAAGCCAGACAGCCTGGTGGAGGGGGTGCGGGGGAGGTAACCAAACAAACAAAAGCACACATGAGGAAGGAAAGCTCCTGGTTTAACACACACTAGCCGTTTAGGTGGGCATCGTGGCCAGGTGGTCAGGAGATGAAGGCCGAAGGAGGGGCTCATAATCAAACTATTTGTAGTTTCTTCTCCAGATGACGCTCCCCGCCGCTTCTCTTACACATGACTAATCTCATCTATTTTTAACTGCATGTTTTTGTGAACAATTTATCCAGCCATGTCATCAAAAAATGAAATAATTTCATCAATTTCTTTTTCCTCTTGGTCTTTAAGTTGGACACACTTAAGGAAAACAACTTGAAAACTGTGGAAGAGCTGAACAAGTCAAAAGAACTTCTGAACGAAGAGAACCAAAAAATGGAAGAATTCAAGAAGGAAATGTAAGTTTGTCTCTTTTGAGGGGATTTTCAAGTTTTGAAAGGAAAACAATTATCTGAAACGTTTAGAAAATAGCTGTCCCTCTCCCAAAATGCATTCCCCCTGGGCGGATTCAGGAGCCACCCTTAGAACCACAGCGAAGTTGAGGGTCAAGGGGAACTGGGCTGGCTGCTGAAGTAGGAGCCATGGAGTTAGTCCATTGTGGCTTTGTAAAGCTATATAACTATATGGCCGGCCATGAACTAGAGTTAAGTTTGAATGTTTATGTCATAGCTGGTCCTTCAAAAGCTGGACGTGGTGGGGCCTGCTTTCCTTTCATTCTAGCACTTGGGAGGCTGAGGCAGGTGGATGGATCTCTGTGAATTCAGGACCAGCCTGGTTTACCTATCAAGTTCCAGGACAACTAGGGTCGCACAGACACACCCTGCCTCAAATGTAATTAACTAAAAATATCAAAATGAATCCTTCAAAACTTTTTCTAATAGAAAAAAAGTCAGGTGTGGTAGCATATGCCTATAATCCCAAGTACAGGAGTCTGAGACAGGGTAACTACTGTGAGTTAGAGGCTAGCCTGGGCTATAGCTCCATTTATCAAGTGCTTGCTGGGAAAAACTGAGAACCTGCGTAGAAATTCCAAGCACCTACCTAACACACTGAAGATGGTGGTGTATATTTATAACTCCAGGGCTTCAGGGCAGAGACAGGAGCCACCCTGCAGTTGACTGAACATCTAAGGTAGCTGAAAGAGTGAGGTCCAGGCTGAGGAGAGACCCTGTGTCCAAATATATACAGCAGGGAGTGACAGAGGACGACGCCCGGTGTCCACCTCTAGCCTCCACCCACATGTGCACACATACTCACATACACACTTGCACACACACATTCACACACGTGGATAAGAATGTATGTAGCAAACACAAACTAACGTTTTAGTTAGTTCACTCAAGAAGAGCTGAAGCAAATCTTTGCTCTGTGACACAAGTAGTTATGCTGCCTGGAGTGTGGGCCACCGAGGTGACTAGTTCATTTGCGTCACAGGCCTCCCATTGCTATAGTGTTACTCCTAAGCTCTCTGGGGCCACATTAGGTTCTAGAGGACGGGGTATGGTAGGGGGCAGAGCCACAGTGGATCTCACCAAGAGAGCATTCTCATTCCACACTGATTCCATAGGACTCGTCCTTCAGTGAGTGCCCATCACGTCCCATCACCCTTCCCAGTGTGGTGCCATTACCCATAAAGAGGCAAACTCTGGCTCAGTGCAGCTGTAAAGTGTGCGCTTAGCACGTGAGCCCTGAGTCTGAGGCGAGTGGCGAGAGGTGATCTTTACAGCTGGATGTGGCGGTGTGTGCCTGTAATCCCTGAAGTCAGGAGACAGAGGCAGGAGCATGACTGTAAATTCCAGGTCAGCCATCTCACCATCACACACACACACACACACACACACACACACACACACACACACACACACACACACACGTTGTCTTTTTGTCCTGCCCCATGCCTGTGGACGGAGTGGGAGGAAGAGACAGTGGTGCCAGCCACTGTCACAGAGATGCTGGCCTATCTTCCCTCTGATACTTCCCTGAGGGAAGAAGTTGTTGAATGACAGAGAAGCAGGCCCTGTGCCAGGGCCGCTTTAGATTCTTTGTGCCCACCAGGCCTGAGGAAATTCCCCTTCCTGTCAGTGACAAGGCACCCCATGGCTAGAATTTAACTTCCCATAGAAACTGGTGGAAGGAGTCCTGGGGGGTTGGCGAAAAGCCCTGGCCTGTGACTCTGTCTTCTGCCCTAGTCTTGACCACATTTCAAGGCAAGGACATCTGCTTTCAAAGGGCTGTGTGGTGGGAATGGTACTTCCTGGGTTGTTGGGCATTCTGTAGTTGCATTCTTCAGTGCCAAAAGCTAGAGCATGAACAGTTGCGTGTGTCTCTGTGTGTGTGTCTGTGTGTGTCTCTGTGTGTGTGTCCCTGTGTGTGTGTCTCTGGGTGTGTCTGTGTCTTTCTGTGTCCATGTGTCTCCGTGTGTGTGTGTGTCTTTGTGTGTGTCTGTGTCTCTGTGTCTGTGTCTTTGTGTGTCTATGTGTGTGTGTCCCCGTGTGTGTGTGTGTGTGTGTGTGTCTGTGTGTGTGTCTGTATCTGTGTATATGTCTTTGTGTGTCTGTGTCTGTGTGTCTTTGTGTGTCTGTGTGTCTTGGTGTGTCTGTGTCTGTGTGTATCCGTGTGTGTGTGTGTGTGTCTGTGTGTGTGTGTCTGTGTGTGTGTCTGTGCGATGGGCGTACTCGGTAGCCATGCTCTCCAGAGCTGTGGTGTTTGTCCTTACCGGATAGAGTAATGCCACCTAGAGGAACAGTGGAACTAGAAGAGCCGCACTGTCCTGATGGACTCCCTTTCACGGCCACTGTTCTTGTAGCTGGAAACTAGCACTTGTGAGGAGTGTTCTCCATGCTCCCTACTAGAGTCCTTCAAGAGTGCCTTTGATCTTTCTTGGTTAGCCAGCTCCTAATTTCAGCAGGAGAGCCATAATGAAGTGTTTTCCCATTGCCGTGTGACTTTCTCTCTTAGAAGAACTGCCAAACAGTCCAACTTCTCTGGACTATATTTAACTTAATAAACCTATGAGTAAAATGTAAGTTAGTATCAGCAATGTTTATTCTGTCTCTCGTTTTTAAGCTAGGGAATGTTTTCTGTTTTAAGATATCTTGTCCTGTTTAAAAAAAAAAAAAAGAAAAGCAGTTTTAGGATTGGTTAGGATGGCTGAGAAATGGCTTGGTTGGGAAATGCTTGCTATGCGGTCATAGGGTGTCACTCATGATCTCTAGCACCCGTGCAATGACCGATGTGGCTGCGGCACCCATAGTGCCGGTCGGTGCTGGGGAGAGCAAGGGGAAGAGTCCTGGGCCTCACTGGTGCCGGGCTCGCAGATCCTGGAGCTGCAGGCCCAGTGAGAGAACGTGTGTCATCAAGTAAGGTGGAAAGATTGAAGAAGACACTAGTGCGGGCCTCTGGCCTTCACGTGTAGGCATGTGTACCCATGAACGAACTCACACTCACTCACTCATACTAGGCACACACTTGCATGTGTGCCCATGAACGAACTCACACTCACTCATTCATGCTAGGCACACACTTGCATATGGATCCATGAACGAACTCACACTCATTCACACTCACACTACGCACACACTTGCATATGGACCCATGAATGAACTCACACTCACACAGTTGTTAGAAATGTTTGTTTCTTGTATTTGAGATGGAACTCAGCTCTGTGGAATCGGTTCTCTTCCTCTACCTTTACATGATTTCTGGGGTTCGAACCCTGAGTCATAAGACTTGTGTGGCAAGCGCTTTACCTGCCGAGCCCCAGCGGCCATGATTTTGGCTTCTTGTTTGAATTTTTTTACTGCAGTATTTTTTAAGTGGGTGGTACTAAGCAAGTGCTAAATCACTGGTCCATACCTCTGGCTCACAGTATGCTCTTCTTAACACACACACACACACACACACACACACACACACACACACACACACATCATACTATATTATAATCTGTTTTGTGTTTGCTCTTTTGAGACAAGATCTCGGGGTTGGGGATTTAGCTCAGTGGTAGAGCGCTTGCCTAGGAAGCATAAGGCCCTGGTTGGGTCCCCAGCTCAAAAAAAAAAGAACCAAAAAAAAAAAAAGAGACAAGATCTCCAGCCCTGACTGTCCTAGAACTTGCTGTGTAGAGCAGGCTTGCCCCAGGCTTGCCCCAGGCTTGCAGAGATTCACCTGCCTCCTCCTGACTGCTGAGGTTAAAGGCGCTTGCCACTGCGCAGAGCCTCACTGTATGTTCTCTCACCCAGCATTTTCAAAGCTTGTAATCCTAAACACTGTGTATATGTGATGAGAGAAAATGTGTTTAAAGAGGCAGGCTGGCCAGATGTGGTGGCACACACTGTAATCCCAGCACAGCGGAGGCCAAGGCAGGAAGAGCTCAAGTTCAAGGCCAGCTTTCAAAGCATAGCGAGACCTTGTATCAGCAGACAGAAACGTTCTGTGAAGGCAGTGAAACCTGAGAAATACTATATTTAAGTTGGGGGTTTCATTGCAAGAAAAATCTTCTGATTTGTCAAGGGTTAATGGACTTTAGAAATTCAGTGAATTACATACGTGGTGCGTGTGTGTTTATCCATTCTAGCTTGCTTTCCTGCTGCTGTGATAAATACCACAACCAAATGCACCTTGGGGAAGAAAGGGTTTATTTGCCTTCAGGTCACAGTCTGTGAGGGCAGGAACCCAGGACAGGGACTGAAGCAGAGAGCAACGAGGGACGCTGTGCTTACTGCTCACTCGCAGGCTTGTGCTTGGCTCTCTACACAGCCACCTCCTGCCACCCATGGTGGGCTGGGATCCCCCATCAGTCAACAGTTAATGCCCCACAGACATGTGTGCAGGCCAGACTGACGAAGGCAGGTCTTCAGTCGGGCTCTTTCCCAGGCATATCTAGGTTGGTGTTAAATGGGCAAAAACTGATGATATCTGTTATGCGAGTGGGCAGATAGGTCTATGGATCCACAATTAAAATCATTACTTTTAGCTTTTCTCTGTTTTTCTGTTCTTACTTAAATACTCATCTCTGTAAAAGTCGAATTGAGTGTGCTAAGAGAGTTTTTGTTTAGATTCACTCCCCTAAATCTTTTTTTTTTTTTTTTTTTTATTAACTTGAATATTTCTTATATACATTTGAAAGTGTTATTCCTTTCCCGGTTTCCGGGCAAACATCCCCCCCCTCCCCTTCCTTATGGGTGTTCCCCCCACCCTCCCCCAACAGTCTAGTTCACTGGGGGTTCAGTCTTAGCAGGACCCAGGGCCCCTTCCACTGGTGCTCTTACTAGGATATTCATTGCTACCTATGAGGTCAGAGTCCAGGGTCAGTCCATGTATAGTCTTTAGGTAGTGGCTTAGTCCCTGGAAGCTCTGGTTGCTTGGCATTGTTGTACATCCCTAAATCTTCATGAGGTCATCATGGGGTATGTCATGGGTAGGTGGAGGATTAAAGATTGAGAAATCGAATATGCCAAGCACTGCCACCCATTAGACAATTGAAGTTAAAAATAGATGTGTTCATGCATTGACAGATGGAGTCATCCCCAGATGACTGGATTCCGACTCCAGCCACAGATGACAGCTTGCTAAGTAAAGTTTACCCATCACAGACCTACTTAAAATTCAGTATGCTTCAAACCTCCCATGGCAGAAAACTAGAATCTAGTGATTAAGTAAAAATATTTTGAACAGCCATATGTAAATGATAATAGTTCGGAATGTATATTTGATTAATCTTTTAAAGTTTATTTATTATTATTTTTCCCCACTAATTTATTTATTTATTTATTTATTTATTTATTTATTCATTTTACATCCCAATCGCTGCCCCGCCTCTTCCTGGTACCCCCTTCATGCAGTTCCTTCCCCTATCCCCTGGATTAATTTTAATAAGAAGAAAATATCTGAAACATAGATCTACCTTATTGTTTGTGGCGTGTATGTTGCCGATTAGCTGGCAAGCTGTGTTATGCTCATTTGCTTTTAACTAACAAGTAGCATTGTAGAAAGAAGCCATCCACTCCTATTTACTTTGGGAAAAAAAATCCCTTTGGGCATTTCACTTCCCATTGTCCTAAAAATATACTCAGATTCACGCTAGCACCTGACACTCATGGATCACTGGGTTTTTACTCCATCGAGAGAAAATTAGCTTAAAAGACTTATGTATGCCTTTAGAACAAAGTGCTTTGGTGGCAAATTACATCACCGTCGCCATAGTGGGTTTAGTATAACTAACAAATTTTCCTGTAGATGAAGGCTATACTATGAATTTGTCGTTTATTTTACAGCAAAATTTGCTTTTTGTGGGGGGTGTGGGCAGTAGGGATAGTACTAGGGTAGAGATAGTGTTTATTGGGTATTTTAAAGTGTCATAATGGTGGACAGCCAATCTCTTTTTGAGAGGTTAAAACATGTGCCCTCTCCTTCCTACAGCTAAGCGGGTCTCTTGTTGTTATAGATCTTATCGGGCACGTGACCCAGATCTATTTTCCTCAGTGCCGTGAAGCTGTTGTCTCCCACAGTTTCCTTGCTTGTCTTGTTTCTATGGTAACCCTGCACTCACTGTCCTTGCAGAGAAACCCTAAAGCAGGCAGCAGCTCAGAAGTCCCAGCATCTTTCAGCACTGCAGGAAGAGAACGTCAAACTTGCCGAGGAGCTGGGGAGGACGCGGGACGAAGTCACAAGTCATCAAAAGGTCAGTGGCCCTTCAGTGGGGACTTGTGGATCAGGGGTGCTGGTATCGCCTGTTCTTGCCGTCTTCCCGGAGGCTACTCAGATCTGCTCTGTGTGACGGAGTTGTTTCCCATGAGATGGCTCGTGTATCTCTCTGCTTCCAGGGAGCACGCTGCTGTAGAACTTAGGGTCGGAGCGACATGACAGTTCCACTGTCCTGTCACACACACTAGCCACACCAGCACCAGACCTTACAGGCAGCTAGAAAGGTTCTTAATTGATCGATACTGTCCTAACTGCATTTAAACGAGAGGAACCAAGCAGGATCTTCTCCCTACCACAGCTTTGATTCCAAAATATTTTCCTCTTAAGATTTTTCCTCCCTCTTTCACTGAATTGGTTTTCAGGATACGGATTCTAAGAGTACGGTTTGTGTGAGGGTTACCGGGTGATTCTGAAGAGAACGACGACTCTCTTTAAATTTAAAGACACAGCATCTTGCCGACAGACCTGTGAATGTATGTGTGTTGATCTGTGGAGTGTGGGTTCTAATGAGAGTGCATCACAGCCTGCTTGCCGAGATGTGTGTCGCAGACTTCTCCGACGGAAATCGTGCTTAAACACGGGGACAGAAGGGATTGTAAATGATGCCGTGTTCTGCTTTCGACACTTTTCTAACTCCTGAATCAAAATGTCGCTCGCATCTGACCCTGAGCAGCTGCTGGGATTTTGAGCCGTTTATGCTCGCTCTGCACGGGAACGGGAACGTTCTATTGCCTGCTATAAACACTGGCCGTGACTAGCAGAGTAACCTAAAGTCACAGCTCTTCATTTTCATCAAGATGGAGCAGTTTGTGGTGAAAACACCGGCTTTTTCTTTTTGTTTTTTGGGGGCAGGATATCATTGGTTGCCTGGAACTCACCCTTCAGTAGAAGCTGGCTTCAAACCCAGAGTAGTCCTCCAGCTGCCACCTCCCAAGTACTGGGAAAGTCACCATGTCAAGAGTTTATGTCAGACTTCTCAATTTTTATTATTGTTTCCCCCCCTTTCCTCATGTCATAGAGGAAATGCTACCGACTCCCAGCTCCAGGTGATGCTGGCACACAGGTGACTGTGGTGATCTGTCCCCATCACAGTTCCGTATGACAACACTCTTGTCCCTGTGGCAGAAGATGGGGCACAGAGAAGCTAGTAATTTGTTCATCCTCTGGTGACAGTGTCCAACATTTGTCATGTCGCTTGGGCTTGGGACAGGATCAAAGTGAGTTGACTTAAGCAGGGTCAGTGTGGATTCCTTTGATCAGCTTGGGAGAAATCTGAGTTCATGAAAAGTAGAACTGAAGAAGAATTTTCCCTCTGACGTAGCTGGAATGTCGCAGGCTGGCCCAAGGACCGGAAGAGGCGGATTTGAGTTAAATGCTCAGTCTGTCTCGGTTGGCTTCTCTTTTGCCTTTTGTTTTTCCGAGGTCTTTGAATACCTCAGGTGGAGACTGTGGACTCCATCTGGAGGACCTGCAGAGAGGTTGCTCTGTCCTCTTGTGCTGTGATCTCAGCTGGACTAATTATATTCCCTGTGTCTTACTCAGAGCTTGAAGGGGCTGAGGAGACCTCCTGACTCTTGGCAGAGCTTTTCAAAGCGCCCCTCTAGCTTAGCAGCTCCCTTAGCTGTCTACTGAAAAGGCTTTGTGGTCAACGCTTCAAATAGTCTTTCTTCTGGGAGTTAGAAGCCACAACTCTGAAAGCATCTTCCTTTCAAAGTGTGGACCCTGGGATGGTGACATGAGCCTGTCATCTCAGCACATGGGGGGAGGGGCGTGGGAGCATGAGGATCAGGAGTTCCAGACCAGCCTTGGCCACACAGTTACTTTGAGACCACCCAGACCTACAATGGTCAATTCAAGGCTAAAGTGGGCTATAGAAGAGACCTTGCCTTTAAAACAACCAACCAAAAAGTTGCTTCTTATGCCACTTTTAGGTCATTGTCATTTATATTTCGTTTACAAAATACAAGTAGATGCCGACTAAAACATGATAGTGTTGGTGCTGGGCACTTTCACCCTTTTTTCCCCTTTAAACTGAGGGTCAGACCTAGGGCCTTATACATGTGAGGCAAGGGCTGTACCAACTGAGTGACAGCCACAGCCCTGACTATGGAGTTTATTAAAATATGGGATACTAGCCAGGAAGTGGTGGCACACACCTTTAATCCCAGCGCTTAGGAGGCAGAGGCAGGTAGATCTCTGAGTTCAAGGCCAGCCTGGTCTACAGAGCAAGTTCCAAGACAGCAAGGACTACACAGAGAAACTTTGTCTTAAAGAAAAAAAAAAGGACTAGACAGTACAAAAAATGATGATAATAATAACCAGGAAAGATTACAGATCACTCTGCAATGGAGAAAACCACCCACTTAGAATAATTCAGCTAGGTGTGGTAGCTCACACCTATAATCCTAGTAATCATGGTACCTGGGAGGCTAAATTCCAAGTTTGAGTCCATCCCAGGCCACATGGTTCCAGGCCAGCCTGACTACACAGCAAGACCCTGTCTCAATAATCCATGTATCCATCATCATCCATTCATGTATACATATAGAGAAGGGCTTACAACCAACCTTATGTCAAAGATTAATGAACTTGTCTGACTCCTGACTCTTTTTTAAGTGTCGGGGATAAAATCTAAAATCTACATCTTTTTGCATTAGTCAAGCCTCTGTTAGAAATTATTATAAATGAACTATGGCCGTAGGTCAGGGATACAGAGCGTTGCCTGGCATGCCTGAGGCCTCAAGCTTAGTCTCTAGTACCTCAAAAGCAAAGGGAGAGGGGAGGAAGGGGGAGAGGGGAGAGAGAGAGAGAGAGAGAGAGAGAGAGAGAGAGAGAGAGAGAGAGAGAGAGAGAGAGCGAGAGCGCTATATGACAGCTACAGTGTTTGGCAGAAATGCTATTTTAAAATAAAGAGCTTCAGTTGTATTGCTATATTTAGCTACTTTTGTTCTTAAAGTAGCGAAGGCTAGGCTGATAGGGTTAGGTTAAGGTCTGACCCAGGCCTGGTTACAATGGTTGCAATATTGTTACTCTTTGGGCACTCACTGAGATGCGTCACCACTGCTTTTGTAGGGCCCTGACCTTCCTCTGAGACCAAAAGTCGTACAGGTGAGGAAGCAGGGGCTCCTAGAGACAAGCTGAGGGCTTCCCACGGAGATGAGAAGGGTGGCTGTGCCTTAGGACCTGTTCCCTGCTGCTGCCCTGCTCAGGATGAAACGTCTTCGCCTATTTAGTGTCCACTCTTTTAAGGACTAGAAACCAGACAAAACTGTGAGCCAGGAATGTGGGACTTGGGGCCACCGCATCTTATGAAAGTACTCGTAGGCCGTGGGCGTCGCTCAGTGGTAAAGCGTTCATCTCTGATGCGGGAGGCTCTGGGTTCAAGCCCAGTGCCCGACTGTTGTGTGTGTGTGTGTGTGGGGGTGTGCTCTGAGCTCTGCTGCTATTTTTTTTTTCTGTTTCACATGTTTATTTGCTTATAAATCCCAAGACATCCCAAAATATGTCTGCACCCCAAGGTCCTCACTGGAGTCTCTGGGAAGGAAGCTTAACTTCCTCTGGGAGGCCTTCTTTATTTGACAACTATTCACTTCCTGCTTGTCCTTTTCACATTCTCAGGATGAATCATTGCCAGAATTTTTAAACCAAATTCTCAAGAGGCTTCAGAACAAGGCTGGCTGTTTTGAATTAGAGGAATCCCTGCCTCCTGGACAGTGGTTTTGTAGAATATTTCCTCTTTATTTTCTTAGAAAATAGAAGGCAGTGAGGAAATTCTGAAGCTGGGTATAGTGGTGCCTGATTATGAACCTAGCACTGGAGAGGTGGAGAGAGGAGATAGGAGCTTACGTCATCCTCCCGGGGATAGTGAGTTCGAGGCCAGCGTGGGCTACGTGAGACCCTGGAAGTGGGTAGGGAGCAGTGGTGGAAGGAGATGCTAAGGAGCAGGACGTGATTGGTGTGGGCGTGGCATGGAGCCAGAAGTCCTGTTTGCTACGCTAGGCTGCAGCTGTCAGGCTCCGGAGGTGAGGAGGGGTCCCGACAGCCGGACACTTACTGTGGCTGTCTACAGACCTGGAAAGGAGCTGGCTTGGTCAGAAGTACAGCTCCAACCCCTCTGCAGCTTGCTGTGCCAGTGCTGTTAGATGGTTTCCCCCAATCAAAATTCTCACATAAAAGGGGGAGGGGCTAAAGAGATGGCTCAGCAGTTTAGAGCGCTTGCTGCTACTGCACAGGTTCTAGTCCCAGTGCCCACGTAATGGCTCACAACTAACCTCTGTGGGCATCAGGCACTCGTGTGGTACATGGACATACATGTAATATATATATTACATGTATATTACATATATATATATTACATAGATATATAACTTTAAAATGTTTATTTATTATTTACTATGTATGTAACTGACTCCCTCAGATTCTCCTTTGACCTCTACATGTAGTCAGTTATCTTCTCTCATCTGTTATCTGGCTTGGCAGCAAATGCCTTTCCCCACGAACCATCTTCCCAATCCTAAAGTTCTTTCTTGAGTCTTCCTTTGTGTGTGTGGTTTTTTATTTACATGAGAAGAGGGACAACAGCCCGGGTCATTTAGGATTGTTACTGGCCCTAGGGTGTATCTGGCATCAGTAGCAAAGTACATGGTCTTTTAAGCTTTCAAAATTATTACCATTATCATTATTACTAGCATACGTATAAAACATTACTGTGTGCACATGTGTTTGTGTACAGGATGTGTTTATGTGACTGCAGTTGTGCGTTCCATGTCAGACATTTGGAGGACCAGGTCACTAGCCTTGCTCAGCAAAGCTCCTCCACCATCGGAGCCTCCCAGCAGCACGGACCTCTTTTAAGGTGGAATGTGTTAGGTAGAACCAAGTGAGATGGTTTTGTTTAGCAGTCCTGACAGACGTGACTCAGAAGTTGTGACTCTTAGTATAAGAGCATAGACCGTGCTCACGGTGTAGACCGTGCTCACGGCGTAGACCGTGCTCACGGCGTAGACCGTGCTCACGGCGTAGACCGTGCTCACGGCATAGACTGTGCTCACAGCAGGCCTCCTGCCTGATGCTCTGAGTGGTTTGCTTGCTGTTCCATGTTGGCTCATGTCTGTGCGTGCACAGACGTGTTTGCGTGTGCATCACTTCCGGTTTTAAACACTCTTAGCGTGCAGTGCCGTGGCATTACTTTATGCTGTACAACCACTACCTCTTTTTCGTTCCAAAAAAGTCTTAGAACTTCAGAGGGGAACCCCGTGCCCATTTAAGCAGTCGCTCCTCGCTCCCTTCCCCCAGCCCCTGGACCGCCATCCTAAGGGTTTGTGAGTCCTGGACATTACACACCATTGGAACCACGTACTGTCCGGCTCCTTTATTTAACATAATGCTTTCGGGAATGGGGTGTATATATTTTGTTGCTGAATTTTATTTCCTCTGACAGACACATATCGATGTTTATTTGTTCATTCCTGTTGGATGCTATATGCATTCTTTCTCCGTTCCTACGTGACAGTCCCTCCAGTCTGCAGTCCTGCCTGTGTGTGGTAGCTGCCTCTAAATGCCATGTTGGATATTCCGCGAGGACCGAACTCTTTCTCCTCAGCAGTACTAAAGCATGGTCCACACTTACAGCCTGACTTCTCTCTCTCTTTACATCTAAACTTCTAAAATAATAATAATATGGCCAGCAAGATGGCTAAGTGGGTAAAGACATGGCCACAGCCCACCCGACACGAGTTCAACCCCCAGAGCCCATACTTCCCTCTCATCCCTGCTAGTGTGGCCATGCTCTTCTGTAGCCTTTGTCAGAGGTGGCTGCTTTGCAGTCTTTTCTCCTCATTGCTGGGCCTGTCGTAATGCTGCCACTGGTTCTCAAGTGAGGGGGACCTGTGAAGCTTCACACCTCTCTCTGTGCCCCTCAGCTGTGTGTCCCTCCCAGGGACCATGGAGCTACTGGTAGAAGTTACTGGTGGTGACAGGTGGGAATGACTATTTTGTTTCTAGAAACTGTTTTACAGATTTATTTTTTGAAAACAGATTTACAGGTCCTAATTTTTGGCAGCTCCTTACTTTGTAGTCCAGCCTGGCCTTTAACTCACTGGGTAGTTGAGGATGCCATGGCCGCCCGATCCTCTCTTCTCAGCTGCTGCCTGCATGCTGGGATTACAGACAAACACTGCCAAATGTACAGAGCATCATCCCCTTTTCGTAGAGAATTCCAGAAATAACCATGTGAGTTCTGCAATACAAGCAGGCACCTCAGGTGGTCATTGTTGAGATAGGGGTCTGATTTATAGTTGAGCTGTCTGTTCTATCACTTCAAAAGCTCCCAGGGTTTCCGAACAACAAAAGAAAGTTTAAATATATACAATAATGTGAGTTCAATAGAGGTGGACACCTGGTGGCCACTTTTGAGGTAGACACCTGCTTTATCGTTTACAACCCTCACACGTATTCTACCTTACAAAGACAGCAGGTTCACTGAGCTGTCACCATGGAAACACCAGCTTCTCCTCAGGGTTATTTGCAAAATGAGGCTATGGCTTGCTTTTGGAGACTGAACAAGGAGAGGATGGGTCAATAGGTATTTTGAGAAAAGTCATTTCTGAGTGAAGTTTTGGCAGAAAATGAACAAAAACTGGGGCTGACATGGATCGATCTAAATTGGCCCATGAAAGTCTGCCTGCCTTTTAACTAGGCCTAAACTCACAGACATGGGTTAGAAAAGGAAGCCATCTTCAGCCCGTTGTGCGTTATTTTCTAACACTGGTGAAAAGCCGCCATCAGAATCGTATTCTAAGCTCGGGGAACACTGGGAACCAGTGCTGTTAGAGGCTGAACCCCAGGCTCTCCCTTCAGTGTCTAGCTGCTCTTGCTTTGTTTAAGACAGGGTTCCATGGAGCCCAGGCTAGCCTCAAACTTACTAAAGTAGCTGAGGCCAGCTTTGACCTTTTTTTTTTTTTTAAATAAAATATTGTATTTACTTAGAAGCATTCAGAATGTCAACAAAACATCCACCATTTTTTTGCAATTACAGAGTGGTATTCGGTTAACAGAACAACAATTACCTTTGTATAAGCTGCATCAGAGACAACTGAAGATGGGGAAAAAATGCAAATGAGGACATTTTGCCTCTCGGCTTCTTAGGATCTCCTTTGCCCATGTTTAGTTGATTTTCCTCTGTGAGGCACAGAGTCGCCCAGTGCCCATCCGGCTCTCCCTTGCCCTGGCGCTGTCTCTATGGAGCTCAATGTACTGCCCAGCTTTGAACTCTTTTTTTTTTTTTTAAAGATTTATTTATTCATTTATTATATATAAGTACACTGTAGCTGTCTTTAGATACACCAGAGAAGAGGGCATCGGATCTCTTTACAGATGGTTGTGAGCCACCATGTGGTTGCTGGGAATTGAACTCACGACCTCTGGAAGAGCAGTCAGTGCTCTAACCACTGACCCATCTCTCCAGCCCTGAGCTGAGCTTTGAACTCTTAATCATCCTGCTTCCACCTCCAAGCAATCTGGGGACAGTCGTGTGCCACTGCACCAGCTAAAACCAAGGCTTCTTGAGCCGCCTCCACACTTGCCCTTTCTGCCTGAGATATTTTTATAGCTCCAGGTACAGAGGCACATAAAATAAGTATACCGACTGAACATCTTCTCAATAATCGTAAATTTATTTTAGATAATCTTTTCAGGTACATATAATTTTACTGCTTATTAAAGATGAAAGAAAAATCATATATGAATGATATAGGTTGCTTTTTTTTTTATCAGAAAGGTAAAATGTTGGCTGAATATTTAATACTGCAGAATGTAGAATAGCTTCAACACTTTTCAGAGTCGATCGATATTTTGATTTTGTCCTTCCTTCCAGCACTTGGGAAATAGAAGCAAGTGGATCTCTGTGAGTTTGCGGCCAGCCTGGTCTCTACAGAGTGAGTTCCAGGTCAACCAGAGCTACAGTGTGACCTTGTCTCAAAACAGACAGACAGACAGCAGTTTTTATAACTGTCACAGGAATATGAAATACCTCATGGCAGAAGTATGCTTAGGGCCATTTCAGAAGTGCTGGAAATTCTGTCCTAATCCATGTCAGAATTCATTTAATATTTTCTCACTGTGTTGTTGTATTTTTAAAAATTGTGCATGTGGATGTGCATGCGTGTGGGTGCTGATAAACCCCACACACATCACACGCAACACAACAAAAATAAAAGTTAGTGTGGAAACTTAAGAAACCTCAGTGCCGGGGTTGGGGATTTAGCTCAGGGGGAGAGCGCTTACCTAGGAAGCGAAAGGCCCTGGGTTCGGGTCCCCAGCTCCGGAAAAAAAAAAAAAAAAAAAAAAAAAAAAAGAAACCTCAGTGCCTAGGCAGGAAAGGAAATTATTAAAACAAAATTGTTAAAATAATTTTTAATGAAATTATTAAAATTATTAAAACTAAAACCCTAAAACAGCCAGAGAGATGGCTCGTCTGGTAAAAGGGATAGCTGCGCACACAAGTCTCATGAGTTAGAGCTCCAGGACTCGTGGGAGGCAGAGGCAAGGTCCATCTCTGTGAAGCAGGTCAAGGATAATTTGGTGTACGTTAGGGCTCCTGGCTAGGGCTGCACCGAGAGACCCGGTTAAATGACAACAAAAACAAACAAACGTTGAATGGGACGGTGGGCATCTGGAATCCCAGTACCTGTGAGGCAAGGGGTGAGGTGGAGACAAGAGCGTTGCCCAGAAGCTCACGGGCCGGGGCCTGAGTAGACAGTGTAGTGTGCAGCAGCAGAAAGAGGAGACACCTGCCTGCCGCAGTACAGTGAAGGCAAAGACCAGATCCCGGAAATCGTCCTCTGGCCTCCACAGACCTGTGCCTGGGCACTCAGACGCACTAACTAACTAAAAACAACCCATGTGTCTTTAGTCTGAGTTGTCTGTGTGTGACAGCATTGAGGGATATTTTCTTTTGATTTTGCCTTTTTTTAATTTTTAAAATTTTATTCTTCTCTCATATATTACATTCCAAACACAGTCTGCCCCTCCCCTCCCCCCATCTCAGTCCTCTTTCCTGTCCCATCCCCATCCACTCCTCCTCCTTTTATCTGCAGTAAAGGGTGGGACTCCCGTAGAATTCAACCAAATACGGACTGTCATGTAGCCATAGACCAGGCACCAGCCCTTGTATTAAGGCTAATCCAGCAACCCAGCAGAAGGAAAGGGTTCCCAAAAGCAGGCAAAAGAGTCCAAGACAGCCTCTGCTTCCACTGTTAGGAGTTCCACAAAAAGACCAAGGGACACAACGTTAACACATATCCAGAGAACTTAGGTCAGACCCATGCAGGCTCCACGATGGTTGGTTCTGTCTCTGAGCCCCTATGAGCCCAGCTTAGTTGATTTCTCTGGATATTATTTGGTGCCCTTGACTCCTCCAATTCCTGCGATTCTTCCTCCTCCTCTCCAGCAGGATTCCCTGAGTTCTCCCTGATGCTTGGCTGTGGGTCTCAGGTCCGTTTTCATCAGTTGCTGGATGAAGCCTCTGATAACAGTTATGCTAGGCTCCTGTCTCCGAGTACAATGTAATTTCATTAGGGACCATTTCACTGCCTTTTTAAAAATTACCAGTCCTGCTTAGCTCTTTCCTGGGTCTCTGCTTCCCGGCCCTCTAGGTAGTGTCAGGGGTAGTGTCTCTCATGCATGGGATTTTGTTCCTATACAGTATTCTTAAATCTTTTTTTTAAAAAGAGTGTGTTTAATTTAAAAATTAAGTTAATTGTTCTTTAACAAAAGAATAATTTTGAGTGTGGCATGCTCCCTGAGGCCAGCAGCCTCTGCTTTGGTGAACAGTCTTTTACTTGTCAAGCATTATATTAGAAAATTTGCCAAGAGACCAACAGTTACTCATGGTTTTCCCTGAGCCAACATGTCTTAACTTTCTTGCTTAGGATCTGCCTCTGTCACAGAGGTCCTCATCCTGAGGGTCATGACCCCTTAGGGGATGGTGGTCAAATGACTGTTACACAGGAGTCTCAAATCCGATATTCTACCTCTCTATTTACATTGCAATTCATAGCAGTAGTAAAATTATAGTTGTGAAATCGCAATGAAAATAATGTTATGGTTGGGGCTCACTACACCATGAAGAAGTGTATTAAAGGGTCTCAGCATGAGGAAGGCTGGGAGCCAGTGCTCTAGACTTCTCCAGCGTCCTGCTCACCTGTAGCACTTGAAAGAAGTTCCAAGGAGTTGTGCCCTGGCCCTAACAAGTGTCTAGGCTGAGTGGCTGCCAGGGTGTTAGGACTAAAGGGACAGTTCTTTTCGATTTGGCCTGTGCAGGGAAGGGCAATTATACCTGGACAGAGAATATGGCACAGAGATTCCAGGGGACTGAGGGAAAGTAGCTGAGAGTCAGGACTAAGGACTAGGACAGTGTGTGTGCATGACATAAATATGAAGACAAGGCATGGCATATGGGTACCAGGGTCATCAGACTTGGCTGCAAGGGCCCTTCACCCCCTGAGTCATCTCACTGGCCCACAGTATTTAAATTCTCTGTTGATCAGCCACTGGGTGTGGTCTGGAAAGGGTACGGTCCAGCAGATGTGGCTCTGTGGTTTGTTTTGTTTTGTTGTTTTTGTTTGTTTGGTCCTTTGGCGGTCCTTGAAGAAGCTGTCTCTGCTCCTGCTCCTAGAAGCTGGCAAACAGTTCTGTCTTGGGTGGGGGAGGGGCCCACAGCGGTCCTCTGACGTCCTCCTTACATCTCTGGAAGCACTTAGTCACAAAAGACCTTCTGGATCCTTCCCTCCCCTCTTCCAATCCCATCTGCTCTTCTAAGAGCAGAAAGAAGTCTGTCTGTCTGTGTGTAGGAGGCGAGACGAGAAATCCTCAGACACAGAGAATGTGTTTTGTGCTGTCAAGGTAGAGTTGCTATTTTGGACCTCAGAACTCTCGCTTGGAGAAGAGACTGAAATAGCACAAATGAACCACTTCACTGGGGAAACTGGGAGGAAAAAAGATTCTCAGATTCTCAGCAGGGGAGTTAATCCTGTGAGAAGCTGGGCTTCCAAGTGTGCTACTATCCTCCAGAGAGCACGCATCCTGACGCATTCATTCACCCTGTGGAGTGACTGAGCACCTACTCCGGGACTGTCCCTGCTCTAAATTACAGCCGGGTGCAAACCGGAAAGTGCCACGCCTCTTGCCATTCAGGTGGCTTTACTGAGCCTGGAGAAGCAGAGTTGGTGCTCGTGCCTGGCCTTCATTCCTCCCAAGCTGGTATCTCAGCTGAAATGGCGGGTCCAAAGTGTCGCGCGCTGGTTTTCCCTGCTCCACGGCTCGTGTGTTTTTCTTCAGAGCTTCATGAGGATTTTGCCTGAGTGTATGTCTGCGTAGCGTGTGCGTGCAGTGCCTGTAGAGGCCGGAAGGCATTTACCGGACGCTCTGGAACTGCGGTTCCAGGCAGTCGGGAGCTGCTGTACGAGAGCAGCCAGTGCTTCTAACCACTGAGCCGTCTCCAGCCCCCTCTCTTGTTTTTGATGGGAGCTCTCGGGTACTTTTCTGATGTCACGTCCCCAAGCTGTGAATATTTGGGTGCAGCCTTCATTGCCATGTTTTTTTCTTGATATGAACCTCCAATTCCTGCCCCGGTCACCTGTATTTTCTTTCTAAGCTTTAGTTATGAAGAGTGTGGAGCACACGCAGGGCATGGACCAGCCAGTGTAGTGCTCCTGTGTCCCGTGTCCTCTGTGATGAGTGCTTAGCTGCTCCTCGCTAGTGATCCACCACACTCCTCCGACAGCCTTTCCTTAGTAGATGTCTTTGAGATCGGGTCTTCTATGTATCCCAGCCTAACGTCAAACTCTCTATTGCCTGCCTCAGGCTCCTGAGTTTGGATATTATTGGCATAAGCTAATATGCTTGGATACCTTAAATCGTTAGGTGTGAGTTGGTTTTTTATTTTTTGAGACAGAATCTCTTGATACAAACTGGTCTCAAGTTCCCAATCCTCACTCCTCTGCCCACTCAGTAAATGCTAGGGTTATGCGGACATGACATCGCTCTTGATCTCATGAGTATTATTTTAAAGCAAGTTTACAATTTTTTCTTTTCCTTCCCGTTTTTTGATTTTGCTTTAGAACTGGTTTACTATATTATCCAGGCTTGATCCTCCTGCCTCAGCCTCCTGAATAAATGGGACTGCAGGTATGTACCATTGTGCCTAGCTTATGAAAAACTTTTATCTGAAAAAAAAAGAAGCACTATTATTCTTCATAAATTGAAATACTATTTTAAAGTCAAACATATCATACATGTAGCTGGGCATGGTGGTACATGCCTATGATTCAGCACTGAGGATGCTGAGTTTGAGATAAGCCTAGGCTTAATAGCAAGACCTTATCTGAAAAAAATAAAATAGATTTCGCTTATCAAGGAGGTTTCTTTAAATAATCAGTCACTACTTAATATCTGAAAAATTCCTTCTCTTACTCTAGGCCTATAGTTTTGACATTACTGCTAATCCATATAAATGGAATCAAAGCAATATAGAACCTTATGTGTGGTCACAATAAATATAAATGGGTTAAAATACTCCAACTAAAAGAAGTGAGAGAAGTGTTTTGATTTTTTTTTAAATTAAACTATAATTTAACTATGTGCTGTCTACAAGAAACAAAGATTACACAAAGCAGTTGAAAGTAAGAGACTAGAAGATGCTCTCATACAAATAGCAACCAAAGTCTCCAGGGCAGCCAGGGCTACACAGAGAAGCCCTGTCTCAAAACAAACCAACAGGCTAAAATGGCTATTGTGGCTTACTTCTGTATAGCAGAAGCAACTATCTCTACTTACTGACATGTGCCACTGACCCTCGTTTATGATCTTTTATGGGATAATAATAACAACAGGATTTTATAATAAAATGAAAGGGCTGCAGAGATTTTTTTCTGTAACCACTGTGTTTTATAGGTGACATGTGTCTTTGCTGGGTATGTGTTGAATCAGCAGATGAGTCACAGGAGCTCTGCTGAGAACAGGTAGCTTCTTTCTTGACTTCCCCAACTTCTTGACACTGACCCCTGTGATCTAAGTAAAGCAGCCCGGATGCCAATGTTGGAAGTGTCATTCAGTGGACATTTACTGAAAGCTTGGCCTACACTGTGTAGGGCTGGGCGTGGCAACCTTAACCTTAACCTATCCCAGCACTCTGGAGGTGGGAGCTGGAGGCCATCTAGCAAATTCTAGGCCAGCCTGGACTACATGAAACTCTGTGTTTAAGAAGGAGCTGGATATGGTTGTGCACCTTTAATTCTAACATCTGAGAGGCAGAGGGAGGTGGATGTGGCCTGTATAGTGAGCTCCGTCCAGCGGGGATCACATGATGAGACCCTGTCTCCAAACAAACGCCTTTACATTCCATTCACAGTGCTCTGATTTAAGATTTTGAATTCTCAGGCTTGTCCAGAAGGGGTAAGCCATCAGATCTGAGGGGTTTTTTAAAGTGGTAAGTACCCTCTTGGTGGGAACTTCTTGCCAGATTCACTGCTTGAGGGAAAAGGGATGGAATCTGCTGCCTTCGTGCGGGCTGGCTGGGCCGTCTGAAGGAGCAGCGGACCTCCGTGGACTGCTATCAACTGAACTCTTTGTGTTTTTGTTTTTCAGCTGGAAGAAGAACGATCTGTACTCAATAATCAGTTGTTAGAAATGAAAAAGAGGTAGGTGCTCTCTGCTTTATTGATACGTGTGTTTAACAAGGAAAGCTTCAGAATGTGTGTGTGTGTGTGTGTGTGTGTGTGTGTGTGTGTGTGTGTGTGTGTGCATGTGTGTGTGCGCGCGCTTGCTTCTGGAAAACAGTAAACTTCTTATATTCAGAACATGGCGTTGTGGTATTTTAGTGCTCACGATTGGCAAGTTATGCAGGTCCGTTTATGCAAGTTTCAGATATTTAAGTTTTTAAGCCATTTTCAGTTGCATTCACTCAGTAGAGCTCTAAACGCAGATTGCCTCATACTAACGCCACTGTCTGGTCTCAGAGATGAGCACCGTTACAATTGCATGTATGACAATCACATTAGATATAAGTGTGACTTCACTTATGGAAAGTTTGATTTTTCAGTAATAAGTACTTTGTCTCTGTTATTTATTATCCCTTCATGATAATATATAACTTTCCAGGTGCTTTTGAGTAGAGATAAATGTGGTCCACAGAAATTAAATATTTAGGCCAGGTCAGGGTAGGATGCATCTGTAATTCCAACACTCAGGAGGCTGAGACTGGAGGATCATAGATTTGAATCCAACCTGTGCTATATGTCAAAATCCTGCTCAAAAAAAAAAAAAGCCAGATATAGTGGTGCACACTTTTAATCCTAGCACTCTGGAGGCAGAGGCAGGTGGATCTCTGAGTTTGAGGCCAGCCTGGTCTACAGAGTGAGTTCCGGGACAGCTAGGGCTACACAGAGAAACCCTGTCTCAAACAACAACAACAACAACAAACAACAACAACAACAACAACACAAGATCTAAAATAAAAAGGAAAGAAATGAATTACTGCAAAGTCTGATGCTTGCCCACTCCCATGGCCTTTGCTCTTTTAGACCTGGGGTAGTTCTGTGCCTCCCTCAAGCTCAAGGGGCGTAGAGTGCACAGTAGTCCATCTTGCTTCAGCATTCTCAACAGATGTGGATCACAACAGCAGCAGGAACGTAGTGCACAGCAGGCAGAAGCCGGAGGGTGAAGAGTCCAAGGCTGTCCTGTTAACCTTGCAAATCCAAGGCTAGTGTGGGCTACAGGAGACAAAAACACAAAAATGGCCAGGCACAGGCCTTTAACTCAGCACTTGGGAAACAGAGGCAGGAGGATCTCTGTGAGTTTGAGGCCAGCCTGGTCTGCAAAGAGAGTTCCAGGCTAGTCAAGCTATGTCGTGACACCCTTTCAGAAATAAATAAACAAATAATTGGCTAATTAATTAAAATGAAGTGGGGTTAAGTGGCACAGAGCTTGCTTACCATGTGCGAGCTCCTGTACTCATCCCTCACCAAAGCCAATCAAACTACAGCACCATCTGTGATCCTCCGAGGTGAGAGGATCAGTAGTTCAAGGTCACCCTCAGGTACATGCCACATTTGAGGACAGCCTGGACTGCAGGAGACCCTGTGTTTTAAAAGAAAAGAAATTTAGCTTATTCCAAAATGAAGTTCTCATGCCCCTAGCAAGGTCAGAGGAGGCTGCCCACTGGTATCTGATAGATGTGGTTCTCTCTTGGGAACACAAAGCTTTGTTTAGCCTACGCAGTGTGGCTTTAATCAAGAAACACTTAGCTTCCTCTGAGCCTCTCTGAGAAGGTCTTTCGTTCTAGAGCACACAGATGTCTCACTCTGGTCAGGCTTCTGCAAACAACAATGAGGCCTTGCTCCTTTAGCTTTCTCAAAAGGGGCAAGGGAATGAAGCAGGCTGATGTCAGTATATAATCTCGTTACATTTACACACTGCTCTAATTCACAAGTCCTCATAATCTCAGATGTCCCAGCAGAAGCTATGGTGGGGTGTGCATTGTCTAATGATGAAGCAGAGGCCCCAGGCCAGAACTGCGCTAAGAACTCAGGCTGATGAAGGATAGGTGCAGGCCTGAGGCTTGGAATGTTGGGGTTTTGTGTTCTGTCCTCTGTACCTTTAGCCTCTTATTTATTACCGATTTTTGGAAGATTTTATACTTGATAAGTTCTTTCTTATCACATGACTGATTAAATTATATGTTTACCAAAGTGACTCTCAAAATTACTGCTCTTTTAAGCCAGGCCCAGTGGCTATTGGGGAGGCTGAGGTCAGAGGGTCACAAGTTCAAGGACAGCACTAAAAAACGAGATCTGTCTCAGAAAGTTGAAGTACTAGAAGGTCTACACGTGATCGGTCACTTGCCGGCACTTGTGATGCCCCAGTTTCAATCTCCGACCCACATCCAGAACGTTAAGATGGCTCCCGCTAATTTTGATGAACAAACATAAGGATTGTAATTTTTCTGAAAGTGAAAATGTTTTAAGTTTAGTTTCTACATTTAAACTGCTTTTCTCTTGGTAAGCAACCCTCATGGACATTTGCTTCTATCATGGAAGGCTGAACTGGAATGTATTTTAAAATAGGAACAATCCAGACCCTTAAATGCCTCCCACATGTCCATTTGGTAGGGGTTCCTTTGCAGATGTCTGCTTTGCAGATGTCTGCTTGTGATGGTTAGCTGTAATCTACTCTGCAGAGAGGACTAGAGATTTCCTATGACCTTGATATAACCACCTTCCAACTTCTTAAGTGACAAAAGCACACACACATTTCCTTCATTGATGTAAGAGTCAACAGCCATGTGGACGGTTTAGTTTAGAAGTGAGGGTGGAAAATGGCCACCTTCCTCATGGTCATGCTAAGGACTTGCAGGATTCCCCCAGGTCCGGTGAAGCAGACCCTGAGGTGTGAGCTCTAGCTCAGCACGTGACCTCTAGCCTAGCTTGTGTAAGGTCCTGGGTTCCACACAGTACTTCTCCCGTGGGATCTGAGGACCCCAAAGCTGCCCTTGCCCAAGGAGCAAAGTTGAATTGTAAATGAAGGCTGGTGAGACGGCTTCGTGGGTAAGAGCACTTGCCCCTAAGCCTGACAGCCTGAGTTCAGTCCTCCAGACCCACATGGTATAGAAGGAAAGAACATTCCAGCAAGTTGTTCTCTGACCTCCACACGCGTATGCCACAGCACGTACGCCTACACACACATACGCAATACTTAGAGCCATAAATACATACATGTGTACAGACACACATACACACACGAACAAATAAGTAAATAAAATAACTTTAAAATTTTTTTTTATTATAAACCAAGCATGGTAGAACACGCCTGCAGTCCCAGCACTGGGAGGTAGAGGGGGAGGAGCGGAAGTTCAGGGTAATATTCAGCTGCACATCAAGTTTAAAGCTAATATGGCTACAGGAGACTGCTGTAGAGAAATCAGTAGTGTTCGCTTTGGGGTTTCGGTATCTATAAACATTGTGTCTCGGGTAATATGTACTGAAGGTTTTCCTCTGAATTTAAAACTGTAATCATTTGCAAAACTGGGCGACAGCTGGGCACACATCCTTAAGAGCAGGTTCCAGCCATTAATCCCAGCACTCAGGAGGCAGAGGCAGGGGCAGGGGCAGGGGCAGAGAGGCAGAGGCAGAGGCAGAGGCAGAGGCAGAGGCAGGCAGAGGCAGAGAGGCAGAGAGGCAGAGAGGCAGAGAGGCAGAGAGGCAGAGAGGCAGAGAGGCAGAGGCAGAGGCAGAGGCAGAGGCAGGAGGATCTGAGTCCGTCAGCCTGCTCTATACAGTGAGTTCCAGGCCTGCCAGGATTACATAGTGAGACCTTGCCTTAAACCAAAACAGAACCAGGAGAGGGAGTTAGAAAGAGGTTCCCAGGGACCTAACTGGTAAGGCAGAGCTGTGTAACTTCCAGACCAGGCGGCACGTGCTCCTCCATTGCTGCCCAGGCTGATGCACCCTGGGAACTAGCTTGCCTCCCTTTTTTCTCTGGGCTTTTTAATGTCAAAGAAGGGACAGCAAGGCCAAAGTCTTATACGTGGATCCCTGGGGGTCTGAATCCCTCTGGTGGTCCAGAACGTCAGCCCTGGAGGATGCCAGTCCCGCCTCCTCTCCCGCCGCGGCCTGCGCTGCCCCAGCCCGTTCTGCTCACTGTGGGTGTAACTGTCTGACTGTCTCAGCTCGCGCTGCTTACCAATGCTCATCTCACCCTCTCTTTTCCCTTCCTACTCTTGCTTCCTTTGCTATATCTGTGTGTCTTTCATGGTAAGACTAAAGAAAGTCTATCCACGTTATAATAAATAAACCATATATTTTTAGTAAACCAAATTGTTGTATATATTTTTTGGCTGCCTTTGTCCCTCTGTGTCTTGCTTTTGTTTTGTACACTATGCTCAGCAGTACACACACACACACACACACACACACACACACACACACACACACACCCTACCACCACACCACACCACACTTCTTTTAATATCAGCAAAGAACTTGAGTGCAAATTTAGTTCTCCTTACTGTATTTGCATTTTTCTTCATGTCTCTAATATTTGGTTCTTATTATCTTGCATTTTAAAGCTTGCCCAGTAACACTTTAAGGTATTTGCTTCATTACTGGACGTTATTTCTTATGTGAGTAGTAAGAAGAGAATCTGAGCGACGTATTCCCACGGGGGTGGGACAGGAGTTTCCGGCCCTGATCCCTTCTTTCACACGGCTAGCTTCCTTTCTTGGTATTGGTAGCATTTGTAATCCCTTCTAGTCAACATGGTTTAAACTAACAGTTTGCTTCTCATACATCAGGAATGTTGGCATAGATGTTTTAATTCAGCCCCTCTTGGTTTGTACAGAGGAATTAGGGCATAGAAATTGCCTTAGAACCCATCAGTGAAGATCCGTCACAGATGCACTGCCAAGCCTGTGTGCCCTGTCATCTGGTAGACTTCCTGCTCTTTCTTCCTCGTTCTCTTTCTCCATTTTTCTTTCTTTTAACATTTAGTGTGTGTGTGTGTGTTTGTCTGTGTGTGTATGTGGTGTGTGTATGTATGTGTGCGTGTGTGTATGTGTGTGTATGTATGTGTGTATGTCTGTGTGTATATGTCGTGTGTGTGTGTGTGTGTGTGTGTGGTGTGTGTGTGTGTATGTGGTGTGTGCATGTGTGTGTCCCTGTCTATGTGTGTGTGTGTGTGTATGTCTGTGTGTGTTGTGTGTGTCTGTGTGTGTATGTGTGTGTGTGTGTGTGTGTGTCTGTGTGTGTATGTGTGTGTGTATGTGTGTATGTGTGTGTGTATGTGTGTCTGTGTGTGTGTGTATGTCTGTGTGTGTGTGTGTGTCTGTGTGTGTGTGTGTGTGTGTGTGTGTGTGTGTGTGTGTGTGTGTGGGGATCCTCACCCCACATGGATTTTCAGGGTCACCCTCAAGTCATCAGGCTTGGTGGCAGTGACTTCCCCATGGAGCCATCTTTTGTCAGCGTGTGTCCTTTGGTCCATTTGTACAGGAAACAGCCTGCCTCTACCCTCTTAGCAAACTGTGTCTATGGCTGTGGGTAGACGGGATAAGCACAGAGTCAGGTTGGTGACCCTTCTGCTTCTACTGGTGACTTCTCCTCCCAGTTCTAAGTGTCATGGGAACTTAGCCATTGAGGTCTTTGGGCGTAGGAGCATCCATATCTGTCTTCAGCAATCTCCAGTCATGCTACTTTTTAGTTAAAACCTTTAAACTTACATTTTCCAAATCTGATTGACAGTTAAAATGAGCAGAGTGCCAGAATTCATTTTTACAATAGAACCAAATACCAAATATGCTTCAGAGAAATGCAACGAGCCCAAGTTTCCCATGTCTTACTTCCCACATTGCAGAGATGCCTGGTTGTCCCCCCACTTCAGGAGCCCCACTTTAACTCAAGCTCGCATTTCCTAGCATTTACTCAGGACCTTAGGGGCACCGATGCCCCTTCCTTCCCAGTGTTACTAATTCAAAGCATCGGTAAGGTCTCAGATTCTGTTCTTACTCCTCATCACTCTGGAGTGTAAAAGTGTAAGCCACACAACGAGATAAATACAACACATTTATTTTCATCTGTGTACAATGTCAGTTCACCATAAACCATGAGAAGTTTGTACTTCATGTGCCGGATACCTTGGGTCTCACTAACCAGCCACTCCTTTACCATCTACCCTGTTCCTCCAGCTGATTTAAAACAGCCTAAATGCACTTGCTTGGCCTCCACCCGCCTGCTTCCCTAGAACCGCCTGCATTTCCACAGAGTCTGAGATTGTGTGACCTGAGCGCTAGCCCCAGACGCTTTCCTCTTGTTTTATTTTCCCCTAAAGTAATTTAGGGACACAAGGTCTGTTTATTAAAAATTAAGGAAGTTTTATTTTTAAGGGCTGATTTTAGAAGAGTTGTAAAGGTTTTTCAGCCACCTCTGTTTCCCTAGTCAGCTGCCCCACTGTGAACATGTCACATAGCCACAGTCACCACCACTCAGCTCGTTGTAGCTTCCCATCACAGTCTCTTCTGATCGGTGACAGGCCCTCACTGAGGATGACCTCAGCATGTTTGTATTTCACAGCACAACTTTACACACCCACACCTCACATGCGTACACACTTTTGCCGCTCTCCTTTGGGGTTGATTCCTTTGTGTCTTGCCCAACCTCCATGTCTCCCCCAGCCTCCCCATCCTTCCTCTTGCAACCCAGACTCCCCCACTGGCCAGTTCTAGTTTTCCTAAAGGCCTCTCACTCCCTCTAGTGGGCCAGCAGAGGACCGGGGCTGCATTCCTGTGGAACCCCTCAGGTTCTGTTCTGCCTACGAAGACCCACATACCCTTCTGCCCTGGCCTTTCTGTAGTTCAGTTATAGGAGCAGCCCAGTGCCTCTCCGGATTGGTTGAGCAGCCCGGTGCCTCTCCGGATTGGTTGAAAAGCAATTGACCCTCAGTTTGAATGAGACAAATCTTTGCTACTGTTTTGGCTCACACAATCTTAAAAACACAACCTCTGAACTTGCCAAAAAGTTACTGAAATTAGTGAGAACCAATGGATATTTCCAGCAAAATCCCGCTCTGCATGACCTCGGTATAATTGCTTTGCATGTTCGTATTTTAATTGTCACTGCTTGGTAATTATTTTTTCCAGAATAACCATTCAACTATATATTTGGTTATAGTTTTTTTTTGGGGGGGGGGGGTCATGCAACAATTATTAATTTTTTTAAATCTACGTCTTCCCAATGTATTAACGTGTCTCTCTGAGTTCAAATGGACACAGTGACATGCAGGTTCTGCATGCCTGTGCGTATAAGCCTTTTCTCTCCCTCTCCCTCTCTCTCTTTCTCGCAGTAAGTAGCACTTACAGGCAGAACAGCCTCAGTCCCCACGCAGCTTCCCTTTTCCACGGTGTTAACCCAAGTTACTCTCAAGTCTGTGCTGGAATAGCTGCTCGCTGACCGCTGGCTGCCCTAGTTGATGTCTGGACCTCTTTAACTCTCTGGTTTCTTAGAGAATCCGAGTACAGAAAAGACGCCGATGAAGAGAAAGCCTCCTTGCAGAAATCCATCAGCCTCACCAGTGCCTTACTCACGGAGAAGGACGCGGAGCTGGAGAAGCTGAGGAATGAGGTAGGGTGCTGGGGCGGATAGATGGTCCTGCCGCACACCCTGCCCCTCCCCCTGGCCTGAGCCCAACATCTCTTGCAGGTCACAGTGCTCAGGGGGGAAAACGCCTCTGCCAAGTCCCTGCACTCAGTCGTGCAGACCCTGGAGTCGGATAAGGTGAAGCTTGAGCTCAAGGTCAAAAACCTGGAACTTCAACTCAAGGAAAACAAGAGGCAGCTCAGCAGCTCCTCAGGTACAGGGATGCCCTGTGGGCTCCTCCCATCCCCATCCAGCGCCTCCTCCATAGCCTCCACCTGTGCCCAGCTGCCCCGCCCCCACCTCTCCCAACACTTAGCCAAAGGACTGGTCACAAGTGTGCCTGGCGTTGTCACCTCATGCTGTGTGGCTGTTACAACACACATACGACATGACCCGACAGCGACCATCATATGAGCAAACCATGAGGCCTCAGAGCATCAAGGGGAACAGAGATCACCTTGGTGGGAGATGCTAGGGTGCAGCCATAAACATCAGACACGAGTACCCCCTAGGTGGCCATCTTGAGAGAATCCCCAAAGGGATAGGGCCAGCGTCTTCGTCTTCAAGACCCAGTAGCAGCCAGAGAGCGGGCAGGGACTTGTCCTCATTCTCATGAGAGCGTCCCTTGGCAGCTGGGCACTCGGCAGCTAGGGACTGGCTGGAAGTGTTCTCCGTGCTCCTCTGACTGCTCTCGTTCTTGTTTTAAATTCCAGGTAACACTGATGTTCAGACAGAAGAGGATGAGAGAGCCCAGGAGAGTCAGGTAATGCTCCTCTCTTAGTGCTTCTGCTGTCTGCTGTCCCCCGTCACTAGGTATCTCGAGAGAGTAGCGCTGAGCATTAAAGTGTACACGGTGAGAAGCCTTCCGGTCTCCGCTGCTCATTCCCCACATCCGACACTGATCCCATGTCCTACCTGCTGCAGGCAGTGGGCCTTTGTGGTTCGGTAGCTGTGGTGTGAGACAGCGCATCCTGCAGTTCTTGGAAGGCCGAGGTGGGAGGAGGATCAGTGGACCATGGAGTCTGAGGTCAGCCTGGGTCGCACAGAGGAGCCTGCCCCCTGACAAGCACACTCCAGGACTTCAAGTTTTGCCCCCCCCTTTTTTTTTTTCAAGAAAGGACTTCTCTGTGTAGCCCTGACTCTCCTGGAACTCACTCTGTAGACCAGGCTGGCCTTGAACTCTAAGAGATCCGCCTTCCTCTGCCTCTCTACTTCAGGGATTAATGTGTCTACTACTTGACTCTGTTTTTCTTTTGAGACACAGGGCTTTATGGAGCCCTAATCGGCCTCGACCTTTGCTGCTTCTGCTGCCCTGCCTCCCAGTCACTGAATCACAGTTGGGCAGCACCAGCACAGCCACCTCCCTTTACAGCTTTTTGCCTTGCTTTGTTTTAAGATTTATTGATATGAGTACACTGTCGCTGTCCTCAGACACCAGGACAGGACATCGGATCCCATTACAGATGGTTGTGAGCCACCATGTGGTTGCTGGGATTTGAACTCAGGACCTCTGGAAGAGCAGTCAGTGCTCTTAACTGCTGAGCCGTCTCTCCAGCCTCCGTTATTGTTGAACTTTAGTAGCATACCCCATAATCCATTATCTGTACTTGTTATCTTTTCTTTAGCTGTGTACTACTCCATTACGTGGCTGTACCACAGTTTAGTCAGTTCCCTTTGGTGGACAGGACACTGTGATCTGTCTAACCCTGTGGGTATCTATGAAAACCCAGTGCTATAAGGAATGCCCTTAAACAGCTTTCAGACTCCGACTGACCCAGCATTAGCTTTGTCTCTTAGCCTCTCACAGGCATAGAACAGAATTAACATTGTTTTTTCTCCCCCCCTTCCTTTCTGCTTTCATCTGTTTCTGCTGCTGCCGCCAACACTTTCCCTCCCATCAGCAAATGGTTTGTTTTATGCTTCCTAATTTGTGTACATTGTGCGTGTGACTGTGTGTATGGTACCCTTGTCCCTGGAACGGAGCCCTACAGAATGACTTAGAAGATGCAACCGGAAAGTCAGATGTGAGGGCTGGAGAGATGGCTCCGTGGGTAGGAGCGGTAGCTGCTCTTACAGAGGACTGGCTTGAGTTCCCAGCACCCATGTGGTGGTCCACAACCATCCTGAACTCCAGTGCCAGGGAATCCAGCTCCCCCCTAACCCCCGACCTCCACATCCACACAGGCACAACACTCATACACATAAATCTGGAAGAAAGAAGAAAGCGAGTCAGGTGTGGTAGGATATCCATGAGACGCCAGCATCCGGGAGGCCGAGGCAGCAAGGTCTATTAATTTGCCATAGCTGCAGTGTAAGATCCTGTCTTAGGAAAGGAAGACAGTTCACGGTGAATCTGGTTTGTGTCTTGTCTGTCTGAGACAGGGACTAACTATAGACTAGACCAGACTAGCTTTAAAGGAGCAGACAGCAGCTGCCTCTGCCTCCTGAGCGCGGGGATTAACGGTGTACGTCACGCCTAATTTAATAGTGAGTCTAGGGCCAGCCTGGGATACTTACAAGAGTCTATTCAAGAAAGACAGACAGACAGAAAAAAGAAAGAGAAGAAGGAAGGAAGGACAGCTAAAGTGTGTGAATCAAGACAGAGACGTTTCAATTTGCAGAAATGAAATCTTTTACTTGTAAAAGAGGGAAGAATGTTTTGTTTTCAGAGAACCCTTAAAAGACACGAAGTCTTCAGGACCTGTTACTTTTTGATGGTCACTTTGTTGTCTTTGCTGCCAGCTCTTTCTAGAACACGTGCTCTTCCTGTGTGTGTGTGCGCGTGTGTGGGGGGGGACGACGGACATGTCCCACCTCTCCTCAGCAGAAAGAGAGCTTGGCCTTCTCTATTAAAGCCCTATATCTTTACCAGAGATTCCCTGTACACACACACACACACACACACACACACACACACACACACACACACACACACACACGAAGGAAAAATAAAGCAGGTATTCAGAAATGTGAAATTTTGACTGTGGGCAGTGTAAGGTGTTTTTGTTTTCTTGAAACACCAGCGGTAGCATTTCACTAGTCCACACATCAGTGATTTAAGTGCAGTGTCCTTTGTCTGAGCAAAGTGAGGTTTATCCGTTCACAGCTGCAGAGACGCAGTGACCTGACTTTAAAGCGTCTCTTGATACAGAACAGTACCTTAGTAACAAACACTGAGAGATGGGAAAGGGAAGAGAGGAACCTGCTTGCCGCCTTCACCTAGCCATCACCTCATCCCAGCGAGCTGCAGGTCACCGGGCAGCCTCAGCCCTGCTGTGCCCTGACACGTTTGCAGCTGTAGTGTGAGCACATCCTTCCCCACCTCAAGATACTGCAGCCGTGAGGGCGTAGACGTTCCCACAGCTCACTCTTCTTTTTTTCTTTGAAAAAAAAAAAAAAAACCAGATTGATTTCCTCAACTCGGTAATAGTGGACCTTCAAAGAAAGAACCAAGACCTCAAGATGAAGGTGGAAATGATGTCTGAAGCTGCGCTGAACGGCAACGAGGAGGATCTGAACAGCTACGACAGGTAGGACGGGGCTTAGCCCATGAGAAGGGCGCAGAGGGCCAAGCTGCCGCTCGTTTTATTAGATTTGTTTGGTGTATACCAGTATTTTGCTGACATGTATGTTTGTGCACCACACGTGTGCCTGGTGCTCTTGGAGGCCAGAAGAGGACATCGGATGCCGTGGACCTGGAGTTACAGATGGTTACGATCCTTCTTGTGGATGCTGGGCCTTCTGTTCTAAAAGCTGAGCCCTCCTGCAGCCTAGCCTGCACATTTATAAAGGTTTATCCAGAAGCTCCTAGCTGTGGCCACTGTTGGTCCTTAGGCATTTTTTAAAGATTTATTCATTTATTATATATAAGTACACTGTAGCTGTCTTCAGACACACCAGAAGAGGGCGTCGGATCTCATTACAGATGGTTGTGAGCCACCATGTGGTTGCTGGGAATTGAACTCAGGACCTCTGGGCAGTCCGGCTCTTAACCACTGAGCCATCTCTCCAGCCCCGGTCCTTAGGCATTTTAAAGTTCTCTGTGAGTCTATCCCCTCCTGAGTTTCCTCTGACCAACTTCCTGGTTTTCTGTGTTGACATTTGTAGTGATGACCAGGAGAAGCAGTCCAAGAAGAAACCCCGCCTCTTCTGTGACATTTGTGACTGCTTTGATCTCCACGACACAGAGGACTGCCCCACCCAGGCGCAGATGTCAGAAGACCCTCCGCACTCCACTCACCACGGCAGCCGGAGCGAGGAGCGGCCATACTGTGAGATCTGTGAGATGTTTGGCCACTGGGCCACCAACTGCAACGACGATGAGACCTTCTGAGGAGGCCGGGCACACAGGACTGGGCTTCCCGGACGCCGGCCCCTCAGCAGCTTTCCACCAGCGCTGCCCACGTGACTTCGGAAGAACTCCTTATTTTTTGACCCCCCTGTCAACAAATCTGAGAAAGTATTTTGATCTTCAACAGATTTCCCTTTCTTTTCCTCTCGTAAGTTAAAATAATAAACATTTGGTAGGTGGGCTTGCACTTCCGTCCTTGTTTTCTGGATTTTTAAGGTTTAAGACATTGTACGAGGTGCTACAGTAACTTTTTGTTCCCGGAGAAACACCCTGGGACAAGCTGGACCCTGGCAGTGTCTTATTTAAGAAACTTTAAATTATGACGTTAAGACATTTGCACTAAAATGTTTCCTGGCTTCATCTGTATATTTCGGTTGTTGTTTTTGTTACGCTTTGACACTGGAATGAGTTGCAAAAAGAAAAAAAAGCGCCACTTTGTGATTTCGTGCCCTCCTTTACTTTTATTCCTAAATGTCCAAGCCGTCGGCACTACCCGCTGTCAGTAGTGCCCTTTTCCAGGCTTGACAAGACTTGGGCGAGATTATAAATCATGAAACAGGTGAGAGGGAGGGGAAAGCCCCAAACTGCTGTGGGGACATTTTCTAATCTATATGCTGCACCCCTGGTGGTGTTTTCTTTATTGGTTTTACATAATTTCAACCTCTATATATTATATGTATATATATTTTTTAAAAACAAAATCTATATTTTGGGAAAAAAAAAGTCTATACAGCGTGTCTTCTTTTCAGATTTTTTTACCTTTACAAAAAGAAAACACCTAAAGGCTCACCAGGATGTGACCGGCTGGGCCAGAGACAGGCTCTGCGGTGTCACGGCCGTCGTCTTTGTTTCCGTGTTGTTTCTTAGCCAGCTCGTCGGTTGTTCCCTTCTTTAGCAGATAACCCCAGCAGCAAACCAAGCCGCTCTTACGGCCGCCAAGCTAACCGGTCCACAGCCCTCCCTTATGCATCTGTGCGGTTCGTTTGTTGTTTGTTGTTTGTTTTTTTCTTTTACTGTATTTTTAATGAATGTATGATGAGAAATTCAACATGGATAATTTTGAATTTTCTTATCACAAAAAGATAAAACAAAGGACCTCAATCAACTGAAGAGTTTATCAGCCAGTCTGAGTCTGTCTGTCTTCACTTGAATGTCTTTGATATGTAAGAAGGAGTCAGACGCGCGTCCATGCTGCGTGCAGGATAAGAGCTTCCACCTTTGTATATAAATAAGCCTTCGCCATGTCCCCCGTAAGATTATCCACTGTGCTTGACGAGTGAACATTCAACAAACCTGTTACCAGTTGGCATTTTGGGTTAATAAAACTATAGGAATTATTTCACAAACGAAATATGTAAAGCAGTATTAAAATCTGAGTTCTGTACCTACTTCAATGAATGTTTCGGTTCTTTCTTTGTTCTCTGTTTTTGCCAGTGGGAGTAGACACATTATTCTTAGGCTTACTTGTTACGGGTTTTTTCTTCAAGTAGGAAAACCCTTTGGATTCCAAAGGCAATCTCTTCCTCCCTCTACCACGAAGCCACCATGTCAGGTCCCCAAAGGGCTCCTTCACGTCTATAAAACACGTTTCTGAACAACTTTAACAAGTTGTCATGTGCAGCCGGACCTTTTGGAGGCAGAGGCAGAAGAGGCAGAAGTCAAGGCCATCTTTGACTATGTAACGACTTGAAGACCAGCCTAAGCTACGTAAGACCCTGTGTGAAAAAGCAGAGAAGCCAAGGGGTGGGGGCTCACACCTTTAGTCCCAGCACTCAGGAGGCAGAGGCAGAGGCAGGCAGGTCTCTGAGTTCCAGGAAAGCCTGGGCTATGAAGGGGAGTTCCTGTTCTACAAAGGGAATTCCAGGATAGCCAGAGCCTACACAGGGCTACCCTGTCTTGAAACACACACACACACACACACACACACACAGAGAGAGAGAGAGAGAGAGAGAGAGAGAGAGAGAGAGAGAGAGAGAGAGAGAGAGAGAGAGAGAGAGAGGTGGGGAAGGAGAGGAGAGAGAGAGAGACACTAAGTGTTAGGCCTTAAAATTATTGATAGAATTGCTTATAATAATGTTAACAGCTGCTGGGTGGTGATAGCACACACCTTTGTTCCCAGCACCCAAGAGGCAGAGGTAGGTGGATCTCTGAGGCTAGCCTGGTCTACAGAGGGGCTGCCAGTGCTACACAGTGAAACCCTGTCTCCAAAAATAGTCAGAAAGAGCTGGATATATTTAGTGATCCATATGATACTTGGCCAACATGCACAGAGCCCTGGGTTCAATCCTCAGTGCCACGCACTTGCAAACGATGCTGTCAATCACTGAGCGTATGTGGGAAAGATATACACTGGGCACGGTGGCAAATACCGAATTCCTGGATTGGGAAGGTGGAGGTAGGAGAATCATACAAGGAGGTCTTGGCTATATAGGGAATTTGAGGCTAACTTGGGATACATGAAAAACACTGTCTGGAAATAAGAAAGGCTGGGGAGATAGCTCGGTTAGGACTATCCCAGGTTCCACAAAGTGGAGCATGGTGGCATACACTTGTAATCCCAGTACAGAGGAGAGAGAGAGGCAGGCCCCTAGGGGCTTCCTAGGCCAGCTGGCCTAACCAACTTGGCAAGTTACAAGCCAGTGGAAGAATTTTACAAAGGGGATGGCACCTTAGAAATGACAGCTGAGATCGCCTGGCCTGGGCATGCACTTGAATAGGCGCACACATAAACACCAGGCCCTAGGAGGCTTTGACTTCTGTGCGGTGCCACTGTTCAGTGTTGCTGGAAAGGGGATTTGCGGGGAGGCAGCTGGAGACCGAAGCAGGTAGATTGCCAGTTCAAGGCCAGCCTGGCTTGATGATGAGACCCTGCCTCAAGGTGGGGCAGGGTGTCCAAAGCTTGAAAGTGGTCCCAAGCCAACAGAGGGAAAGTGTCCTAGAAGGCTGCACAACGTCTTGGAAGGATCCTAGGCTTCTGAGTGACATCACGAACCATCAACGACCAATTCTGTTCCCATCAGAACATAAAAGATGCCTTTCACCCATCAAGTTCTATTTCTTTGTTTTGTTTTTTGCAGGATTTCTTTGCATAGCCTTGGCCGTACTAGAACTAGCTCTTGTAGACCAGGCTAGCCTCAATCTTTTTTTTACTTTATTTAAGAAAAACCAAGTGGGGCTGAAGAGATGGCTCAGTGGTAAACAGCACTGGCTGCTCTCCCAGAGGTCCTGAGTTCAAATCCCAGCAAACATGTGGCGGTTCACAACCATCTGTAATGGGATCTGGTGCCCTCTTCTGGTGTGTCAGAAGACAGCTACAGTGTACTTAAATAAATCTTTAAAAAAGAAAAGTGAAGCCATGTGTGACAGACATCTGTCACTCTAGTACTTTAGAGAGGGATCAGGAAGTCAAGGTCATCCTCAGCTCCGTAGTTCACTGCCTGCATGGACTGCATGAGACCCTGTTAGAAGCTGGAAGAGAAGAGGAAGAGAAATAACGGATTTCTTCTCTCAAAGCATTCTGTGAACCATTCAGAAATTAACTACATTGGGTTATCCACTGCTTTATTATAATATATTTAAAAGAAAACGTTATAATAATCGGGACTGACAGGATCGGGGAGCAGAGCAGACATTCTACATTCCGTGGTAGAAAAAGGAGTCTGCACTTACAATCATGACTGGCGTAGCACACAGGCGTTATCAGTAGCTTGCTTGCTTTGAGTTAAGGTTCCAAATGGCGTTGGAGGAACATTATCAACACTGGCAGGCTCAGCTCAGGCATCCCGCCGCTAAGAGGCTAAGGCGATGGATGGACCACCTAACCAGAGGGATGACACTGAGGCGATGGCCTTGTGCACCCTCCACCCCCTACCCCATCCCCTGTCCCCGCATCACCCTTTCAGGTCACTGGCTTTCTGAACACAGCACGATTTAAAGAGTCCATTCTTGGTGGGGCTGAGAGAAACCTTGGTGATTAAGAGCATTTGCTGCTCTTCCAGAGGACCGGTATCAGTTTCCCCTAGCAACCTTGTGATAACTCCTAGCTGGCTGTAAGTTCAGCTCCAGGGGATCTGATGCCTCTGGCCTCTGAGGGTGCCTGCACTTGTGTGCACAAACTCACATGCAAACAAACATAGACACCTACACATAATTAACAATAATAAAAGTAAATTTTTTAAAAAAAAAAAGACTTTATTTTTCATATATGAGTACACTGTGGCTTGCTCTCTTTTTTTTTTTTTTTTTTTTCCGGAGCTGGGGACCAAACCCAGGGCCTTGCGCTTGCTAGGCAAGCACTCTACCACTGAGCTAAATCCCCAACCCCCACTGTGGCTCTCTTCAGACACACTTGAAGAGGGCATCCGATCCCATTACAGATGGTTGTGAGCCACCATGTTGTTGCTAGGAATTGAACTCAGGATCTCTGGAAGAGCAGTCATTGATCTTAACCACTGAGCCATCTCTCTAGCCCCTAAAAGTAAGTTTTCAATAATTTATTCTTGTCTCTTTTTTTTTTAGAAGACTATTCTTTTTTCTAAGATTTATTTATTATATATGAGTACACCATAGCTGTCTTCAGACACACCAGAAGAGGGCATCAGATCTCATTACAGATGGTTGTGAGCCACCATGTGGTTTCTGGGATTTGAACTCAGGACCTCTGGATAGGCAGTCAGTGCTCTTAACCGCTGAGCCATCTCTCAGCCATCTTGTCTCTTTTTATTGGCTTTTATGAGAACCAGAAACATAAGCTTCAGTAATCTGGTTACAGCAGTTATGATTCCATTTATTTATTTATTTATTTATTTATTTATTTATTTATTTATTCATTCATTCATTCATTTTTGTGATTGGGGTCATACCAAAGGCCTTTCAAGTCCTGGCAAGCACTGTACCATTGAGCTATATTCCCAGACCTTGACTTTGAGATAAAGCCGTACTGTGTAGACCCAACAGGCCCAGAACTTACAGTCTTCTTCTATCTCCCAAGTACTGAGATTATCAGCCTGTGTGACCCTGTCCCTGAGTAGTAGTTCACTCTCAAAATTGCTAGGTTATCTACCTAACTAGTTGAGCGCTTGCCTTTGAATATCTACTAAATGCTGCTTCCCCACACAGTTGTTTCAGAAAACCATTGTAAATAACACCCCGCAACAGGGTATTATTCTCAGCTTCAGTACTATTAACTTGAGGTGATTTGCTGGGCGACTGTGAGGACTGGAGAGCCATCATAACGGTCAAGAGCACCCACTGCCCTTGCAGAGCCCCTGGGTTTGACAAAATGTTCCTACACATAAAATAAGCAAATTTCAAAACAATGTGTGTCAGACCACATGAAGCTCAAGAAGAAGGATGACCAAAGTGCAGATGCTTCAGTCTTTCTTAGAAGGGGGAATAAAAAAAATACTCATAGGAGGAAATACAGAGACAAAGTTTGGAGCAGAGACTGAAGGAAAGGCCATTCAGAGACTGCCCCACCCAGGGATCTAGCCCATATGCAGCCACTAAACCCAGACACTATTGCGGATGCCAAAAAGTGCATGCTGACAAGAGCCTGATATAGCTGTCTCCTGAGAGGCTCTGCCAGAGCATGACAAATACAGAGGTCGATGTTCGCAGCCAACCATTGAACTGAGAATGGTGTTCTCAATGGAGGAGTCAGAGAAAGGATTGAAGGAGCCGAAGGGGTCGGCAACCCCGTAAGAACAATACCAACCAACCAGAGCTTCCAGGGGCTAAACCACCAACCAAAGAGTAAACATGGAGGAACCCCTGGCTCTAGCCACATATGCAGCAGAAGATGGTCTTGTTGGGCATTTTTGGGAGGAGAAGTCCTTGGTCCGGCCAAGGCTTGATGCCCCAGTGTAGGGGAATGTCAGGGCGGGGAGGCAGGAAGGGGTGGGGGTGAGGGGAAACACCCTCATAGAAGCAGGGGGAGGGGGTGTAGGTACAGGAAACCAGGAAAGGGGATAACATTTGAAATATAAATAAAAAGTACTCAGTAAAAAAACGTGTGTGTGTGTGTGTGTGTGTGTGTGTGTGTGTGTGTGTGTGTGTGTGTGTGTACACGTTCAGGAGCCCATGGAGCTTAGAAGTAGACATTAGAGGATTTGGAACTGGAATGGAACTGGAGTTACAGGCTATTTTGAGCTGCCACGTGTGTTGGGAGCGATGCCTTTGAAACCCTCCATTATTGATGTTATTATTATGGTTAGAATTAAGTATGACTGGGTTCATGGAAAATCCCCAGCCAGCTGCAGAAGACTAATACAAATGTGGTGGTCAGGATGAATAATGATATGATAAAGTTCTGACCTTGCTGAGAAATACATCTGACAACAGGATGCCCAATGTGACGACCTGTAACCTTTCTGAAAAACCAACATCCTGTTGACATCAGCTGACCACACGAATACTGTGTCCTTGGCCTTCGTAAATGTTTCCCACTTGCCCCCTCTCTCTGTTACCCCTGTTATGGTATAAATTCAGCCTTGGGAAAAAAATAAAATTGTCGCCTTGATCAAACTCTTGTCTTGGCGTCCTTCTTCGTGTCTCTTGTCCCCCATTCTCTTCCAGGTACCCAGGTATATCTGTCTTTTCATTTTTAAAAATGTGTTTTCCTGTGTGCTGTGCCCTCATAGGCTAGAAAGGGGCCCTGGATCCCCTGGAACGCGATCATGTGGATGCTGGAAGCCTGATCCTCTGGGAAAGCGGTAAGTGTTCTTAACGGCTGAACCATCTCTCCAGTCCAATTATTGTTTGTTTATGTGGAGACAGGTCTCACTGTGTAGCCCTGGTTGTCTTGGAACTCGCTGTGTTAACCAGGTTGGCCTCGAACTTGCAGAGATAAGCCTGCTCTGAGATTAAACCACTTACTGTGGTGTAGTAGTAAAGGTGCATTTTGTAGTTTGGCCTCAATCGCCACTTTACACCAGTATTTTAGTTGCGAAGACAGATGGTGGTGCTTTTTTTGTTTTTTTTTTGTTTGTTTTTTTTTTTTTTTTTTCCGGAGCTGGGGACCGAACCTAGGGCCTTTTGTTTGTTGGGTTTTTTTTGTAAATCCCCAACCCCTCTTTGTTTGTTTTTAAGATTTATTCATGTATGTGAGTACTCTATCACTGTCTTCAGACATACCAGAAGAGGGCATCAGATCCCATTAGAGATGGCTGCGAGCCACCATGGGGTTGCTGGGAATTGAACTTAGGAACCCTGGAAGAGCAGTCAGTGCTCTTAACCACTGAGCCATCTCTCCAGCCCAAGGGTGGTGCTTTTAAAACATCTAATTTCCATCCTCAAGGCGCAGTTTTCACTGCACCCCATTCCCAGGCAAGGTGGGAAACTACTACAGGAAGAGCCTCCTCGCATGCGCACTAGGACCTTGAAGGAAGCCCGCTGAAGTTCACTGTTCGCGTTAAAGTGCGTCAGCGACTCAGGTCACGTGAACGCCCGTCACGTGACCGTGGGCCCGGCCTGGGAAATGCGGGTGGTGGAGCAAGATGGCGGCTCACCTGTCATACGGGCGAGTGAACCTGAACGTGCTGCGCGAGGCGGTGCGTCGGGAGCTGCGCGAGTTTCTGGACAAGTGCGCTGGGAGCAAGGTGAGTGACAGGGCCCGGCGCCGCCACGCCCTGCCCAGCGGAACTGTGCGAGGCCCTGGGGGCGACCCAGCCGCCGGACAGCAGAGCCCGCTCCGGGTCCCCCAGCCCTGAGCTCTCCCATCTGCGACAATATAGTCCTTTCCTGTCTGGAAGCAACCACGCCCACAGCCCTTTGCACACAGGTTGTGCAAGAGAAGGTGTTACTCCAAACTTTTTTTTTCTTTTTCTTTTTTTCGGAGCTGGGGACCGAACCCAGGGCCTTGCGCTTGCTAGGCAAGCGCTCTACCACTGAGCTAAATCCCCAACCCGTTACTCCAAACTTTAACTTGGTTTTCAACATGGGTCATTTTATCTCTTAAAGCACCCAGCTTACAAGGGAGGCTGGATCGGGGACTTCATAGAATTTGCTTCCTTTCTTTTTTCCTATCAGTTTGAGATGGGGTATCGCTGGTGTAGCCCTGGCTGGCCTCGAACTCAGCGAGATCCACCTGCCACTGCCTCTGAGTGCTGGAATTAAAGGAGTGTGCACGGCTCCTCCATCGTATTTTTGAGCCAATTCTGGCAGTATAGACTGTTCCTGGTTGTGTTAACCCAGGTTGACTGCCAGCTCTCCTCCTTTCTCCTGTCTCAGCCTACCAAGTGCTGGGATCACAGACATGAGCCACCGTTTGCTGGGATGTTTGCTTTTAAGCATTTTTAGTCCCTCTCTTTTCTGAGATTTATTAATTATACCCCATCCCCCTACAGGGAATGGGAAGTTCTAATCTGAAGAGAAAAACAATAACAACAACAACAACAACAAAAAACCAGGCGCTTTAAGAATCAGTTTTGGAAATATAACTCCAACTCAGGTGGTTGCCTGCGGCCATTGAGTCACAAAGGCAGATTAAATCACAGGGGACAATATTAAACCGAAAATGACTTGGAAATCAGATAGATGTAATAGATTGTGTAGACCGGTAGGATGACTGTGGTTATTGTATTATGATTTTACAAAGTGTTTCTCCTGGAGGAAGGAGGGATCTCTGACGCCAGTCTCATCACATCTTCACCTTCGTGAAAGATTTTTTTTTTCAATCCTTAGACTATGAATGTGATCAGAACCTGTAAAAATCTTAACTCCCACTTTTAGGAGAGTATTAATATTATTATGTTAATATAATATTCCTTGGAACCGGAAAGGTGACTTAGCGGTGAGGAGGGAGTGTTGCTCTTCCAGAGGAGTTCAGTTCAGTTTCCACTAACAGTGGGCCACTGACAACCGCTTGTAGCTACAGATCCATGGAGATCTGACGGGTTTGGCCTCTGAGGGGAACTGCACCCAAGCACAGACACGCCCAACTACTCATAATTAAAATGAAGTGGCCGTGAGGCAGGGAAAAATAAGCCTTATACAAAGATATTCTTACCGATGATGACTGCCATTTCTGTTGCTGTTGTTGGATTTTCTGAGTGTTTCTCCCCTCTTGCAGGCAATAGTGTGGGATGAATACTTAACAGGACCGTTTGGACTGATTGCACAGTACTCACTACTAAAGGTAATAACGACATATGAGATTTGTCCACGAATTAATAATTAATTGAATCTAGTATTGGTGGTGGGCTTCTGACATAACTTCCTGAATGGTCACTTGCAAAGTTCTATCTGAGCTGTACAAACACTGACGTTAATACATGACTACCGTTCTGCATAAAGGGTGCAGCGAAGTGGTCGTGTGCTTGCCCGTATGCACGAGGTGCTGAAATTGATGTCTGGCATGACACAGGAAAAAAAAAAAAAACAAAAAAAACCAGAAGCAAAACCATTTTGCACATAAGCACCGTCTTGTGCGACCGTGCCGTGGTGCCTTTGAAGGTCTGCTGTGTCAGGATGGTTGGCCTATGGATACAGAAACAAGACTTTATCTTGCAGCTTGGTCCTTCAAGTTTGGTTTGGTTGGGACTGTGAATTCTTTACAAATCTGAAGAAGACAGAGGTCAGGCTTTTTACTAGTCTTTTGTGTGTGATTCTCTAGGAACATGAAGTGGAAAAAATGTTCACCCTCAAAGGAAGTCGTTTGCCAGCGGCTGATGTCAAGAATATCATTTTTTTGGTCAGACCCAGGCTAGAATTAATGGATATGATTGCCGAGAACGTACTCAGGTACCTCAGAGCTTTGTGGTTCAAAAGATGTTGGGCTTTAAAAAGTTTTTTGTTTTTTTTTTTTAACATTAGTTTGTTTGTTTGTTTTGGAAGAACGATGTGTGCCTGTGTGGAGGTCAGAAGGCAACTGGTAGGAATGGGTTCTGTTCTCCTGTGGCGCTTGCCGCTGCTGAACACTTCCTGCCCTGTTGTCTTTATAATGGCTTTAATGTTCCGAGTCCCTTCGCCTCTGAACACCCTCTTGTCAGAGTGTTGGATAGCCATTATAGGAAGAATGGGAGCAGACCCGGCAGAACACGAGGGGCGGGGTGGGAGACTTTCAAGAGTGCTCTAAATAGCTTGAGCGAAATAACTTCACTCTCTGAGGATGGCTAAAACTTCCAACCTGTGTCAGCAGAGAGAACCCTGCCTTAAAAACACCGCACGAAAACCTCCGATGGCTACTGTTTTCAAAATGCCAGCGGTCGTGTGCTTGAGTTTCATAAGCAAACAAGAACTGTGGAGTCAAGTAAGTTAATGTGGAATCCACTCTGTAACGGAAGCTGGCAGCACACAGACCACGCTCTGGTATGATGGGGCCCCTGAAAACCTTGACTGTGTATGGCTGCTCTTGGAAGTCCACAAACAAGGAGAGTAAGGAATGGGAGTTCTCATTTAGTACAAGACTTTGTGTTAAACTGGTTTGGTTAAAGAGGCATTTGTTTTCAAAAAACACAGATGTGCTGTTAAAAGATTGTGTGTGTGTGTGTGTGTGTGTGTGTGTGTGTGTGTGTGTGTGTGTGTGTGTGTGGTGCCTCTGTGCGGCCAGAAGAGGGTGCTGGATACCCTGGAACTGGAATTGTACACAGTTATGAGTTGCATGTGGGGCCTGGGAAACAAACTGGTGTCCTCTGGAAGAGCAGCCAGTGTTCTTGCCCTCTGAGCCATCCCTGTAGCCCCTTGGGAGTCTGTCTTCGTGTGCCTACGTAAGCAGCATTTGTTTGGTGCCTGCCAGATCGAGTGGATGCCTTAGAAAAGCAGTTTCTGACCCTGAGGAGCACATAAGCCAATCATGGTTATTTCCTTTGCAGTGAGGACAGGCGTGGCCCTACCAGGGATTTCCATATTTTGTTTGTGCCTCGTCGGAGCCTACTGTGTGAGCAAAGGCTGAAGGACCTGGGTGTGTTGGGATCCTTTATTTATCGAGAGGAGTACAGTTTAGATCTCATTCCATTTGATGGGGACCTCTTATCCATGGAGTCAGAGAGCGCTTTCAAAGTAAGTTTGACATTTTCTTAACATCAAACTTTTATGTGTTTTTAAAGACAAGTTCTCACTGTGTGGACCTGGCTAGTCTGGAACTCAGAGATTCACCTCCTTCTGCCTCCCGGGTGCTGGGGTTAAAGCTGAGCTCCACTAGGACAACCCCACAGACTTTTATTTTGTTGGGTTCATTGCTGGAAGTGTCTCCCTCCTGCTTACATTTGCATCCATGGTCTCTGGAGGGGAGGCCCATGTGTACTCCTGTTGGATGCCGTCTCCTCGGCAAATTGCTTGCTTGTGGTTTTCTACCCAGTTCGTCTTCCTCCTCCTCTTCCCTTTTTGTGTATTTGTCATGTGTGTGTGCAAAAGAGATCGTCCTGAACTGTCACTCTCCACCTTATTCTCTTGGGACAAGGTGACCAACAGCTTCAGACATGACGCCCACTCCTGTGCTTCCCTACCTCTGTGGTTACACAAGTGCCTGTTCAACCACACCTGGCTGTGTGTTCATGTGTGTGTGTTCGTGTGTGTGTGAGAGTATATGTGCATGAGTGTGTGTGTGCATGTGTGTGTGCATGCGTGTGTGTGCATGCGTGTGTGTGTGTGTGTGTGTGCACACATGTGTGTCCTCACCTGTGCCTCCCTAGCTCTGGGGTTACACAAGTGCCTGTTCAACTGTACCTGGCTCTGTGTGTGTATATTCGAGTGTGTGAGTGCATGTGTGTGCACATGCAGATTTGAACCTAGGTACTTAGGCTTACACAGCAAGAGCTCTCAACCACTGAGCCTTCTCTCCAGACAGCTCCTCCCCAGCCTACCCGACTCTTTAAAGGCATGGCATTGCTCTATGGCATTGCTCTATAGTTCGTGGGTCACCTTCCTTGCCGTCCTCTACCTCAGCTTGCTAAGTGCTCAGTTTATGGGCACACTGGCCCCCATTGTTCCTTTCATTTGTTTTTAATATCTTTTTTAAATACATTTTTGTTTGTTTAAGATTTATTTATTTTATGTATATAAGTACACTGTTGCTGTCTTCAGACACACCAGAAGAGGGCATCAGATCCCTTTACAGATGGTTGTGAGCCACCATGTGGTTGCTGGGAATTGAACTCAGGACCTCTGGAAGAGCAGTCAGTGCTATTAACTGCTGGGCTATCTCTCCACCCCTGATTTTAATATCTTGTTTAGTATTTATTTATGACTACAGTATATTTGAATCAAGTCTGTTTTGCTATTTTAGGACAAGGTCTCACGTAGCCCAGATTGGCCTTGAACTCCTGATCCTCCTGCTTCTAATTCCCATCTGGAAGTGTAGATGTCTCTTACCACACCGGGCCAGCGCCCATGTTTTGTTTTCTAGGAAATTCTTTATATAATACGTTAGCTTTAATGTCACCCACACGCTGTAAAATCCACTCATTTTTTGTTTTATTTCTAAGGATTTTTTCCTTTGTTCTTGATTCTTTTCATGATTGCTCTTTTATGTGTTACAGTATTTTGTCTGTGTGAATATATATGCACAAGTGTTTCTGCATGTGTGGGTGAGCGAGTTTGGGGCCCAAAATATGAGCTTTTAAATATTAATGTGTAGCAGCATTTATCCTAAAATGCCCCTGTAGCTTGCAATGCCATGTGGGATTCCCTGTGGCAGGAGTGGGCCGCTACTGTGTAGCGTTCCCTCACTGACTGTTGTGATCAACCGGGCCCCAGCGGATCCAGTGTTCTGTTTCCAGTGAGTGGTCAATATGCTCACCATTCAGGGTTAAATCTGTTGTTACTGAGGGTGTAGAAGTGGAACAGTGTGCTCAAGGCCCTCAGTTTGATTCCCAGAACTACCCAAACAGAAGAAAAAACAGGCCATGCCAGCTTTAACGGCAAACTCCTTTAATCCCAGCACTCAGGAGGCAGAGGCAGGTGGATCTGAGTTTGAGGCCAGCCTGGTCTGCAGAGTGAGGTCCAGGACAGCCAGAAAAACTTTGTCTTGAAAAACAAGACAAAATGGACCCCTCTCATTAGCTTGGAACTCTTCTTGAAAGCTAGCATTGCAGGAGAGTCGTTGTAGCAATACAGCTTTCTAAGATGGAGGGAGACACGGCTTGTCACTCTCTCCTGTGGAAATATTCCAGAACACACGTCTCGTGGCATCCTTGTCCCGGGCTGTTGTGCTGGGAAAAAGTTATAAATGTCAGTCCTAGACAAGTCAGGGACAAGGCTGCCAGTGTGAAGGCTGCCTGTGGTGTGTTTGCTAAAACAGCCCCACTGTGCGGCTCCCTAACACTCCCCACCCCAGCCACTGTGCCCCTGGGCCTCACAGCTGTCCTGCTCCTGGTGTCAGATACTGAAGAGACACCAAGTAATACCAGTGGGATGCTGGGACAAAAGGTGCCTTTCTTTTCTTTTCTTCTTCTTTTCTTTTTTTTTTTTTTTTTTTGAGCTGGGGACTGAACCCAGGGCCTTGCACTTGCTAGGCAAGTGCTCTACCACTGAGCTAAATCCCCAACACCCATTCTTTTCTTTGAGACAAGGTTTCACTATGTATCCTTGGCTGGCTTGAGGTGCTGTGTAGCCCAGGCTGGCCTTGAACACAGAGATCTGCCTGCCTCTCCTCCTGAGTTCTGGGATTAACAATCTGTGCCACCAGAACTGGTCTACAAGGGAGAACCATTTTGGCTCTTCCCCATTCATGTTTCTCATTGTTTTCTTTTGCTTGTCTCAAATGGGGCGTCATGTAGCCCAGGGTAGCCCATTTTGACTTGTAAATGGATGGTGATAGTAAAACGGTTGATGATGGCGGTCCACAGTAGCCGACTTTGTCTCTACAGGAATGCTACCTGGAAGGCGACCAGACAAGCCTGTACCACGCAGCCAAGGGGCTGATGACCCTGCAGGCGCTGTATGGAACTATCCCCCAGATCTTTGGGAAAGGAGAGTGTGCTCGGGTGAGAACCTTCCGTCTCCTGGCTTTATCCAAAACAGGGGTGAAGGGGGACACTTGAGAGACACACTGACCCCCTTACCTCTCATGCATCCACGTTGGGACCTCGTTACCCATGCATCTGTGTCGAGGACTTTCACAGTCACTCACTGGTCAGTACTCACAGGGCTTTAGGAACATGCCCACTGTGAGATGTCCCCAGAGGTGACCAAGGCCACCTGTGCACTCACTTGGTGGCTTTGCCATTTAGATGTGTTCTGATCGTGGCGCAGGTGTGTAGTGTGACTTAGGTAAATTTTGTCCAGGCCAAAGTCACAGAGCTCTTGGCTGTGAGTCCTGTATGAACGAATGGTTTTTCAAGACACGGTTTCCCTATGTAGCCCTCACTATCCTGGAACTCCCTCTGTAGACCAGACTGGCCCCAAACTCAGAGATCGCCTGCCTCTGCCTCCTGAGTGCTGGGGTTATAGGTGTGTGTCACCACTGCCCAGCCTTCAGTAACTTATCAGCTGACTAAACACAAAACAAGACACGAGGTTTCGTATTGATCTGTGGATAGAAGCTATGACCAGGGGCTGGAGATAGTGATTCAGAGCACACCCTGCTCTTCCAAAGGACCCAAGTTCAGTTCCCAGCCCCCACATCTGGCAACAACTACTTGTAATTCCAGACTCAGGGCACATGGTGCCCTCTTAAAACCAAGTTGGTCAGGGGGCTTGAAAGATGGCTCAGAGGTTAAGAGCACTGACTGCTCTTCCAGAGGTCCTGAGTTCAATTCCCAGCAACCACATGGTGGCTCACAACCATCTGTAATCTCTGTAATGGGATGTGATGCCCTCTTCTGGTGTGTCTGAAGACAGTTATGTATGTAAATTTTAAAAAGTGTATTAAAAAAAAAGTTGGACACTGAACTCAGCACAAAGCCACTCCCAGACAGATGTATACATGTAAACAAAAATAGCTGAATATTTAAATTCCTTTTCTTTCTGTGCATCTTCGAGTTTATGTGCAGGTAACCACAGGGCACAGAGAGTGTAGATGGGTCCGTTTTTACTGGACTTAAACCAGTTGTAAGCTACCAGAGGTGGGGCTGGGAATTGAACTTAGGCTGTCTGCAAGAACAGGGAGTGCTCTTAACCACTAAGCCATCTCTCCTGCCTAAAAATAACTAGATCTTTTTTTTTTTTTTTTTGGTTCTTTTTTTTTGGAGCTGGGGACCGAACCCAGGGCCTTGCGCTTCCTAGGCAAGCGCTCTACCACTGAGCTAAATCCCCAACCCATAACTAAATCTTAATAAACAAACAAACAAACAAACAAACAAAAGCTATGGCCAGAGCTCATACGTACCTGTGTTTCTCTTGGGAACATCGGATCGGGGCAGGCTACTGCCCCATCCTTAGAGCTAGCAGAACATAACTAGCTGCCTTGTGTCGCAGGCACTGGCTGTGTCCGATACTGTCTGACTGCGGTGGGGTGGCCGCTGTCAGCTCTGAAATGGATGGCGGTTCACTGTAGGCACTTTCCGTTAGCCGTTTATTTCGCTATCCGTCTGGCCCTGGCTGCTCTTCTGTTTCTCCTTTGGATTTTTGTTTTCTCTGTAGCACAATCTTAAACTCTGCCAGGTCCCAGGAGTCTTCACCTCACCCCATGTTTTGTTTCCAGCAAGTGGCCAATATGATGGTCAGGATGAAGAGGGAGTTTACAGGCAGCCAAAACTCAGTGTTCCCTGTGTTTGATAACCTCTTGCTGCTTGATCGCAACGTGGATCTGCTGACGCCGCTCGCCTCCCAGCTCACGTATGAAGGACTTATCGACGAGATTTACGGCATTCAGAACAGTGAGTGGCTGCCATGTGCACTTTCTCTGGTCGCCGTTAGGATAAAGCACCGGCTGTGTGGAGGCCGGGGCTTTACGGTTCCGTCTCGAGTGTTGTTCGAATGTAGAGGTCCAGGGGTTCTGTTTTTCTTTTCCTCCCCTCAACCCTCTGCCCCTTGTGTTTTGAAACAGAGTGTTCATAGCCCAGGCTAACATGGAATTTGCCATATAGCTCAGGCTGGCCTTTGCCTCCATAATGTTATGGTTACCTTGTGTTTATTTATTTATTTTGAGACCAAGTCTCACTGTATGGACCAGGCTGGCCTCTGTCCCCCAAGAACTCAGATTAAAGGTGCATGCCACAACCTTATTTATTATCTTTAAAAGATATTCTTAATTTGTTCTTGACAGCTTCATACATGTATATAATATATTTCAATCACACTTACCTTATTTAGAGTTTTCTCTACATCGTTTATTTATTGTGTGTGTGCTCACATGCATGTGCATGGGCACCTACCATAAATACATGGAGGTCAGAGGACAGCTTTCAGGAGTTGGTTCTGTCTTTCCACCATGTGGGTTCTGGGGACTGGACTCAGGACATCGGGCTTGGCCACAGCACCTTTACCCATTGGCCTCTCACTGGCTGCTGAATTTTTATATTTTTGATACAAAGTCTTGCTTTCTAACCAGACTGGCCATGAACTCTGGCTTCTTGGTTTAGCTCCCCAGTGCTGGAAGTCCAGCCTGGTCACCACCATACCCAGACCAATGATTATTTAGAAACTTTACTTTGCATATGAGTCAGCACAGCCCACTTGTCTCGTGGGCCTAAGGCTAGTCATCTGATGACCACGCTGCTGACTCAGGCTGGCCTGCTGCGCACGAGCCAAGGCTAGCCACATATGCCATCACAGCCCCCTTTAGCTGATGGAGAACAGGAGAGCTTCTGGGTCTGAAAGGAAGTGTAATGTACAGACGGATGTTCAGGAGCAGAGAAACAGCAGCAAATGAGGGAACTGGGGACAGCTAGCGTGCCTTGAGTTGAAGTGTGCAGACAGTGAAACTCAGTGACTACTCAGGAGGTCCAGGTTACTGGGTGGAAATCTTGGAAGATCAGGGATTAAGGGGTGATTAGGCCCGAGGACACAGCATGTTTTATTTGTCTGGTTTTGAGCAACATAATACTTGATTCTGTTAGCATTTAAAATGTGAGGAATTATTAATAGTCTTGATTTATGCCACGTATGAAAAACACCTATGTTCCGGCAGTCCCTAGAGCTCACTCCCACTTAGTGGCCAGTGGCCAAGGGTGATTGCCCCTTTAGATAAGGTGTTCTTTTCCATGGATGGTCAAGCACATGCACACGCACACGCACACTGATGCACACACACCCAGGCCTGCTGTCTCTCTTGGCCCTGGCATCTTGACATTCTAGAGCTGCAGATATTTAAGATGTGAACCCCACAGAGCCTGGGAGGTGGGCTGCGGGCTACCGCCGGATCCTTTTGGGGTGAGAATGTCTAGAACTGACTGCTGCAGCCTTAAAACTGTCCTAAACGCCTGTGGATTGTTAAATGTAAGATAGCCAAAGTGGTAAATTTGTGTTCTGCCCTTTTTATCAAGTCAGTGAGTATGAGGCTGGGCAACAGGACGGTGGCAGCTGAGGGTAGAGAAGAGGTGTTTCCATGAGAGACTTTTTTTTTAACATTTATTTATTTATTATGTATACGTCATACAGCTTTCTGCCTGCATGTATGCCTGTAGGCCAGAAGAGGGCACCAGACCTGATTATAGATGGTTGTGAGCCACCATGTGGTTGCTGGGAATTGAACTCAGGACCTCTGGAAGAGCAGACAGTGCTCTTATCCTCTGAGCCATCTCTCCAGCCCCTCCATGAGAGACTTAATGATACCTTCGTAGGTCTTGTTCCTTTTTTTTTTTTTTTTTAACTTGTTCCCTGAAACGGTGTCCTAACCTCATTCTTATTGGAAGAAGAGTTCATTCCAGTGTGCTGGATGGCCCAAGGCAATCAGAGCTTGGCGTGGGCCTCTGCAGAGTGCACCCAGGAGGTGGTTAAAGGAGGGCTGGAGTTAGGGATGAGGAAGGGTCTGTGGAGGGGTGGCCTGGGATGGCTGTGTGGGAGGACGTAGGAGATAGCGCACTCGTGGACTCACAGGCTCAGAAACTGGGCAAACAGAGCAAAGGAAACACACACACACACACACACGCACGCACACACACGCACACACACACACACACCCCAGCGCCCTGGCCTGCCTCTGCTGTAGCCCAAACCCCAGCAATAGCATTCATCCTTGGAAGTCTCTCTGTCTTTGCAGAATTTATTTTTCAGAGTAAGTTGGAAATCAAATTGTACCGATTGTCTTAAATGCCACAGGTGAGGGACAGGGCAGCCGTGTTCATTGACTCTTCCACCCACCATGTGAGGTGTACGGTTGAACCTGGTGCATCCACTGAGCCATCTTGCCGGCCTTCAACTTCACGTGTGGTTTTTATAGTGATGAACATTCCCTCAGCACACACGGGATGGAATGCTAATTTCCAGTGTGTCTGGGTTAAGGAGTTATTTCCTAACGTAGGTTAGCCCTATTTGTGTTGTTTACTTTCATGACCTTAAAAACACCTACGCATATAACCTTTTTTTTTTTCGGAGCTGGGGACCGAACCCAGGGCCTTGCGCTTGCTAGGCAAGCGCTCTACCACTGAGCTAAATCCCCAACCCCCGCATATAACCTTTTATTGTAGGTCAGGTTACCTTTCTTTCCCAGATTCCATAATAGGGAATTTTTAAGGGTCAGAAAGTGTGAATATCATGTAGCCAGCAAGATGACGCAGCTCGTAAAGACTCCTCACCACCTTTCATTACGTACCGTGAACTGTCTGGAATTCTCGTCTTGTTTGCTGCCGCACGGTGCAGGCTGGTGTCGGCCTCACAGCAGCCCTCCTGAGTGCTAGGATCTACCTGGGGCATCTCCATGTCAGTGAAACCCCTTTTCAGAAACTTGTTGTTGTGGTGGTTCCTCTCTCTGTCCACAATGACAGTTAGAGCCGCCATGCCTGGGCAGGGGCCTTGGAACATGAAGACCCAGAGCTGAGTGCCCTTGTCTCCTAACACTCTCGGGGGAGGAGTCACTGCAGGGCTTGTGGCTGACCACAAATACATTACTGTTCTGCAGTGAGTTGCAAGAGGAATTGTGTGCCCAGGCTTTTGAGTCAAATGTCTGTTCCCTCCAACCTCAGGTTATGTGAAGTTACCTCCAGAGAAATTTGCACCCAAGAAGCAGGGCGGTGGTGGCGGGAAGGACCTTCCCACAGAGGCAAAGAAGCTTCAGCTCAACTCCGCAGAGGAACTCTATGCTGAGATCCGAGACAAGAACTTCAACGCTGTGGGCTCTGTGCTCAGCAAGAAGGCGAAGATCATCTCCGCGGCCTTTGAGGTGAGGCGAGCCACCCTGTCGGCCATCCTGCCCGGGAATGTTGAGGGAAGGATGCTCCTGGCCATACACAGGAGCTTTGCAGCTCAGACTCCTGTTTGCCTGAGATGTTTAGTGTGTAATCAGGTTTAAACCAAACTAAGAAGGCAGAAGGAACCTTACTAGAAAACAGTCCCCTGATGCGCTCACAGTTTACCAACTATTAAAGACAAGAGCAGATTTGCATGCCAGGGAGGTCCCCATGCTTGCTGACTTTTATGTAAAGAATTGAATCTTGACTGAATATTTGATAATCTGGACCTAGGGCACCTTCAGTGTTGTTCGCTTTGTTTTCAGAGTGGAGTGATACTTTGATTTTATAATTGTGAGTACATATACATAATATACAGTACAGAATGGCAGGGGTATGTTTAGGGCCATTCCAAAATAATGGAACCAGGCATGGCTACCACCACTTTAATCCAGCACTTGAGAGGCAGTGGCAGATGGGTGTCTGGCCAGCCAGGGCCTCAAAAAAAAGGTAGAGGAGGAAGAAAAAAAATCATCCTTGAGATTAAAGGTTCTCAAACTGTGTGTGTGTGTGTGGGTGTGTGTGCGTGCGTGTGTACCACTTGTGCATATGGAAGCCAGAGATCACCCTACTTTAGGTGATGTTTCTCAGGAGCTATTGGGATTTGTTTTTTGTTTTTTTTTTTTTGTTTGTTTGTTTGTTTGTTTGTTTGTTTGTTTTTGAGGTAAGGTCTCTCTCTGTAGCCCTGGCTGTCCTAGAACTTACTTTGTAGACCAGGCTGGCCTTGAACTCAGAGATCTGACTGCCTCTGCCTCCTGAGTGCTGGAATTAAAGGCGCCACTGCCCAGCTCCTTACCTTGGATGTGTGTTGTTTTTTGTTCTGTGTTTTTTTGAGACGAGGTCTCTAGTCCTTCAGCACAGGCTGCTGGCCAGCAAGGTTCCAGGGTCCCCCAGCCCCACCATCTCTCCTTCTCCAGCGCTGAGAGTACAAATGCATGCCACTACCCTTTTTTTCCCCTTTAGATTTATTTATTTTTATGTAGATGAGTGCCTGACCTGCATGTGTGTTTGTACACCATCCAAGCCTGGTGCCATTGGAAGTCAGAACAGGGCTTGGATCTCCTTGAGCAGTGAGCACCCAGTGAGTGCTGGGAACTGAACCCTGGTCCTGTGTACGAGCATCAGTGTTCTCAACGTCTGAGCCATTTTCTCATCTTATACTATCAGCTCTTTATATAGGTTCTGGGGTCAGACTCTGGTCTGACACCTCCCGTCCCAACACCTCTCATCCCGATACCTCCCGACCCAGTACCTCCTCGGCATCCACTCTCCACAGCTGTCTCCTCAGCCCCTACCACCCTCTGTGGTAGGGTGTGCAGCCCTGGGGCGCCGCTGAGGTCTGGCCAGCATGGCAGTGGTAGGGGAGCCCCACAAGTGTGAAATGATAATGATTTAAAAAAGGAAAAGAAAAGAGGAAGAAAGAACTGAACTCAAACAGCAGTTTTACTTGTGTTTACTTTTCTGTCACTTTGATTTATTTGGTGTTTTTGTGACAGGGTCTGTGGTAGCCCAGGGGGCCTGAAACTTGCTTTGTAGCCAGGATATAGCTTTTATGACCTTGAATTCTTGACCCTTCTGGGATCACAGCCTGCACACTACAGCTGGTTTGTGCAGTGCTGTGGACTAAAGCCGGGCTTCCTGTGTGCTGGACATTGCCAACTGCATCACATCCCGAGTCCCTAAGGAGCGTTTGGAAAATCATTTTTTTTTTCTTCTCCCAGACAGGGTCTCACTGTATGGTCCCGGCTGGCCTGGGATTCCTGTAGGAAAATGCTAAGTTTTCTGTAACTAAACCGTTGTATTTTTTAAGAACAGAAATCTTCCGTATAGTGAGATTACCGCAGTTCACAGTGTGTGGTAGCATTGACTCTGGGCTGGCGGTGTCCCTGGACGGCAGTGCCCGTGGCCTGCAGATGCCCCACGTTGCGTGTTCAGGACCGAGGCTTTAGTAGGCACTGCCAGAACTGTGTTTTAGTTAGTGTTTGGACATGTATGTTCAGAAGCTAATGCTTTGGACCCTATGTTCATTTACATGGTCCTGTATGGACTGTGGTCGGCAGTTTGAGCAGCTTGGCAAGCTAGTGTGTGCTCAGCAGTTGAGAGTGCTGCTTTTGCAGAGGACCGGAGTTCAAATCCCTGCACTCACACCGAGGGGCTCACAACCACCCGTAACCCCAGTCCCGGGGGATCTGAGGCCTCCTCTGATAACTGAACTCACACAGAGAAATCCACAGACAGACAGACAGACACACACACACACTCAGACACACACATATACACACACACAAGTACACATAATTAAAAATAAAATAAATATTTTTCTTTAAATCTGGACTGCAGTATACCTGTCTCATCTTTAGATTGATTGAAGATTAAGAAAATGGGGTTGGGTACCAAGGTTTTCTTTTCCCAGAAAAAAAAGAACCAAAAAAAAAAATGCTGTTATTCTTTTTTTCTGGTCCTGGGGATTGAACTCAGAGTCTTGACCGTACTACACAGTGCTCTACCTCTGAGCTGCGTCACCAGCCTTGGCTTTCTTGGCTTTTAGACTTCTCCTCAGGGCTGTAGTGACGGTGCCGTGCCAAGTGTTCCTCTTTGTGGGCTGTGAGAGCATCAGTGTTCTTTAAGAAGTTTCCATGACCTTTGTGAAGTCTTCTCTCCCCACTGCCCTCTGTGGTAGGGTGTGCAGCCCTGGGGCGCCGCTGAGGTCTGGCCAGCATGGCAGTGGCAGGGGAGCCCCACAAGTGTGAAATGATAATGAGATCGAAATCCCCAGCGCCCACAGTTTCATTACCACCTTCCTGCCTCCTCTGCGTTAACCGGTTCATTCTTGTCGAGCTGGCTTTGAAATGCGGGGATTCTGTAGACTTTGAAAATAACTGTTTAGACTTGAGACAGAAACTGGGAGAGTTTGAAAACCACTCCTTGTGTTTTGTTGTTGTATCTGTGGCTGTAATGCTATCTTTCCTCAGGATTCTATCGGTATAATTAACTCCAGATCTCTAGAGACTCTTCTGGGTGACGTTATTGAAATGTTCTCATCAGGTGGTGGCGGCAGCAGCAGCAGCGGCGCACAGCTTTAATCCTAGCACTTGGGAGGCAGAGGCAGGTGGACCTTTGAGTTCAAGGGCAGCATGGTCTCCAGAGCGAGTTCCAGGACAGCCAGGACTGTCACACAGACAGACCCTGTTTCTACTGGCCCTCCCTCCCCCACCAAATAAGTTTTCATCAATAAACAGGGTTCACTGTGTTCATGGGCCAGATTCACTATTGATGTTAGATGCCAAGTGGGATTAGTTTCAGTTACACAGAACATTTTTGTTGTCAATTTTTGATTTCTGAAATGGTCTCCTGGCTGAGGGTGACCTTCAGCTTCTGGTCCTCCTGTCTTCCCAAGGGCTATAAGCCAGCTCTGGCATGCCTGACTTCAACACTTTCTGCTGTCTGTTGGCCCCTCTGCATGGAACTTAACTGTTTAGCTCTTAGAGCTGTGTGTGTGTGTGTGTGTGTGTGTGTGAGAGAGAGAGAGAGAGAGAGAGAGAGAGAGAGAGAGAGAGAGAGAGATGTGTGGGAGTGTATGTGGATGTTTGTATGAGTGTGTGTGAGTGTGTATGTGTGTGTGTGTGAGTATATGTGTGTGTATGAGTGTGTGTGTGACTGTGTGAGTATGTGTGTGTATGTGTGTGTGTCGCTGTGTGCTGTGTGTGTGAGTGTGTGAGTGTATGAGTGTGAGTGTGTGTGAGTGTGTGTGTGCATGACTGTGTGTATGAGTGTGTGTATGAGTGTGTGTGTGTGTGTGTGTGTGTGTGAGTGTGTGTGAGTGTGTGTGTGTGTGTGTGTGTGTGTGTGTGTGTGTGTGTGTGTGTGTGTGAGTGTGTGTGAGTGTGTGTGTGTGTGTGTGTGTGTGTGTGTGTGAGAGGGTCAGCAGTGTGTGTGAGTGTGTGCGTGTGTGTGTGTGTGTGTGTGTGTGTGTGTGTGTGCATGAATGTGTGTGTGTGTGTGTGTGTGTGTGTGTGTGTGTGTGTGTGTGAGGTGTGTGTGTGTGAGTGAGTGTGTGTATGTGGTACCCAAGGTCCCACTCCTGCTCAGTCAGTGCTGTTCTACCACACTGTATCCTCAGCTACCTTCAATACTTTTGTGTCTGTGTGCGGTGTGTTCATAGGTAGGCGTGTAGGTGCCCTGCTGCGTGCAGAGGCCAGCATCAGTGTCCTGCTGTCATGCTCCCTCACTCCCTTCTTACAGGTGTCTCACGAACCCCAGCCTAAATCCTCCTGTCTCCACGCTGCACAGGGCTGGGCTTGTAGGTACCCAACAACCACAGACAGGAGAAAAGTAAGTACGGTACCGCTCAGTACGGGACACACACACACACACACACACACACACACGTACTGAGCGGCACCATACTTACTTTTCTCCTGTCTGTGATTTTAGAGCTGGGGTTAGCTTGATTTGCACTCCCTCTTCATGATGATGCCAATGAAACACCCTGTGAGCTGCTCCCCTGCCTCACGGCCCTGCCACCTGTTCTGTTCCAGGAGCGACACAATGCTAAGACGGTTGGAGAGATCAAGCAATTCGTCTCCCAGCTTCCCCACATGCAGGCGGCCAGGGGGTCGCTCGCCAACCACACCTCAATTGCAGAGTTAATCAAAGACGTCACCAGTAAGTACCCCTTGTCGTAGTTCTGACCCTGGGCGCTCAGCTGTGGTTTTATGTATTTATTTTATTGTTTTGGTGTTAGGGATCGAACTGTGCATGTGAAGCAAGTGCTTGACCACTGATCCACCCCCAGCCGGTTCCACTTTAGCATCGTGCTTGTGTCCCAGGTGCGGTAAACGGATGGATTTTGTTAGGCAGGGGCTCGTGGACCCAGATTGGCCCCAAACTTGATGTACAGCCAGATCTGGCATGAACTTGCATGAACTGGCATCCCCTTACCTGTACCTCCCCAGGGACGGGGTGACAAGTGTGTGCCACTGTACCTAAGTGTAGGAACGTTCACAGGAACGTGTGCTCGGGCTGAAGAACAGCCCTGTGGTTCAGACCCTAGTTCAGCTCCCAGCCCCCAGCCCCAGGTGGTCACAGCTGCCTATAACTCCACTCCAGGGGATCCCCCAGCCTCTGAGGGTGGCTGCACGCACCCAAACACGAACACACTGACCACACACACGGGAATAACAATGGAATCTTTTAAAAGTGTTACATTTATCATTTACTCACCTTAAGGTAAGTTATCTAGAATAACAGAAAAGCACTCATCCAGGTAATGATAGGAAACAGTTCGTGTTCTTAGTAATGTTTTTCTATTAAAAGGATTATCTAATTAAAACTACGTGATGCTCTGGGATTTTGACGGGATTCTAGTTTTGGTCCCCTTGAACTGTGCAAAGCCCTTGTAACACTAGATAGCATCTGGGAGACTGAGGCAGGAAAACCACAGGTTCAAGGACAGCTTGAGCTGCATTGTGAGACTCAAGCAGGAAAGAAAACGGACTGGGAAAAGCTCGGAATCTAGAGGGCTCACCTCACGTGGCAGCAAGTGTCTGTAGTGCCAGTGCTGGGGGCATTGAAGGCCAGAGGATCTCAAGTCCAAAGTCACTTTCAGTTTATATTTGTGAGTTCAGGGCCAGTCGGGGTGGGCTACGTCAAACATTACCCTAGAAACAAACTAAGCCAGGCCCACACCTTTAATCCCAGTGGTCAGGAGGCAGAGGTGAATCTCTGTGAGTTTGAGGCCGGCCTGGGCTACAGAGTTCCAGGCTAGCCAGGGCTATACAGAGAAACCTTGTCTGAGCACCAACCACACAACAAGCAAAACACACAAGACAGACAGACAGCCAGGAGCCATTCTGCAGAGATGGTTCAGTGTTATAAATAAGGACTGCTTTCTGTACACAGCAGCCTTTAGCTCCATCTCCAGGGGATCTGAAGACCTCTTACGGGGTGGGCGCACGCGTACACACACACACACACACACACACACACACACACACACACACACACAGCCAAAAGATAAGGATTGCTATGAATTCAAGCCTGGGCTACACTGTGAGATCCTGTCTTTAGAAAAGAGTAAAAACTTTCTAGAGAATGGTCACAGAGCCTCCTCACACGGTGCATATTAACAAGATGGAGTCCATTTGACTCAGGGAGGCAGAAGCTTGTTCAGCACCAAGGGTCAGGAAGATGCTTTGAATCTTACTTGAGTGCTGGAAAGTTAGTCCTTTGTCTCCTGGTGACACAGGCAGGGGCCAGCTGACATGAGGCCATGCTCTGGGGAAGCGAGCACTCCTGATACTGAGGCTCCCACCAAGTCCTGACCTGGACGGAGCAGTGTGCAAGTGTAACCCTCAGTGCTCTGTGCTTCCTGCTTGCCCCAGGGTCTCCACCTTCGGGGTCCGTGCGCCTCATTTCCTAGTCCTGCTCACGCTGGAAGCTCAGCGCTCGAGTCAGCTGACCCTGTTGGGTTTCTAAGTCAAACATTTGCTGATTACATTCTAGCTTCTGAAGACTTCTTTGATAAGTTGACGGTGGAGCAGGAGTTCATGTCCGGGATAGACACCGATAAGGTATGTGGGGCCATTCCACGCCAGAGCTGACGTGCGTCACTGTGAGATTAGAGCCAGGTAATCGTTCCCTTGTGGTGGTGTCTGTGGTGTTGAGACAGAAACTCACTAGGTAGCCCTGGCTGGTGAGAACTTGACCAGTCTGATCTTGAATTCAGAGATCCTCCTGTCTCTGCCTCCTAAGTGCTCAGACTGAAGAGGAGCGTCATTCTACCTGGCCTTCAATCCATTGTGGTGCGTGTGTCTGTCTGTCTGTCTGTCTGTCTGTCTCTCTGTCTGTCTCTCTGTGTGTGTCTGTCTGTCTGTCTCTGTGTGTGTGGTGTGTGGGGTGTGTGTGTGTCTGTCTGTCTGTCTGTCTGTGTGTGTGTGGTGTGTGTGTGTATGTGTGTCTGTGTGTGTGTGTGTGTGTGTGTGTGTGTATGTGTGTCTGTGTGTGTGTGCTGTGTGTGTGTGTGTGTCTGTCTGTCTGTGTGGGGTGTGTGTGTGTGTGTGTGTGTGTGTGTGTGTGTGTTTGGTCTGGGAGTGTAGGTTATTCATAAGAGAGCACCTGTCTGATATACCAAGAAATCTTGGGTTTAGACCCAGTACTCCCTCTGAAATAAACAACAACAACAACAACAGAAGCATTTAAGGCCAGCTTTGACTACATAACAAGTTTGAGGCCAACCTGGGTTACAGGAGACCCTGTCTCAAGACACAAAACCAAGGTGACTTGCATTGTTTGTTTAATCTGTTACATAACAAAAGTATATCTCTATTAAAAATAGTTAATTGGGGCTGGAGAGATGGCTCAGTGGTTAAGAGCACCCGACTGCTCTTCCAGAGGTCCTGAGTTCAATTCTCAGCAACCACATGGTGGCTCACAACCATCTGTAATGAGATCTGATGTCCTCTTCTGGTGTGTCTGAAGACAGCAACAGTGTACTCACATATATGAAATAAATAAATCTTTTTTTAAAGTTAATTGTTCACTTTGCAAAGGTTCCTGTTTTAAAGAAGCATTCCTATCATTTTATTTGAGGTAAATCAGTGATGTTTTAGGGAGGCCAAGTCAGAGGTAGATGTGTCTGAGCAGGACATTTGGTTGCCCAGCAACGTCCTCACCACCTTATGGTCATGTGTGTCAGGTTGGGGGCTCAGTGACGAGGGGACAAGCCTCAGCAGGTGGAAAATGAGAAAATGAGCCACTCTCCCCCATACTGCCTTGGGGAATATAAGACACCTCAAGTTACTTTCAGTCTGTGGACTAGTCAGTCTGTCTGTCTGTCATTTCTAGGTCAACAATTACATCGAGGACTGCATTGCCCAAAAGCACCCGCTCATCAAGGTCCTGAGGTTGGTTTGCCTCCAGTCTGTGTGCAACAGTGGGCTCAAGCAGAAGGTTCTGGACTACTACAAAAGGGAAATTCTCCAGGTAGTAATCAAAGATGCTTTATTTGCTAAGAAGGAAAATATCCCTTTCACAGCCGGTGTTTAGTGTGAACACTGTCCTGTTTTGTTTGTAAAACCTGTTGTTTGGTGAGGAAGTGGTGGCAAACTCCTTAATCTGAGCACTCAGGAGGCAGAGGCAGGTGGATCTCTGTGAGTTCGAGGCCAGCCTGGTCTACAGAGCAAGCTCCAGGACAGCCAGGACAACATAGAGAGGCCCTGTCTTGAAAAAACAAAACAAAAAAACAAACAAAACTTCTGCCATGACCCGGCAGCAGGCCGCACACAAGCACTCGGGAGGCAGAGGCAGGCGGGTCTCCGTGAGTTGTTCAGTGAGAGCCTGTCTGAGGGCCAGTTCTCCTGTTTGAGTGTCTCAGGCAGGATTTGTTTGCCATTACCTGTCACTGCTCAGTATTCGCTCAATAGTTTTTACCCATTTTTGTTTCCGCCTTTTTGAGTTACACAAAGGACAGAGTTTCCCTAAGATTCCAGGAGTGCAGGCAAACCCAGCTTCCCCAGCCTCAGACGCACCCAGCCGCACAGTTCGCCTGGCTTCCTTCCAACTCCCATTTACCTGTGCACACAGGATGTCTGTGTACACAGATTTCAGAATCAGTCTGGGCTTCAGGGTCAGCATGGCTGACTGCACACCGAGGTCTGCTCTCACTGCCTGTGACCTTGGCCAGGTAGTCAGCATTTCTGTCAAATGGTGTAGCAATGGCTGCCTCGTGCAGTGCAAGGGAGCTGACCTAATGATTGCAAAACACCTGAGGGAGCTTGGCTAATACGTGTTTCTTTTAAAGACAGGAATAAAATTCTAGGTACAATATTTTGTTATTGAGTATCTCAGTCTTAAGTGTGCCTAGAGGTCTTAACAGTGCACATCTGCCTTTTGAGAGCTAAGTGTGTACCATACAGAGTTATGACTTCTTTAATGCTCACGTTGGTTTATAAACATGGACTGTAAAGTAAACATCTTAAATCAATCCTTAAACAGAGCAGGTCAATAAGGGTGGGCCAGAGTCTCAGCGTGAGTGCCCCTCTGCCCTGTCCCCCACTCTCTACACTCAGTGCCTGACCTTGCTAACGAGCCCCGGGGTACAGACCACACTGATTTGTTAGGGCTCCTCTTTGGACGTCTGCAGGAGCCCTTTTCCTGACCTAACATCACTGCCTGCCAAATGCCTTCTGCTTCAGACCTACGGCTATGAGCACATACTGACCCTGAACAACCTGGAGAAGGCCGGCCTGCTAAAGGCTCAGACAGGGGGCAGAAACAACTACCCAACGATTCGGAAAACGTTACGCCTCTGGATGGACGATGTCAATGAACAAGTAAGCTCCATTCTGCTAGTTCACCGCGACAGCCTTCATGTGTGCATCTGCTCACCTGCCAAGTGTCTTTCTCATTGTCTTGGTGTGTGCATGTGTGCGTGTGCGCATGTGCGTACAACTTGCAGGAATTGGTTCCTTCCCTCTACCGCGTCAGTTCTGGGGCTTGAACTCTGCCTGCCGGGCTTGGCAGCAAGCCCCCTTACTCCTTTAGCCTTCTTCCCAGCTCTTCTTTGCTTTCTAAGACTCATCTCTGTGCTTCTGAAAAGCAGTCATGTGCTGCAGCCATCAGGTCTCAGCAGCAGACAGTGCTGCCAGCTGGGGTGGTTTGATTTGAACAGAGCAGACATTAATACAGATGTGAACAGAGCAGACGTTAATACAGGTGTGAACAGAGCAGACGTTAATACAGGTGTGAACAGAGCAGACGTTAATACAGGTGTGAACAGAGCAGACGTTAATACAGGTGTGAACAGAGCAGACGTTAATACAGGTGTGAACAGAGCAGACGTTAATACAGGTGTGAACAGAGCAGACGTTAATACAGGTGTCAACAGAGCAGACGTTAATACAGGTGTCAACAGAGCAGACGTTAATACAGATGTGAACAGAGCAGACGTTAATACAGGTGTGAACAGAGCAGACCAGCAAGAGGTGATTCAGTGTGGAGCGCTCACCAACCGTTGTCACTCAGTTCCAGCCCACACATCATCACAGCTGAGAAGCCAGGGCAGCAGGAGCTGGAGGAAGCCAGGCCTATCTCACCCACTCGGGAACAGGGATGATGCTCCCACGAGTGCTTGCTGGCATGCACATTGCTGGCACATACCTCTCGGTCTTCACACTTGTTAGCCAAGGAACCCTTCCCATGGGAACAGGCCAGGTCTTCCCACCCCAGTTAACGTAATCAGTCATGCCCAGAGGCCCACTCTGCAATTGACAACCCTCACACCAGCTGAGGCCTGACGGACAGGTAATCGGAGTTATTAGAGAAACTCGTCATGAACCAGAGAGCTGTACAGCCGAGGGCTTCTTGCCTCCAAGTGTGTCACAGACCAGAGGGCAGGGCAAACCAAGTCAAGCCCACGCTGCTCTCCGCTTTCCAGCTGTCCCATGGTAACTCCCATTGCCCCAGCCCAAACAGAAGTCACCTGAGTTCTGGCACAGCACCCACAGGCTTCTGGACACAGGCCCCTAGGAGATGTGTGGGGACATCAGGGACATCCAGTACATGTGCTCCGGGAAGGGACGCAGCTCCTGCCACAGCTGCCCTGTTCTCACAGAGGCCACCCTCGTGGCCAGGTTTTAGTCCCTCCAGGAGGCATCTAGGTATCCAGCAACATTGCTACTCATGCTGTGCTCTTGGCCTGCAGAGCTTCTCTTGGCTTTACACTCATCACTAGTGTGAGCTGCTCAGTATGTAGTGTGTTCACATGTATGTTACTGTGTGTCAGCTCATCATGTATGTTACATAGACAGTGTGTCAGCTCATCATGTATGTTACATAGACAGTGTGTCAGCTCATCATGTTTTTACATAGACAGTGTGTCAGCTCATCATGTATGTTACATAGACTGTGTCAGCTCATCATGTATGTTACATAGACAGTGTGTCAGCTCATCATGTTTTTACATAGACAGTGTGTCAGCTCATCATGTATGTTACATAGACAGTGTGTCAGCTCATCATGTATGTTACATAGATAGTGTGTCAGCTCATCATGTATGTTTCATAAACAGTGTGTTAGCTCATCACTCTTCTTCTTCCCCTCAAGCCCACCTACTGCCTAGCAAGGGCTCTTAAGAGCCTTCATGGTGCCCCATCCTGGTTCTTTTTAATTGCTACATAGTGAGAGGTTCTTCTGTTTGCTTGTTTATTGGTCCAGGAAATTAAACCCAGGCCTCACACATACTAAACATTCATTCTGCACTGATCTCCTTGTGTGTGTGGCAGGGGGCAGGGCGGGTCTTACTCACTGTAGCCCAGGCTTGCCTCCAACTCCCTGTGTAGCAAATGACCTTGAATCCCTGCTCCTTCAGTCTCAGTGTCCCAAGTGCACACCTATAATCCCAGCACTCCAGAAGCTGAGGCTGGAGCATGCTAAGTTTGAGACTGGCCTAAACTCCATTGTGGGATCCTGTCTCAAACAAACAAATGAAGAAAGGGAAGGCAGGCTAGAGAGAAGGCTGGGTGGCTAAGAGCATTTGCTGCTCCTCCAGTGGATGCAAGTTCGACTCCCAGCACCCACATCATGTGGTTCACAAGGCCCTGTAAGTCCAGCACCCACTGGATTCTTCAAGGTCCTGCATTGTTAAATTCACACACATGCAGGCAGATACATGCTGTACACATAAATAAACATAAACTCAAAAAGAAAGTGCAGCCCCAGGTGCTAAGGGTAAATAGTGGATTGGAGCAAGACACAGGAAGGCATGATGTGAGTTTCTGTCTCCCATCTTATAACTTCAGTTAGCAAACGACCAGAGGTGACTCTCGGTCCTGTGTTGTCTTCTTTATCTGTTGGCAGAACCCTACAGACATATCCTACGTGTACAGTGGTTACGCACCACTCAGCGTGCGGCTCGCCCAGCTCCTTTCTCGGCCAGGTTGGAGGAGCATCGAGGAGGTTCTCCGCATTCTCCCAGGGCCCCACTTTGAAGAAAGGCAGCCACTGCCCACCGGGTTGCAGAAGAAACGTAAGTTCCATCACCCACCCACAGTCAGCGTGCTGCTTATGTGACTTACTCTTGTGCACTTGCTTTGCCAAAGACATTTGTAACATACACTGTAAGCCCCGAGCTGTGCTCTGCCCTTGGGGAAGGCAGCCTACACTCTGCACTGAGACCGTGGGACTCAGGGTGGTAAGGTCAACATTGGCATTCCAGGGCCTCAAATGAACTGGCTGCCCCAACATACACTGGCCTTTTTATTCTTTTTCTGTTTTTAAAATATTTCTATGATTAGTGTGTGTGTGTATGTGTGTGTGTGTGTGAGTGCGTGCGTGCGTGTCTGTGCAGGCATGTGTCTGGGGAGGTTGGAGGCATCTGCTTTAGCTAGAGTTCCAGGCAGCTGTGAGCTGCCTGTTGTGGGTCTAAGGAATTCAGTTCAGCTCCTCTAGAGGAACAATTTACATCTGAGCCACTCAGCCTTCTCTCCAGCCCCTTTATATCCTTTTAAATGAAAAAAAGCTTTGAGAGGCAGCAGTCTTACGTACATTTGAATTCTGAAATGTTTACATTTTAGGCCAGCCAGGAGAAAACAGAGTCACACTGGTGTTTTTCCTCGGGGGCGTCACCTTTGCTGAAATCGCAGCCCTGCGCTTTCTCTCCCAGCTGGAAGACGGAGGCACGGAGTACGTAATTGCGACCACTAAACTGATAAATGGAAGCAGCTGGCTAGAAGCTCTCATGGAAAAGCCTTTCTAGGCTGTCAGAGGGGACAGTGAGCTGCCCCTGAGAACGTGTTGCCCAAAGGACATAAAGCCAGGAGCATGGAAGCAACAGGATCGTGTTCCTTCCTGCTCCTCTCTGTGATCCTAAACCCTGAAGAAGGGAGGGTCGGCCTGGGTAAGGACACAATGAGCTGGGCGTGGCGGCTCATGCCTAGAACCCCTCCACTTAAGAGACACAGGCAGGAGGATCGCTGCAAGCTTGGGACAGCTGGGGCTACATAGTGAGTTCCAGGCAAAAGCCCTCCCTTCCAGAAATAAAGGAGATCCTGTTTCGGAATTTTTAAGCTTAAAGTCTTCATTTTCTGGAATAGACTGTGGGGATGACAGCCCCAGCAGCCACACAACTGTGCACGGGCATTAAAAAGGAGAGCTAAGGGGATAAATAAGAAAATAGAAGCGGAATTCTGACCACTGACTCACGGTGGCATTTTCTAGACCACCTATGCCCAGGAGAGTAGTTTTGTGTTGAATACGAAGCTAGCATCATCCATCGCGTGCTTCTCCCTGCAGAGCACATTTGTGTCTCCAGTCTCGGCTGATGTGATTCCTCAGGCAAGCTTTGTTTCCTTCTGAGAATCTGAGAAGCTTGAAGGAGCTTCTTGACATGATGACGTTTCTGCTGTCTGCGTTGACTGCATCTGTGCAGTTCTCTGATAAAGAGTGAGCTAAGCGCCAGGCAGCTTCTGCCAGCTAACCTTCGGAGGCACTTCTGGGTGTGCACGTTGTTAACTCAAGACTCTGTGGTGTAGGCGCCCCTGACGGGACTTCTGTCTTCCTCCGTGTCCTCCATGGGTGATTCTTCTGCTCCTTCAGATTCATGCAGCTGTCTCAGTGGAAACGGCCACATGCACCTCTCTAGCCCTCTGACTACTCATCTTCACACTCCCCTTTACCTGGTCAGTCTGGTGACCGAGTGCACTGTGGTCAGTGTCAGTCACACAGTGACAGTGCCTGTGCTGCAGGGAGCAGGAGCAGACATGTTGCTGCCAGTGTCTGCCTCCTGATCATTTCCACATCTGAAGGAGTTAAGAGCGCCAAGTGGCGGACCAAGTTGATGGTTTTTCTGTCATCACCCAAGTCTCCAGAAAAGCTAGCCTGACTCAGCCGGTCTGGTCCTGGCCCAGGTGCAGTTTCTGTGGTTAATAGTTTTCCTCTCGCTTTTTTCATGTAGCATCAGGAACAATACACTGCACATTATAAGTGACTGGAATTGTGTTTTTAAAAGAAAGAAGCCTAGAATGAAGGATGACAAAGATGATGTTTGTTTCTCCTGGAGTTAATTCAGCCTTGATAGTCAGTGTTTGGGGCGACAGGTGGGTGTGGTGGGCATTCCCAGATGGGAAAACATTCTTGGCTTAGAAAACTCTCTTTTCAGACTCTTGTTATTCCAGGGAGAGTAGTTTTACCTTTGAGCCCCAGCTGCCAGGAACTGCAATCTGCCTTGTCCTCAGTGATTTACTCTCTTGGGAGTCAGAGCAAGTCTGTCCAAGTCTCCTTGGCTTGGGTGTTTGTCCAGTGAACAGATACTCAGTTGTAATCTCATGTGTCTGCATTTGTTTCTGAGTCTATATTTGCTTTCTCAGAGCATAGCAAGGTCAGCTCCTAAAAATGTACCCAGCAGAAGACCTTTTGGAAAACCACACACTTGCTTCCTCTGTATTCCAATATAAAGTGGTGGTGTCGTACATTATGCCCTGTGATGTAAGTCCCCTTAGTACTCAAAGCTGCCTTTGTCTCTTAAGAGTATGCTCTGAGAAAGGCTGTGGGAACGGAAGGCTTATTCTTAGACAGGGTGGATTGTTTACACCATGTCTGGACTTGTTCTGAGTTTGAGGACTATTCTGCTACACTGGCTGTCCCAATTAAAGATCCGATTTTCTGTCTCAATTTACACATTCTTTCCCTGCCTTAAATCTAAAAACTGGGTCCTTTAATGGATTGATATAGGCCGTGAGAGACGTGGTCGAGGGAAGTTTAAATTGGGACGTCTGCTGAGAACCAGGAAGGCCTCCATGTGAGCTCTGCCCCACTCGAGTTCTGCTTGCACTAGGGATGGGGTGTGATTAGCAGGGCATGCTGGTCTGCTTTGTTCTCAGTTGTACAGAAAAGGTAGCTAGATCTTTACTGCCACTAAGGGGCTAAGGCAGAAAGATTGAGAATTCAAGGCCAGCTGGGCTAAATAGTGAGGCCTTGTCCGAAAAAAATGGGGGGAGAGGGGTTTGTTTAGCTGTGGTAGTATGTTGCCTAGCATTCACACAGCCTTGGGCTTAGTCCTCAGGAACACATGGAGAAAAAGGCCCTGATGGCTTGACCCTAGGAGGAAATATTTGTATTCTGCAGACTTGAATTCAAGCAGAAATATGTCTGTTGTTGGGTCAGGGTCTTCCCTGTAGCCCAGGATGGCCTGGAGTTGAGTCCTTCTGCTTCGAACTACTAAGTGCTAAGATTTACATGCCCAGAATTTTTTTTTAATCCTTCTGTCATATACTCCATCCCAACCACAGTTTCCCCTCCCTTTATTCCCCTTACCTCCCCTTCCCTCTCCCCTGTCCCACCCCTCCCCTCCTAACACACCTCAGAAAAAAGCAGGCCTCCCAGGGATGTCAACCAGACATGGCCTAACAAGCTACAGTAAGGTCAGGCACATAGCACCACACCAAGGCTGGACAAGGCAATCCAGTAGGAGGAAAAGGGTCCTACATGCAGGTAAGAGAGTCAGGAACAGCCCCTGTTATGATTCTCATAAGAACATATATGAGGGAACCCAGGTCAGACCCCTACAGGCTTCCTGATCTCTATGGGCTTCGTGAGCCTCCATGAGGCCTTGTCAATTGATTCTGTGGGCCATGTTCTCATGCTCCGTCCCTGACCCGTCAGGCTCCTCCAGTCCTTTCAGTCCCCCCTCCGAAGGATGCCTGAGCTGCTCCTAACGTGTGGGTGTGGGACTGCATCTGCTTCAGTCAGCTGCTGAACGAAATCTCTCTTGTTCCTTTGACGACAGTTCTGCTGGGCTCTAGTCCCAGAGCACCCTGCAAGCAGGGCAAAATATAGGTTGAAGGTTTGTGGCTGGGTTGGTGTCCCTGTCCCTCCACTTGAGGGCTTGCCTAGTTACAGAAGATGGCTGGCTCAGGCTCTGTGTCCCCCGTCACCAGGAGTCTGTACTAGGGTCACTCTTGTAGATTCCACTGGCTTCCGTTGCACTGGGTTTCCAGCTCGACCCTGAAATGCCCCCCCCCCAATTCCAGTCATTTCTTCTAGTGTTTTCTCTCCCTCCCCTGCACCTGATCCCTCCTGTTCCCAACTCCCCAACCCCACACGCCCCCCCAATCCACCCAAGAAATCTATATCCCCTTTCCATGGAGATCCTTGTGTCCCTCCCTACCCCACTCCCACCCCTCCTTGTCACTTAACTTCTCAGGGTCTCTGGACTGTAACATTACTGTCTTTTACTTTACAGCTAATATGCAGTTATATGTAAGTACACACCATGCAACCATGGGACTGGGTTACTTCACTCAGGATGATTTTGCCCCAGTTCCATCCATTTGATTTTGCCTGCAAATTTTATGATGTCATTGATTTTTCTCACAGCTGAGTAATACCCTATTGTGTACCACATTTTCTTCATCCATTCTTCGGTTGAAGGGCTTGTAGGCTGTTTCCAGTTTCTGGCTATTATAAATAAAGCAGCTATGAACGTAGTTGAGCAAGTGTCCTTTTGGTAGGATGGAGTGTCCTTTGGGTATATGCCCAGGAATGATAGAGTCAGATCTTGTGGTAGATTGATTTCCAATTTTCTTGAGAAGCCATATTGACTTCCTAAGTGCCTGTACAGGTTTACGCTCCCACCAGCAGTGGAGGAGCGCTCCCCTTGCTCCTCACCCTCTCCCATCACCAGTGGAGGAGTGCTCCCCTTGCTCCTCACCCTCTCCCATCACCAGTGGAGGAGTGCTCCCCTTGCTCCTCACCCTCTCCCATCACCAGTGGAGGAGTGCTCCCCTTGCTCCTCACCCTCTCCCATCACCAGTGGAGGAGTGCTCCCCTTGCTCCTCACCCTCTCCCATCACCAGTGGAGGAGTGCTCCCCTTGCTCCTCACCCTCTCCCATCACCAGTGGAGGAGTGCTCCCCTTGCTCCTCACCCACTCCCACCAGCAGTGGAGGAGTGCTCCCCTGACTCCTCACCCTCTCCCATCACCAGTGGAGGAGTGCTCCCCTTGCTCTTCACCCTCTCCCATCACCAGCGGAGTAGTGCTCCCCTTGCTCCTCACCCTCACCAGCCTGAGCTGTCACTCGTGTTTGCGATCACGGCCATTCTGAAAGGTGTAAGATGGGCTCTCAGAGTCGTTTTGATTTGCATTTCCCTGACCGGTCAAGGGTGCTGAGCGTCCAAGTCGTTTTTTTTTTTTTTTTTTTTTTTTGGTTCTTTTTTTTCAGAGCTGGGGACCGAACCCAGGGCCTTGCGCTTCCTAGGCAAGCGCACTACCACTGAGCTAAATCCCCAACCCCCTGAGCGTCTCTTTGAATGCCCAGAAAATTCGAAACAGCAAAATGAACTAGGTATTTGAAGCAAGGGGAAGAGGGACTATGGTAAGAGCTATTAAAGCACAGGAATGCAGACAAAGTGTTGTCTCTAGGTAGGAAGTGGTTCTTTAGGATGGATGCAGTTCGTCATGGTATAACAGAGGACACCTTATCAGACCACACAAGGAAAGGGCAGTATGCAAAATTTCTCATCATTTATAGATGGATCAATGTGAATTTTATACCATGCTGTAGTTCTTTATTATTTAATGTGTATAGTGTGTGTATATGTGTGTCATATGCTTATATGTATGCACATGTATACACATTGACACACACATTCATACTTGTAGGAAGTATAGGGCAGCTTTCAAAGAGTTGTTTTTCTCCTTCCACCATGTGAGTCTCGAGAACTGAATTCAGGTTGTCAGACGCGGCAAGCTCTGACGGCCATCTTGTCAGCTCCCATGTCCTGTCTCTTAGCTTCTTAATCTATTGCTATGAAATACCCCGGTTTCCAGGTTTGCAGGATGCTACGAAGTGTAAAACACAACTGAAGTGTGAGGGAGGAGGGAAGAGAGGCCTGCTTTGAACGGCTTGATCCTTCCATCTGTCACGCTGGTTATAGGGCGATGGTGTACATCCCAGCCACCCTGTCCTTCTGGGGATGAGGCAGGACATGGAGCCCTTTAGATGCCCAGTCCTCTGGGGGAGCAATTAGTACTCACTGGCTTCCTGGGCTGTGTGTGGATGTCCTGCCCCGGTTTTCCACCAGGCTTCACCCAGGCAGTGATTTGATAATAAGATATCCTGATTGAATTAAGGGGCCATTTGCTTCTGGATGATGATGTTATAAAAGGGTTGACAGCCACACCGCCTGCCTTTTCAAAGGTCAAAGAATAGTCCTTATAATCTAGTATGAGCAAGAGTAAGCTGTATATTTCTGCTTGCTTTCCCCCTGTTACATGGGGAACGGGAAAGTTCCCTGTGCTTTCCCAGCTGACTCCTTCTGTGCTTCACGTTGATAGTTGAACTTGGAAGTCCCAGGCATACTGGGAAGGTGCCCGGGTAATGAGTTTGCAAACCGCTAAACTTTATAAATTAGGATCAAGCACTCTGGGGCTATCATCTATGGTTCTCACATACACATTCACGTTCACACTTGTCTTTCTTAAATCAGCAGCTTTTCCGTTACCAAGATAGTCTTAGTGAACGCGCTGTGGTTCTGCCAGGTCCCAGACTTAACAGGGCTGTTCTCAGTGTTAGACGTATTGGAAATACAGCTCATCTGGAGTGTTTAGACAAGCAAGACAAGAAGGGGCTTGAAATACCCCCTAGTGTACCACTTGTTCAGCCCATTTGAGTCAGGAGCCTTGGAAACCACGGATGCCTCCTCCTGTAGACTGTGGAGGTAACACAGGCAGAGGGCGGGCAGGGTTGCTAATGCCCCGCCTGGTCTGGGATTGCCAATGCGCAGCTCCCTGGGAGCTCAGAAACCACACAGAGGTTGTAATTGGCCGCTAGACCACACCTAGTTGTTGAGTGCTTCTGCTGCCTGAAGACCTCTCAGCTCTGCCCAGATCGCTGGAGTGCACTCAAGTCTACTTTCACCAGACCAGAGAGAAGCTGTGGAAGCTGTGGCAGTGGAAGAGCCGTGGAAACTTTGCCAAGTAAGCAAATTGGGAAGAGTGGGGAAACTAGAGGCTACCATTGAGGGGAACCGCTAGACAAGGCAGCAATGAAGATGAGCTAGCTTGCGACTCTTAGCATCTGAGGTGAAATTAGCAGGGGTGGGGTGCATGAAGCATATCGGGAAAGACATGAACTAGATCAAGTTAGTACCCATCACTTCAGTTTTCATCCTGACTGGCCATTAGGCAAGCATGCTGGGGCACATACAACAAACATCCCTTAAAATCTAACCATTGACAGTCCTCGGGCCAGGAGAATGACAGGGGGACAGGAGGGGGAGGGGATGAGCAACGGCCTGCTGCTTCCCCTCCACCGTGAGGACCACAGACGGGGCTGCAACTTGAGTGAAGGAAAAAATAAAACTGTCCTCCACTAGCCCATTAGCGGCACTAGCTGCATTAAAAATGCAAGAGATAGTGGGAAGAGAGAGCCGCGTTGGAACCTAATGCAAAGTCAGGACTGGAAAAGACAAGACTCCTTCCGTTTTCTGAGCTCAAGTGCCAGCGAGAGTGGGGACAACTACTGCTTTAGACAGTACTTTCAGTGTAGGGCAGAACAGAACTTTGGGCTTCCTTGGCCTTGGAAGAATGCGGTCCGTCGCTTGCACCCCACTCGTGCTCAGGCTCCTGGTCTTTGCAGGGCGATGCCGACCTCGTCCACTATCCACGTGCTGCAGTTGCTGCGGGAGCTGCTCGCCTTCGTGCTCCTCAGCTACACCGTGCTCATCGGGGCGCTCCTGCTGGCCGGCTGGACCACCTACTTCTTGGTGCTGAAGTGACAGCGCTCGGGCCCGCGCTCGCCCCGCCCCGCCCCGCCCCGCCCCGCCCCGACTCCGAGCTTCCCCTCCCGGAGGAGCGCAGTTCCTCTTCCAAGAGCGGCCCCGCCTCGCCCCAAGCCCACTACACGCGTCACGGCTCGCGACCCGGCTCAGCACCCGTGCACTGGAGCCTGCGGCGACCTGCGCCGAAACCGGAGCGGTTGAAAGCCAGGTGCGACCGTTAAAGCCGTTTCCTGGTGTTCTGGCCCCGCCCATTCCTCCTGTCCAATCGCAATCGCGTCCTCCAGCGGGGGCGTGACCATGAAGCCCCGGGCTCCTTGGGCCCCGCCTCGCTCGCGCTTCTGCTTGCTATGCTGCGTCACTTCCGGCGCGTGCGTCCGGCGTCCGTCCGCCGCGGGATGGCGGCTCTGAGGAGTTGGATGACTCGGAGCGTAACCTTTCTGTTCAGGTACGGCTGCGGCAGCAGAGGGCAGGAGGCGGCAGAGAGGAGCTTGGCGCGTAGCGCCGGCCAGTGCGTCGGCCCAGGCCGCGAGCCGCCGCGTCCCACCTCCTTCTGAAGTTTAAGGAGGGCCCCCACCTTCGTCCCCCGTCCTTCATTAGTGACTCCTGAAAGTGGGTCTCCTCCCAAGCCGGGGGCTGTCTTTATGGGGCCCTTGAGCCTGCAGAGTAGGGAGGCTGGAGAGATGGCCCACAAGTCAGGACACTGAGGGACAGACGGGCCACGGCGTCGGCTGCAGGCGCGTTGTTAGGGAACACAGGTCCCAGGAAACTCCGCCGCCGGGGGCCAGCGGTGCTCGCCAGCTGCTGGCCCCGGGCTTTGCTAGGGGGGACCATTGGAGACACCTGGAACTCAGGCCCGGGTCCAAAGCTAGAAAAGTTTTATGCGGAAAGTTTTATGTTGGCGACAAGTTGCTAAGCAGCTGAGGCAACTTTTAAACTTCTCCACCTAGCGGAACGCGCCCTGAAGCTCTCGCAACTCAGATCCCGCATGCCTCTGAGATTGCACAGGCCGCCTGTCCTGTGTGGTTTATTTTCTTGGAAGACTGCTGGCACTTCCTCATTTAGTTTACTCCTTGGTCCAAACTCCCGCGGACCAAAGAGCCTTTTACAGATTGATTAGGGCTTTTTACATTTTGACTTCTGTTTTCCAGGTACGGACAGCGTTTTCCTGTCTCGGCTAACTCTAAGAAACGCTGTTTCTCAGAATTGATAAGACCATGGCACAAAACTATGTTGACTGGATTCGGTGTGACATTGTGCGCCGTTCCTATTGCTCAGGTAAGGAATGCTTGTGTGACTGTTGTAGAGTAAAAGGGCCAGGGAAAGGACACTGGGGACTATTTCCAGGTGTTAGTGAGCTCCCGAGTACAAGCTGCCACCCTTTCACGAGTACCACCTTCCATGATGTCGTGTAATATACCGCATCTTCCGAGTTAAGCAGGCTTCCCATTTCCATCTTCTCATGTCGTAGAAACAGTGCTGTTGCCAGATTTTACCCCCGACTCCACCCCCTCTGAAACTGAGCGTCAGTTGAACTGGGAAGTGGACCTTTATTCTTATACCAGAATAGAAGGGTGTAAACTCTGCAAACGAGCTCTTAACCGTTGAGTCCAGAGATTAAAAATAAAAATTGTAAAGGAATTGCAGGGAGGATAGGCAGAAATGGGAGGAATAGTCACGTGTTCCTCCTGTGGATGGGGGGCTGTTTCCTGGGAATTCACATGCCACTTCTTCTTGGGTTTTGATACGGTTTAGTCTGCACTGAGGTAATTGTCAACTGTGCTGGCACTGGAGAGCTCTTGTGACTGTAAGGAAGTTAGAGGTTGCTTGGCTGTCACTGACAACCAACCATCTTAGATCCCACCAGATAAGCCCTGGGGGCACAGGATTAGTAGTGGAGTGAAGAGCTGGGTAGTAAGGGAGGCCAGAGTTAATCAGGAGTCAGATTCTGGTCACCTAGTCAGTACCTGGGATAAGCACTATTTAAAGTTACATAAAGGAAAGGGTGAGATAAAAGAACGTGATAGTCTGTTGGCCAGTCTGTCATTCAGCAAACTTTACTCAACAATTTGTGCCATTTACACTGGGAAGGCAAGAGGGAAAGAAAATACAATTTTTTTACTATCGTAAAATGTACATTAGGGTAGAAAATAAATATAAGTTGAGTGTAGTGGTAAATTTCTATAATCCAAACACTGGGGGAGGCTAAGGCAGGAAAATCGAGTTTGAGGCTGGGTTAGTTACACACACTCTCTGGATTGTAGTTGCACATACCTGTGCTCTGCATAGTTCTGTGCAGAGTGGGGAGGCTGGAGAGATGGCTCAGAAGTCAGGAGCAGTAGCTGCTCTTCTAGAGGACCCAGGTTCAATTCCCAGCACCAACATCTGGCTATAACTCCAGTTCTGGGGGAACTGACACCCTCACACAGACACATGAGAAGGCATGCATATAAAACACCATGTGAATAGAAAAGGCCGAGAGATGACAGAACACACCTTTAATCCCAGATGGTTCTCTATGAGTTCAAAGGCAGCCTGGTCTACAGAGTGAATTCTAGGACAGCCATGGCAGTTACACAGAGAAGACCCATCTCAGAAAAGAAAGAGTGTCAGCTGGTGATGTGATGTGAAGAAAGATAGGGTGGGGTGGGGTGAGACTCCTTCATTTAAGGATGCTTCGAGAAAGCTAGCCCTGGGTAATCTGGGTGAGGGAGAGGCCTGCAGCAGGAGGGGGTCATAGGCAAAAGCCTGGAAGCTGCATTTTGTGTGGCATGCAGCAAAGCAAGGTGGGTGGAGTGAGGCCAGAGAGAGAAGCAGGGATCAAATACTGTGACTGGTTTTTGTGATTCATTGTGGGGCTTTGGATTTCACACTGAAGGCCCTGACGAATTTGTACTTGGAATGTATGATCTGGCTAACGGTACAGTTTAGATGAGCTGATGGCTGGCAGGCAGCAGGGGAGTGAGGGAAAAGCTGTTTCCCACTTGAATTGCCATTTGCTGAGATAAAGCAGTGGGTCTCCATCGGAAGACCCTTTCCATTGGAAAGGTCAGTGAGCAGCTGATAGGAAAGTGATGGTTTTTCTAGTCACTGGCTGTATGGTTTATGGAGAGGAGCTAAATTTTGAGTTGTGGGTGAGAGTATCAGGACGGCCGCAGTGAGGTTGTCGGGCTCAGCAGCCAGGTGCCTCGACAGCTGGGTCACCTCGCCAGCCCCCAAGGTTTTGTTATTTTTTCTCAGAATTGTGGGGTTTTTCCTCTTCATTTACAGCTTTCTAAGTCCGTTCTGGGCTACAGGACTGGAGCTGCTGCAGTCACTCTCCTGCAGTGTAGGTCCACTGTCAGAGCTCCGTGAGTGCTACAGAGCTAACTGTGCAGTTCTGCCCGCACTGCAGTAGCCTAACCAGTTTTCTGTCTCTCGTGCCAACCAGGCTTTCCCTCCCTCCCTCCCTCCCTCCCTTAGACCTTACCTGTCCTAGTCCTAGCTTCTTCAGTACCAAGTCACATCCTTTTAAAGTCTGAGTTCCCCGTCAACTGTCTGTCCTCTTTCTGGCTACTAGATAGATAGATGGATGTTTTCACGTTTGATGACAATCTGTGTGGCACTATGTTGGGTCAGTAGATCATTAGAACCACAGGCTTGGGAGAAGATTGCTTTGAGGTTTAACTGATATGTTCTGTGCATGGATCTCACTGTCTGTAGAAAGCAGTGACAGCCACAGTGGAAATGGGGAAGACTTTGTGAAGTTAACATTATTCTCAGGTTTTCAAGAGGCTGTGTCAAAAGTTAGCTTCTCACCTAGCCTTAAAGAGACTTGAAGTACCAGGGTTGGGTACCCCAAGGGGGCCTCCACCCACTCAGAGAAGGGGGGTGATGGGGGAAGGATTGTGGGAAGGGGTGATGGGGAGGGGAGCCATGGCCCAGATATAAAGTGAATAAGTAAAAAAAAATAAAAGGTTCCTGTGAGCAGAGCTGTCATTCCGGGTAGCTCTTCAGTTTGGTCTGTCTGAAATCCAGATGTGATGAAGTTCTTGATTGTTCTGTGTCAGAAAACCGTTCCTAGTCCTGTAACAGTTGCTCTGGGAGCTTATGCTCCACGCAGCCAAATCAAGACAGGAAGTAAATCAGAGCAGCTGGTTGTAACACACAGTGAGGGCTCTCTGGAGAGCAAAGAGTTACTTATTTAAATGATAGATCACTGCGGTTGTCAGTTTTAGAGTGACCAAGGTCCCATATTTCTGTATAAGGTTCCATTGATTTTTGGTCTTCCAAAAATCCATCCCTGCTCCCTGACACTTGATTACTCTGTTTTCTAGGTGTTTTGTCCTGGTCCTGAAATGAAGGAAGAGAAAGTCTTTTTATATATTTTTTTAAAAAGATTTATTTTATGTATGAGTGTTCTATCTGATGCGCCAGAAGAGCATCAGATCACATTTTAGATGGCTGTGAGCCACCTTGTGGTTGTTGGGAACTCGGGACTCTGGAAGAGCTGCCAATGCCCCTAATTGCTGAGCCATCTCTCCAGCCCCTATATTTGGGTTTCTGAAATAGGGTTTTCTCGTTGTACCCCTGGCTATCCTAGGAATCACCCTGTAGACCAGGCTGGCCTCCAACTCAGAGATCTGCCTGCCTCTGCCTCCAGAACGCTGGGACCAGTTAACATCTTTATACTTTTCAGCATCTAACCAGATAGCAAGTTGTAGCTTCATGGACTAGTTATGTTGTGTTAAAGTGCTTTGTTCGCTAGGACAGACAATGAGCGTAGGGAGACTTTAAGTGCTACCTTAAGTCATTAAAGCCTAAGAATGTTTTCCCAATAAGCACAGAGCGGCAGCTTCGACAAGCTTGAAGTGACATTGGGCTGTCTTCCAAGACCACCAAGTGTTCATCTTGGCTTTCTGCAGGTTGGCAGCTGAGTGAGTGTTTGTCTTTCAGAAATCGGAGCCTCAGTCTCTCAGCAACGAAGCACTGATGAGGAGGGCTGTGTCTTTGGTAACGGACAGCACCTCTACCTTTCTGTCTCAAACCACGTACGCACTGATCGAAGCCATCACCGAGTATACTAAGGTACGTACGTCTCCTCTTGTGCGGTCTTTAAGTTTTTCAGTGTTGGTAGAATCCAGAGGTGTATGGGTGCCGGGCTACCACCCTCATCCCCTCTTAAGCATTGATTTGCTGACCCAGCAGGTTGCAAACTCTGGCTCGTAATCATATCTGCTCTCATAGCTGTGTTCATGTTTTATTGGGACTTAGCCAGGCTTTTACGTATGTAGTGACAGCTTAGCTTTAGTGGAGGCCTAGGCTCTTGGTCCTCAGATATTTACAGTCTGCTCCTTTTTAAACAATGATGCTGAGGGCGGGGCTTCTGCAGCAGCTCATCTGTAGAGCGCTTGCCCTGGTTTAGTCTCCTACGCTTGGTGTTGTCTCTTCTCACACAGATGGGTATACAGTCCCAGCACTTGGGGGGTAGAGGCCAGTTTGAACTGTTGGACTCCATGCCTGAAAAGAAGGCTTGGAGCATAGGTCTTTATATTTTTCAGGAATTCCTGCCCCCTTATTTTACACAGACATCTGGTTCCAGGAGCTCAGAGGGTCTGCAGTACTCACTGTCTCATCAAGACAGCTGCGACCCTGAAGGAGGTGGTTTATGGGGCCGTCCTGGGCGGCCAGGTAGAGCGGACACTGTCTCAGTCACTGTGCATTTTCCCTTTCTCCCTGCAGTGCATTCTCTGTCTGAACAGCTAGTGAAAGTTTTATGTAGTTTTCTGAGAAAGCTGTGTAGCTTTGGAACTTTCTATGTAGATCAGGCTAGCCTTGAACTCAGAGATTACATTACTAACCAAAATTTTAAAGGCAGGCTGTGTGTGACCCTGGCATTCTAGAGCCAGAGGCAGGGAGGCCTCTGAATTCTAGACCAGCCTAGTTGACCTAGAACCTGTCTCTGTGGTGTGTATGGGGTGGGGGAGGCTGGAGAGATGGCTCAATAGTTAGGCCGCTCTTCCGGAGATCAGTTCCCAGCACCCATATGGCGGCTCACACCTGACTATAACTCCAGTTCCAGGGGATCTGACGCCCTCACACAGACACACATGGAGGCATGCATATAAAACACCATGCATATAAAAAAAAATTTTTTTTTTCGGAGCTGGGGACTGAACCCAGGGCCTTGCGCTTCCTAGGCAAGCACTCTACCACTGAGCCAGATCCCCAACCCCATAAAAAATTTTTTTAAAAGGCATCCAAAGAAAAGGTCAGGAGGTGGTAGAACACACCTTTGATCCCAGCACTTGGGAGGCAAATAGTTCTCTGAGTTCAAGGCCAGCCTGGTCTATAGAGTGAGTTCCAGGACAGCCAGGGCTACACAGAGAAACCCTGTCTGAGAACAAACACAAAAGCACCCTGTGTGTGGTGGGCGTGAGGGTGGGTGGTAATGTTGGGTCCTCCTAAGCTCGAGTCACCTCTGCCTCTAATTTCAGTGTTTGGGCACCCACTCATGACAGTCCTTATGACAATGATCCACAGGGCACCCAAGGCCTTGGCCTTGCTCTTGGCCTCCAGCTCTGGCTGAGGAGGGATCCCCACAGCTCAGTGGACAAGAGATCTTTTTATGTTTATTTGAGACAGTCTTATATATATTTCAAGCTGGCCTCAGGTTTGCTGTTATCCCAGGGTGATCTTGAACTTGAAATCCCCCTGCTGCAGCCTCTTGAGTGCTGAGATCCCAGGACACACTACCACCGCAGGACTTTGTAATCTGAAGGTGTAAATGCCACTTGTCCTTTCAGGGAGCCCCTCTTGACTCGCTTACCGTTCTGTGTCTGTAGGCCGTCTACACGTTAGTGTCTCTGTACCGACAGTATACAAGCTTGCTGGGGAAGATGAATTCCCAGGAGGAGGATGAGGTGTGGCAGGTGATCATAGGAGCCAGAGTTGAGGTGAGTGGGCCTGTCAGTCATTTCCAAATAGTGCTCTTCATTACTGTAACGGAACTGCGAACCGACTGCGTGAACCCCTTCATGGTGTCTGGAGCTCTTTTCTAACCCTGCAGATGACTTCAAAGCAGCAGGAGTACTTGAAGCTGGAGACCACGTGGATGACAGCAGTCAGCCTTTCAGAGATGGCTGCGGAGGCTGCCTATCAAACTGGTAGGTAAAAGATTGGGATTTTCTTTGTTTTTAATTTAGTTGTTAAAGATGTAGATTCTCTGATGATACAAATTACATTTCAGAGCAGTGGTCCTCAACCTTCCTAATGCTGTGACCCTTTCATATAGTTGCTCATGCTATGGCGACCCGGACCATAGCACTGTGCTGCTGTGTTATAACTGTTAACTCATTACATCATAATCATAATGCAGACATCTGACATGCGGGACCTCTGTTTGCATCCCCTGAAGGAGTCGGGACCCACAGTGGAGAAGTGCAGGTTTAGAGGTTTTCCCCGCTCTGTGTTGTTGTTTTGAAACAGATGTGGTCTCATTGTGTGGCCTTGGCTAGCCTCAAACTCACTGTATGTAGAACAGGCTGGTCTCAGCCTCCCAGGTTGCAGACACTGACACATCAAGCCTTGACATTTGTACAGTCAGAAGGTAGGCCGTGTGTCTAAATAGCTTTAGGTTTCTCTTTTAAACTGAAGGACAGATCTAAGTGGGTGTGAGCCTCTAAACTAAGGAGCATGTCTCTGTTAGGCTCTGTGGTGACACATGACAGGGACATTAGCACGGACCTAGTACTATCACTCCCACTCTGAAGACCCCAGGCTACAGTCAGGAGTGACCGAATTGAAACTCAGCCTTTGCCTCATTTTCCCTCTGTGCAAATGCCTATAATCCTAGCACTTGGGAGGCTGAGGCAGGAGGATGAATCCTGAAGCTAACTAGCCTGGGCTAGTTACAATATAAGACTTATCTCAAGAAAAAAAAAATACAGGTTAACATACTAGAAATGAGGAACCTTAAGTTAAGGGCCAGAGCTTCATCCTCTTACTTTAATACCCAACATAGGAAGTATGTTTTTCGGTACCAAGATGTGATTTGACTGTCACTGTCAATCCAGTGGACCTAAGAGAAATGACTAAATGTTCAACATGTAATCAGATCCAGTCCCAAATCAGATGGGTACTTTGTTACCTCAGAATATCGGACTGAGCTTTATGGTGTCAGGTTGTAAAAGTGATGTTTTCAGGTAGTGGGGTGTTTTGTTTTTCACAGGACAAGGTTCTGTGTGTTAAGTCCTGGCTGGCCTGGAACTCGGTTTGTAGACCAGGGTGGTCTCAAACTCATAGAGCGCTACCTGCCTCCCCAGTGCTGGGGGATTAGAGATGCGCGCCGCCCAGCTGAGGAGAGTTGAGCCTCTGCAGCTCAAGCCAACACCAAGCTTCCAGTTACCCGCCTCCCTCAGCGCCCACGTGCTGGGACTGTAGACGTGGCCATTCCCAGCAGGCTTGGCTTTACTTTTTTTTGGAAAGTCAGTGTGGTCCGCAATTACATTTTGTACCATACTGCAGAAAAGTGAGAACACTTAACATTTCAGAAATAAGAGATTATGGAAGTGTTGTCGGAGGGGCAGCTTCCCAGGGAGTGCTGAGCTCTGTACCAGGAGCCCCCTCGATCTCCACCACTACTGGGAAGAAAAGTGCTGTTCAGAAATATTACACTGTAAGCCAAAACTCTGTGTCAGAGGAAAATCTAGTGTGCTAGAGAGAGAAAGTGGGACCGACTGTAGCGGCTGGTTTGCCCTGCAAAAATAGAGGCAGATAGCGGATAGGAGACTAAAGGTGTGTATTTGGTTAAACGGGCTTTCCCATCTGCCTCCGCTTTGGGAAATATGATTCCTGAGTCAAATTTGAAAGAAAAAACTTTTCTAAAGCTTGGGAAAGTTGGACTGTAAAGTAGCAGTTGGGGAGAGAAAGCATAGGGAGGGGATAGGTCCTGGCGCCATGCACCATAAAAAGAAGTGGAGAAAACATGACGGACTTTGTTGAGGCAGTGGTGGTGTACAACTTTAATCTCAGCACTGGGGAGGCAGAGGCAGGAGGATCTGAGTTCAAGGCCAGCCTGGTCTACAAAGCTAGTTCTAGTACAGCCAGGGCTACACAGAGAAAACCTGTCTCAAAAAAACAAAAAGAAGGAAAATACAGACTAAGGGATTGGGGAGCTAGTACAGGGCCTGAATTCAACCCACAGCGCTTATGTAAAAGCCAGGCCTGGTGGCGCCCCCTCGTAAGTCCTAAGGAGGTGACCCCTGGGGCTCAGTAGTCAGCCTAGCTTAGTGAGACACACCAGAGGTTGGCCTCTGACACACGTGCACAAGATACAAAGTAAAGTGTAAACAAGGTCGAAGCACTCAGAAGGAGGCCATTAAATAGCAGGCTGTGCCAGAACAATAATTCTGAGACCAGCAAGATGACACCAATGACCTGATTTCAATTCCTGGAACCCACAGAATAGAGGACTCCCAGAAGTTGTCCCCCGACTTTCCCCTGCACACCGGTACCACACCTAAGTATGAGACTGTTCTAAACGCTTACAGAAGCATTCTGGAACACAACAGCACAGAAAGGTGGGAAACGATGAAAAACTGCAAAAGCAGCCACCACCCTCAGTAGCTGACAGCGATGTGCAGAGGAGCCCAGGACAGGGCAGGGCAGAAGCCCAGGCTCACCACAGCCTTGGACGCACTTGTCTTCCACCCTAGTCAGTGAGGGAGGCAGGGTCTCAGTCAAACCTAGAGCTCACCAGTGTGTTAGCCTCACCGGCCAGCTTGCTCTAGAGACCCACACTCTGGGCCTCGCACTTGGGCAGCAAGTAGTTAAATGACAGCTTTTCCAGATTTAAAAGAAACACTCAGATCACACACACATACTAGAAAGTGTTGGCCTGCTTCCCAAAAACCTGATTTTATATCATTGAATCCCTCACTGACCTTCAGCCCACTACCAGCCTTCCGGGTCTAAAGTTTAAACATGGTTCCTGGGGTGGGACTGTTACTGAGTGGCAGCCCTTGGCATGCATGAGGTTTCTTACCTACACCTCAAAACCAAAAGCCAGGCCGTCAGTATCTCAAGCAGAGTCACCTCAGGCCACCCACAGCTGTCTTAAGTGCAGAGCAAAGCGAGCTGGTGTCCTCTTCTGGCCTCCACAGGGACCTGAGACACATGGCATCCACACACACAGTCAGTCAAAAATATTTAAAACGCAGCCCCGGGCTAGAGGAGGACTTCCTAGGAATGTCAGATGTTTAGGGCTCTGAGGACAGGTCCAGGTGTGATCCAACCAGGGGGTTCTGAAGGGGCCACCTCAGCTTCCTCAGCACAGCGATGAGGGCCTGCGTTTGGATCCCCACCGTCCACGAGGAAACTCGCCGTGTGGTGGGGAACCTGTAATCCCCGCACTAGGAAGGCAGACCCGGAGGATCCTTGGAGCTTGCTGGGCAGCCCAGCCAAGTAAGGGTCTTCTGGCTCCGTGAGAGACCCTCCCCTCCACACAGGACAGGCGGTGATACCAGCACTTGAGAGGGAGAGGAGGGTGGGCTGACTTTGCTGGAGTAGGAAGCAAATCCAAGTCAGGCTGGAACCTCAGTAAATTAAACGAAAGTGAACTTAGGGGCTACTGAGGTAAGGGTGCGGATACTGAGTTTGCTCCCAAGGCAGGCGGGGAAGGAGAACTGACTGCTGAAAGCTGACCCCCACAGCCCCTCACTAAGTTAATTAATAAAAGCACAGCTCGTGAAAATCAGGGTCGGAAACAGGCAAAAGGAAAGATGTGAGCATAAGATTAACTAAGCGCGGTCAGAAAAGACTGAGGCAGAGGACAGTGGGTGTGGCCTCTGAAGAGGGAGCGCGTCTGGGCTGGATTGGTTGTGACAGTCTTTAAAGGCACTGTGGTTTAATCCTACTAGTGATACCCTGCAATAAAGGACGACGTCATCTGTCCTGTTTACAAGATGCTTCCATCAGTCGCTGCAGGGACACAGTGTCGCCATCACTTCTAACAATTTTGAGAGAAAAGAAGCTTGGGATTTAAAATGAAGAAATTATTGCCCAAAAGTCTTGGAAAACTCCATAACTCTTGGCTTAGGGATCAGGGTCTTAAGTCCTGGGCTGACAAATGCCACTCCCTGCTCCTTACTTCCTCCAAAGCACACGAACCGAGCGCTGCCACTGTGCGGCACCACAGAGATGGAGACCGAGGTGGCTCAGCAGGTGAAGGCTCCTGCCCAAGCCTGGCCACCTGAACCAAGTCCCCAGGACCCAAAGGGTGACGGAGAGACCTGGCTCCCACCAGCTGTCCTCTGACTTTCACACGCACTCTCTCCTCCTCGAAATCAAATGAGAACCTGTATGAAGGAAGCTGTTAGACATTAGCACCGTGACACACTACACAGCTAAAAACTAGACGGTGTCCCCAAGTCTGCATCTCTAATGGTTAAGAACAGCAGTTCAACAAAACACAAGATCGAGGCACAGAAACATTGGGTTTCTCCCTTAGGAGGAAAGAGTTAAGTATGAGCATCATCCCTCCAGAGACCAGCCACCCCATCAACATTCCGGATAGGCTGAGGAACCTATAAAGGACCAATCAGAGTGGAAGTTGGAGTTGTATTCAGAGATGGACACCACGCCCAGTTATTTTGGGGGAAGAGTTAGATATTCAAAAACAAAAATTCTAGGTTGGAGTGGCTCAGTCTGTAACATGCGTGTTGTTCGGATGCCCAGCACCCACCTGCAGTGCATCCACAGGGCTGGGTCCCTCATCTCCTGAGGGCTCGCCTCGCTGACGCCTGTAGCAGAATCTGTGACACCAACAGCACAGACACCAAACTGGTCCCAGGTGGCTCGACTAACGGTTGAGTCTGACTGACTCCCAACTAGAGCTGCAAGTCAGATGCAGTGCACGTGCGTGAATTAGCTTCCCCTGTGTGCTGGGGCCCTTAGGGCTGAGGCAGGCGGAAATTCAAGGCCAGCTTGGGATGTATAGGGAGGCCACAGTGTTTTGTCTGAACAATTCAGTGCCTGTGAGTGCAGGCGTCCCCAGAGTCTAGGGCATCAGAGCCCCTGCAGCTTGAGTTGTAAAGGTAGCTGGGCCACCAACGGCACTCCCCAGCCTCTGGAATAGCACGCACTCGTGACTACACAGCTCTCCAGCACCCGGTACCCCACTCAAAAGAAATAAGACCTCAAACCTCAACTCAGCAGCCAGAGGGTCAGGAAGGTGACCACCCGAGGGCCGAGCTCCAGCTTCAGGCCTTCGTGTGTGACTTCTGTCCTTGCTGTGGCGCTCAGCACAAATGTCCTCTTTTGACAGGAGCAGATCAGGCCTCTATAACCGCCAGGAATCACATCCAGTTGGTGAAGTCGCAGGTGCAGGAGGTGCGCCAGCTCTCCCAGAAGGCGGAAACCAAGCTGGCGGAGGTGCAGACACAAGAGCTGCGCCAGAAGACACAGGAAGCGAGCGACGAGGCGGCGGACCAGGAAGAGGAGGCCTACCTGCGAGAAGATTGAGGGCTCAGCCCAGCGCCCGTCCATCCACTCTGTGGGGAGGGGAAAGAGGTGCATGACATCCACCCAGTGACGTCCCAACTGCAGAAGCTGACAGGTTCTGCCATTGACAGTCAGACCAGAGCCTTTGCGAGCTGTGCCTGGCCCCTTCTCTCTGCTCGCAGCCTCTCTGGCCTGGCTCTGCACTGTCCCTCACGCAGCTTCTCTCTTGATCTTTTACCTCACTCCCAAAGCACTTCACCAACCGGGGCCAATGGAGGAGGGGCCTTTTCTGCCACACCCTAAGTTCAATAGCTGTTTAACTCCAGTTTTTACTGTTACTCAGATGTTCAAGGATGAATTACTGCTTGCTCCTCCACAGGGAAGGGGGCAGCTTGTCTGGTTTGTAACATTTCTTTGTGTTTATAATGTCCTTTCTCCCTGTGAGCACAGCTCAGCTAAGGCGTTACTCAGTGTGAACAGTTCCCCTGGTGCTCCCCACAGTACCTTCTCTCCAACACGTGCTTCTTGTTCGTTCCTTCTTTGAATTTCTCTGCTGTATCCAAAGGAAGAGAAGTTTGGTGTTTGCATTAAAAAAAAAAAAAAGTCTTCTGGGCTGTCGTGCAGCGTCTTTCCTTCATGGCCGAGGCGGTGGGAGTTGTAGGGGCCCTGGGTTCTCCTAAGGCTCCTGGCAGCGCACGCTCCCATTTCAGCACATGCTGGACAAATTTGCCAGGCTGGAAGACTTTTAATCAACTAAGGTTGGTGGCATTATAAAAATAGATCACTTCCTGCTGACCTGCAGGGACCAGTTTTCAGTAGTCTCTCCTGGTGACAGGGGTTCAATCACTAAAGCTTTGCTCAGCCCACGCCTCGTGGCTAGGGTTTGTGGGCTGCACACTCCAGCCTCTCGTCTGTCACCAGTGCCCACATGGTCCACATCTCCAGGGGGCTGAGACGGTGCACCAGCAGGAGCCCTCTGTACAGACAAGGGTCCCTGGGGTTGAGGGGCTGTTGGATTCCAAATGTCTTGAAGCCAGCATGGTGGATGGGAGTCACCCCCAGCTTCCTCAGGCACATCCCCACAAAGACATCATCAATGGGGAAGAGTTCTGCCTCCTCCATGGCTGTGTGAAGATGCCTCACAGTGGCCTGGGACATAACATAGCCTCCACCTCCTGCATAAGGTGGATAGTGGCGGGCCCTGTACATGGAAAATGGGATGAAATATTTAACTTTGGTGTTCCTGTTGGGCCGAGCCAGGCGGATGACATCTCCCACGAGGAGGTCCTGGGCTGGATCCCAGCCCTCCAAGAACTCAAGCACATTGGGAACATGGATAAAGACGTCATCGTCCCCCTTTAGTATGAAGTGGGCCTGTGTGCAGGCAGCGGCTATCCAGCGCTGCACATGCAGCTCCTTGAGGGTCAGGTTGAAGAAGTCCTCAGCGAAGTCCCACTGTAGAATGTCATCGAACTGCCAACTCTCATAGGCCAGCAGCTGGGCTGGGGGCACAGGTCCTGCCACCCCCAGCAGGAACACCAGCTTCACTTGCCGGCCTCTAGCCCAGCTCCCAGCCCGGCCCCAAGTGCTCCGAATGGCTGCACGCTGTTCAATATGAGCCGGCTGAGACTTGATGACCAGGAGCAGGAAGATGTCCCTGGCACACTCCGAAGGCTCCAGCAAGATGGAGAAGTTTCGGCAATGACGATAGGTTAAGAAGAGGCGATGACGGCTGGGCAGGGACAGGGAGGTGTTAACAACTGTGAGGTTGGGTGAGCACTGGCTGTGGTGGGGCCTTGGCGGTGCCAAGAAGTGCTGGTGGGCCTCGGAGCTGCCTGCTGGTGTTCGCTCCTTCAGAAAGAGCAGGCAGCCGAGCAGCAGAACCACAAGAGCACAGAACAGCACACAGCCCAGCCTGCGCAACATAGTCGGAGCCCTGTGGGGAGAGAGCACCCGAGCTAGGCTCACACGGTCCCCATGTCAGGAGCAAAATGAGTTACTTGCTTCAGTTAAGTCCTTGCCCAACTCTGGGACTTTTGTCTTGGATTTTCAAAACCCGGTCTCATTTTGATTAGGTCAAGCCTTGAACTAGTGGCAAGTCTCTCTCCTCAGCCCCTCCAAGAGCGGAGATTATGGACATGAGCCACTTTGCAGAGATCCTCCCTCCCTGGAGAAAAGACTTAAACCATCTGCCCTGCCAGCCCTCACCTGCCTCCTGCCACCTTCTTGGCAGGGCTCAACATTTTCCTCCCATGTGGCTTGTAGCTATATTGTAAAGCTAAGAGATAATAAACATTTTCAAGTACCATATGGAATTTTAGGGAAAATAGCATAACTGTAGTCTTGTGTGGCATGCATTACACACGCGAAACCTGCCATTCTGAGGTTGCCAGATACACAGTCAAAGCCTGGAGTCAGCCTGGTCTCTGGCACGTCCTGTCCTGAGTTTCTGGGTAATATAGCCCCGGCAACAGCAGGGTCCCAGGCCTCTTGGGAGAGAGAACTACGTGACAGGGCAATGGGCAGTGATGTGTCTCAGAACAAAACTCAGAGCATGGGGAGACATCCAGGGAGGGGCTCATAACCAGGAACCAAAGCCAAAAAAGTGGTATTCACCAGAGTAGCTTGCCCAAGGTCTGCAGTAACAAAACGCAACCTTCCTGTCATTTGTCACTCCAGGTCACTACCCATCCTGCCTAATGTAAGTCGCTGACTTTTTCTCCCAAGAGACTTTTTCTTTGAACTATGCCTTAATTAACCACCAGCCTTACTGGTTTACCAAAATGACCTCAATGCCTGAATACCCTCAGGCTTGCTGTGTGACCACAGATGATGTCAATCACCTGAGAGCTGCCTCCACCTCCCCCCACTGCTGGGGTCACAAGCAGGGCTTTATGTGGTGCTGGGAGAATGCACACTACCCAAGCACTACCTGTGCTATACCCCGAGACCCTAATACACGGTTTTTAATAGCTCTCCTTGCCTGCTTCCCTGGAGCGAGAGCCACACCTAAATATGGGAACAGAGAGGCACAGGGTGGCAGACAAATCTCTGAATACACATTACTGTATCTCTCCCATCCTTCCAAAAAAAAAAAAAAAAAAAAAAAAAAGTGTTGCTTCGACCCGGTTGTCCCTAGAGATGTCTAGAGTATCTCTCCCACCATCTACAGTGTTAGCCAAGCAGCTAGGAATAGACACCCTAGCAGGCATGAGATAGACCAGATACTGCTAAGAAGGAAGTGACTTGAGAAAAGACCACAAAACTCTGGGATATCTGGGCAAGTGCATGAAGCAAGGGGACAAAAGGTGAAATAGGAGCCTGAAGAGGACAGCATACAGAGGCTAGAGTGCTGTTCATCTAGGGAAGCTGGGAAGGGCCGCAAGGTTCCGGGGCAACACCTGAGGCGAGGATTCAAAGCGTGCCTACGGTTTTAATGTGATTCATGTGCTGGCTTGGGTGAAAGACCTGGACGGGAGGGAAGGGACTGAGGCTCCAAGGAACCGCTCAAATTGCAAAGCAGAGCTGCACCTCGCGGGGATGCTGTGACTGCCGAGTCGCTACTCGGGGATCGTAGGCTTGAGAAGTCCGCTGCCATCCGGCCACTCAATGAGGGGGACTCTGGTTTGTCCGTGACCTAGTAGCCCGCCCATGCCGCCTCCCCCAAAGTCCCCGAAAAGCCCACTTCCCTACCCGAATCACCGTCCCGCGGGACTCGGTCCTCCCTCCGCGCCCTCGCCCTCGCCCTCGGGCTCTGAGGAAAGGGCCCCCGGTAGCTCCATTCCTCCAACCCGAATCTAGAGGACTGCGGTTGCCGGAGCCCGCAGCGCGGTGCGTCGGGGCAACCGCCGAGCCCAGACCTGCGACGGAGGGGCAACAGAAAGCCCTCCAGCAGAGGCACCGGCAGAATGCGGTTCCCGTCCTTCCGGGCAACGGGATCCAGGCGCGGCAGGCCGCGCGACCTCACCTTCCCCCGCCCCCAAGACCTACCTAGGCTCCCCTGGGAAGCAGGCACCGCACAAGCTGCGCTGCGTCTCACCCAGCGCGCAGGGAACCCCGCTGGGCGGGGCTTTAGGGGCAGGGCCCCACGGAGAAGGCGGAGCTCCGGGGGAGGGCGGGGCCATGAGTGAGGGCGGAGCTCCAAATCGAGCAACGGCGAGGCTCTTCGGGGAAGGAACTGCAGGGCGGAGGGGCGGGGTTTCGTGATGGGGGCGGGGCCACGGACTCCGTCCCACCTTGGAGTCTGCACCGGGACGCACTTGCGGGTTGGTGGCAGCTACGACGCCCCTTCCCTAGCCCGTTGGGTTGCCAGCGCCGCGTCCCTTCCCCCGGCCAGCGGCCACACAGACTCTCAGGCTCTGGCTGCAGAGCAGCCTTTATTCTCCCTGCTAGTCAATCAAGCTAAGGAATGCTTCCTCCACCGAGCGGTACTGGTGCAACTGGATCTGGACCTCCACCGACAGGGGCTCTGGCTGGTACCCGCTTTCTACGGTTGGAGCCGCCGTTTTTGACTTATCTGAGAAAATATAAGTTGCGAGCAGATGAGTTCTAAGGGACAAAGGGGCTGCAGGTCTCTCCGATCCTGGATGTACTCCTCCCTCATCCCGGAATTCAAGCCCTGTTCTCCAACCTAGAGGAACTCGGTTTCCGAAAGAGATCCAGCCCTAGTATGTTAACTGCAATCAAGAATACACTGATTCAATGAGCTGTGCGTTGCAAAAGAAATTAGCTGCTTTCGAGATGACTAACAGGTGGCACATGGATCATGATGTCATCTCCTGTAGCCAGGCGGGACCCCCCAGTAGAGGAATAAGGTCACCAGCCCACCCACAAAACTTCTGACCCTAACTTTGTCCTTTCTAAAACAAATGCAGGGACAAAGATAGAGCGGAGACTGAAGGAATTGCCAACAACCAGCCCATGGGCAAGCACCAATCCCTGACGCTGTTAATGATACTCTGTTGTGCTTGCAGAGCCTGGCACAACTGTCCTCTGAGAGGCTCCATCTAGCAGCTGACTGAAACAGATGCCGATGCCTACAAGTCAAACATTGGACGGAGGTCGGGGACCCCTGTAGAAGAGTTGGGGGAAGGATTGAAGGTACTGAAGGGGAGAGGAACCCCACAGGAAGGCCAACAGTGTCTACTAACCTGGACCCCTAGGAGCTCTGAGTCTGAGCCACCAACCAAAGTGTATACAGCGGCACATATATAGCAGACATGCAGCTCAGTCTCCATGTGGGTCCCCCCAAAACCGTAACAGATGCTCTCCCCTAAAGCTGTAGCCTGACTGTGGTATCCGTTCCCCAACAAAGTTCCCCCTGATCCTGCAGAGATTTGATGTGCCAGGGTCGGGGTATACCCAGGGGAAGTCCCACCCTCTCAGAGGAAAGGGGGAGGGGCGTTTGGGATGGGGAGAGAGACAGAGACAGAGACAGGGAAGAGAGGGAGGAGAGGGAGGAGGAGGAGGAGGAGGAGAGGGAGGAGGAGAGGGAGGAGGAGGAGGAGGAGGAGGAGGAGGAGGGAGGGAGAAAAGAGATCAGCTGCTCTTTCCCTCCAGCCCTGAGGAGCTGAGTTCTATCCCCAGGACCCACTTGTCCCCTTATGTGAGCCACACACAAAATAATGTAAAAAGCAAGAAAAAGGGGCTGGAGAGATGGCTCAGCGGTTAAGAGCACCCGACTACTCTTCCAGAGGTTCTGAGTTCAATTCCCAGCAACCACATGGTGGCTTACAACCATCTGTAAAGAGATCCGATGCCCTCTTCTGGTGTATCTGAAGACAGCTACAGTGTACTTATATATAATAAATGAATAAATCTTTAAAAAAAATTTTAAAAAAGCAAGAAAAAGGAAAGACACTGAGGCTATAGCTAATTCGTGGAGGATTTTTGTAGCCCTAGGTTTGGTCCCCAGCACTGCATTAAAAAGGGAAAACTGAATATTTAGCAGGTTGGTTTTTTTTGTTTGTTTGTTTGTTTTTTTGGTGGTGGTCTGTTTTTTTGTTTTTCATTTTTAGTTTTCTTTAAAGATTTACTTATTTACTATATATAAGTACACTGTAGCTGTTTTCAGACTCACCAGAAGAGGGCATCAGATCTCATTACAGATGGTTGTGAGCCACCATGTGGTTGCTGGGATTTGAACTCAGGACCTCTGGGAGAGCAGTCAGTGCTCTTAACCACTGAGCCATCTTTCCAGCCCAGACCTTAAATTCTCAATCCTCTAGCCTCCACCTCCCAGGACTGTGCCATGCCTGGCTTGACATTTTTCTATTAAGGGCACTCACCGAATGCTATAAATTATTCTCTAAATACTCTAATGGCACCCCACTAATTTTGAGTTTGAGGCTAGCCTGGTCTACATAGTGAGTTCCAGGCTGATAAGAGAGACAGAAATAACAACTCCCCCGCCCCAATCTAACACACCAGAAACAGAGGCAGGAGGAGTCCTGAGTTCCAGGGCAGTTTGGACTACATGAAAGAAAGAAAGAAAGAAAGAAAGAAAGAAAGAAAGAAAGAAAGAAAGAGGGAGGAAGGAAGGAAGAAAGGAAGGAAGGAAGGAAGAAAAAGGAAGGAAGGAGTTGGGTGGGAAGGGTGAAGGAAGGATATAAGGCGTATGTAGCAGAAGGGTGCAGATGCTCATAGATTAAGTCCTCCTGGTTCAGCCCATCCCAGCTCCCGCTGCAACCCCTTTCCCAGAACATCACAACCTACAGCTGTTCTTGGGGTTACAGAGAAGATTCTGGACTCGCTTCTGTGCTGGACAGAAGTGATTCTCAGCCCTTTTATTTCTGGGGCTCTATATCCAGGATGGCCCCTTGGCAGGGCGCCCCCCCATCCCCGAGGTGCCCCCAGTGGCTGCTGGTGGGTCTTACCTTTTTTGGAGCCTTTCTTTACCTTCTTTGAATCCTGAGAGAAAGAATCACAAAACCAGGTGTTTGCTGGAGCAGATGCTGACCCTGGGGCTGACACTGGGGAACACCCACCCCTCCCAGTGCCGTGAATTCATCCCAAAACTGGGGCGGAAGGGCTCCTGCTGAGGAGGGTGGCTGACCTGGACCACACTTGAGGAGGAGAAGGTATCACCACGTCAGTGACCATCAAAGTGCTCGGCAGCCCTTATGTACAACCGGGGCCCCTCCAGGGTGCCACCACTCCCAGCCACACCCATCCCTTCCTGATCCAACAAGCTTTCCATGAAGAAGAGGGGAGGCAGAGACAAAAGGACAAGGCCCAGGACCCCTTAATACCCTGGCATATGTGAGCCTGTCAGTCTCCAGGGTGCGGGCCACCCCAAAATTACACACAGTGGACACCACTGGCTCCCCTGCCAGCAAGGGCTCCAGGTACACCTGTCCGCTGCCCAGCACCCTCAGCACAGGTGGGTCCTGGCGCAGCTCTCTGGGTGGCTCCTTTTTCTTCCTCTGGGCTTTGTCCTGTGGGCAAGGAGGCCAGGAACACAGGCATGAGCTGGACTGGGCCACACACCCCTCCCTGCCCTGAGGTGGCCCACGCAGGTCTTGTAGTCACCTTGGCAGGCTCCTCTTTCTTTTTCTTGTCGCCTTTCCCCTTCTTGGCAGGCAAGGGGCTCTCAACAGGAGTTGGTACCACAGGCCAGGAGATGATCTAGAGAACAAGATCCAGCCCTCAGCTGAGCAGAGGAGACTGGCCACTGGGCCCCCCCCCCCACTAATGGGAGGCCAGAGTTCCCCCCCCCTGCCCTGCTCACTTTCTCCTCTACGATGCTCACAGTGGTCCCGGACAGCAGGAAGGCCTTGACCCTTATCAGCTCCTTCAGGGTGTGCTTCATCTCATAGGTGCAAGGGATGACATCCGCCCAGGGCTTGTGCATGGTGCTGAAGAGGACTGTCCTTGGGAGTGAGAGACCGGTGGCTTAAGTGTCAGGCGCTGTGCCTGACAACATGGGGGGAGGCTGCCAGGCCACACCCAAGGGGAAAGCAGGCACTCACAAATGGTGGGGCGTTGGGCAGTGGACCGTGCCACCAGACAGAAGAACTGGTAAGTTAGTAAGTAGCCGAGTTCAGAACCCCAGAACAACTCATAATTGAGAATGGCAGGAGTTCACTAGCTCCTGACCGGATTCCTGTCCTGGGGCACACGACCACGACACCCCACTAAGAGGAGTGTGACAACTGGTCATATAGCACATAGCCTAGAATTTTCCATGCTAATGAGTGTATCCAGTGAGCTCCCCTTCCTGCAAAAGGTGTTTGATCTCTGATTCATCCTGAGGCTGTTCCCAGATCCTCGAGGTCTCCAGGCCTCCGTTCCTAACTCCTCGAGGTCATAGGGCCCCCATTCTCAACTCAAGATCCCCAGTGGTGTCTGGGTACACAGGAGGATAGGAATCCCCACCGCCAATCCCCCAACCCGTTCTTAACTTCTCAAGGTTCCCTGCAGTGTCTGGGTGCCCGGGAGTCTAAACACCACAGGCACCGTCCCAAACCCCGATATTTCTCACCTAGAGAAACATGGGCTGAGACCCTTATCTTAGAATGTTTTGCCTCCCCTGAGCTCATGTTGGTGTCCCGGGAGCCCAGCTTGGTGAGGTGACAAGAGTGGCAGAACCACAGTGAGAGACCAAGATCTGGGAAGATCTGGGTGGGGCAAAGGAACCAAAACCCCAGAAAGGAACACAGGAAAGAGACAAATGACTGCGCAGATGCTCCCTTCTGGGCATGCTCAGTGTGGACTCCCTTCTGGGCATGCTCAGTGTGGAACATCTGCTGCACGCCCACCAGAACCCATCAGTATTTCGCTTGGTTTTACTTTTGAAAGGAAGTTTCACTGTGTAATCCTGCCTGGTCTGGAACTCACTAAACAGCCATGCTGGTCTCAAACTGGAAATAATCCCCCTGCCTCCTCTTCCTAAGTGTTGGAATTGAAGGTCTATACAACTATGCTCAAGTCTGAAGTTTAAAAACAAAATCAGTGGGGGCTGGAGAGATGGCTCGGCAGTTAAGAGCACTGACTGCTCTTCCAGAGGTCCTGAGTTCAAATCCCAGCTGCCACACGGTGGCTCACAACCATCTGTAATGGGATCTGATGCCCTCTTCTGGTGTGTCTGAGGACAGCTACAGTGTACTTATATATAATAATAAATAAATCTTAAAAAAGAAAGAAAGAAAGAAAAAACGCTGAAAGAGAGGACAGAGAGAAGGCTGCTGCTCTTGCAGAGGACCCAGGCTTGGTTCCCAGCATCCACATGTCAGTTTTACCACCAGCTATGACTCCAATTCCAGAGGGTCTTTGGTACTCCTCGGGCATTAGACGCCCATGCACACATTAGACGCACTTGTACACAGAAAGTATTTTTTGTTTTTAAAGAGAAGCTATAAGACTCCGTTTCTAAGAGTTTTGGTGGAAGCTGTTGACAGGAAAGCCAACCTTTTGGAGAACTGTGGTTCCCCAGGCATCCGGGGCTCGGTTGTGCTAAGTGGAAGGTTAGGGCTTCAGGAAAGAAAGGAATGAGGCTAAGCCCATACCTACCTCGAGCTCAAAGCCTACAGGCAAGCTAATAGGAAGGCCTTGGCTTTCTGTGGTTTGACAGAATGGTCAAGGGAAGCCGCCAGGGCAGCCCTGCCTTGCAGCAACCTCGGATGTTCCAGGCGCCGTCCCAGCCTCCTCCTAGCCTTACCCTGGGGATGGACAGAGCCGAACGTCTAGCCGTGGCCGCAGCTTCGCCAGCTCCTCGGAAGAGTCAATGGACTGTGGCAGGGGGGCCGAGTGGATGGAAATGCTTGTCTCTGACTCATCTACTGTGATCCCAGATTCTGCGGAGTCCTCGGCCATCTGATTCATCTCCTTAACTATATACTCAGACAGCTCCCTGGACATCACCTCAGGAGACTCTGGACGAAACCTGTGCCGGCCACCCTGGCGGACCGGGCGGTGGTGGGCTTGGCTCTGGAACACTGAGAGAACCTCCTGTTGGTCCTCCTCCTCCTCCTCGTCCATGCCAGAGGACCGATTGTCGATCTGCCAGCAAAGACAGATTGCGGGTCAGACGGTTATTCCAGTGAGCGCAGGCTGACGCGGGAGACTGTCTGGACACTTCCGAGTCTGTGGTGCTGGAGATGGGAACTCGAGGTCTTACGCATGCCAGGCAGGCCGCATCCCAGCCCTACGTGGACTGAGAGCAGGACCAGAGGCATGAGCTTAGGTTGAAGGAGGCAGAAGCAAAAGCCATCTGAACAGAGAACACTTCTCTGCCTGTGTGGTGTCCTTGGGTTGGCCTGACATGAAGAGGTTGGGCAGGGGACATGGTGAAAATTGTCAAGCGGGGCCAGGGACAGAGCTGGCCGGAGTGTAACATTCTCTGCTGCTTCCCTGTCAGGGTCACTTGGTACAGGGACAGGGAGCTGGCACGACTGAGACTCACCCGCCTGGAGAGAGGGATATCAGGCAGAACCTAATTTCCTGCAGGGAGAGGGGTACGATTCTATGCTAAAGACTTCCTTGGGCCCTAAGAAGCTCACAAAAGCTCACAGACTTGTGAAAGGTCCTTCCCCCTCCCAGGACCGGCAGGTCATACCTCATCCAGAACGCTGTCAGGGTGTAACTCCTCCGTCCCACTTGCAATCCCTTCCTTATCCTCATCTTCCACAAAGTCATAGGTCACATAATAGCTGTAGCTGATGAAAGGGCCATCGGGTCCTGGCTCTGGGTCCAAGATAGAGCTGTCCAAAACCCCCCTGACATTTCCAATGGTCACCACAAACTGGGCCTCACGTGCCAACAGGTCTGCAAGGAGTAATGAGGGGACTGAGCGGCTGGGCTGGGCGAAGGCGTGGGTCACCAGACGCCCACCCCACCCCCTCCCTAGAGTCGCAGTCGCAGCTCTGCTAAGTTTTGTCGGCATGACTGAAGGGGAAGCCATTAGATGCTGTGAGGCCTTGTTTTACTATCTGCAAAGGCGGGGGGTGGTGCTGAGAGGTGTGGAGCAGAGAGAGGGTTCTGAGAGAGGGAGAGATGGGAAATAACTGTGACATCAGCTGCTGCCCGCAGCGTGGTGACTCAGACCTTCAAAGGGCTCTGTTGTGCCTTATACCAGGAGCCACAAGGGGGTGATCTCAAGCCACCATAGAAACAAGAGCCACAAAGACCAGTCGATCCCCCCCCCCCCCCCAAATCCCTGCCACAGGGGTCCTACATAGAAAAAGCCCAAACCGAGGTAGCTTAGTGTACCTGCCCAGGGTTTATGGGGAGGTGGGCAAAGTCGAGGCTGGGATGTGTGACTGAACCCTACCGCCATGACTGTTGAGTCCCCGGAACTGGTGCTTCTCGCTGGGAGACACAGTGATGTCGTCCAACACACAGAGGCGCGCCAGGCTGTCCACGGTAAAGCCACGGTAGTAAGGCACCAGAGCCAGTGGGTTCCCCTGCAGCACAAGGAGTCTCAGGCACTTTAAGGTACTGAGACCCAGTATCATGCTCTGCAGGTCTGTCAAATCATTGAAGCCCAGGTCCAGGGAGACGAGAAGAGGCCTGGGAGGTTGGCCAAAATGCTGGTTATGAAGGTCAGCGAGCAGAGGGACAGCACGCTGGCCGGCCACATGCCTTCTCTGTCCTACACCCAGATTCGCTCTTGAGCCTGCTTCTCCTTTCTCTCCGGAACACAGCCTGTGTTCATGGGCTCTCAGAGCCCTTCCCACCTCACGGCCATCTCTTGGTTGGCTATCAGGCTAGTGCTGTGCCTCTAGAACATTCCACCCACTGACACACACGCTGGAAGCCACTGAAGGAGCATGCAGAGGGGAGTAAGGTGGGGTATGCCGGCTGTGGCATCCAGAGATACTGAGCTAGAAGTCTTTCTTCAGAGCCGTAAGGTCAGCTCGGCTTTTTTTTTTTTTTTTTTTAGACCAGTGGCTATCGAACTGTGGATTGAGACCCCCTTTGGAGTCTAGCAAACCTTTCCCAGGGGTCATATTCTCAGATATCCTGCATGTCGGATATTTATATTACAATATATTACGATGCATGATGGGAGTAAAGTCATAGTTACGGATCTTACAGTTGGGGGCCACCACGGCGTGAAGAACTGTTTTAAAGGGTCCCAGCACTAGTAGGTTGAGAACCGCTGCTCCAGATGATGTGGGAGAAGAAAGAATACGCTAATATAAGTCAGTGAGTCTAGCTGACAAAGATGAAGCCCTGGCCTCCCATATAGAGACCAAGACCCGATGCTACAAACTACAGAGCAAGCTGACTCCAGCTCAAAGCACTAGGGAAGCACGCTGCTTGCCACGGTCACCCCAGGGCTTTCCCCACAGGCTGAACCCAGCTTCCTCACTCTCTCTCCTCCCCAACCCTCTTCCGATGGCCTGCTCTGCTCTGACGGTTACTGGCTAAGTCCCAGGAAAGGGCAAGTGTAATGGTGCAGGGGACCATCCCAGGCCCTGCCTGATGCCCTCTTTATCTCAAGAGAACCGGGGAGAAACGGGTTCCCAGGAAAGATTCTCCCTTGGAATTCTAAAGCAGTGAACGGTGTGTCGTGTCATCTCACGCAGGCTTTTTGTGAGACCCAGATCTGGCATGCACCCCAAGGTTATGGTATGCATTCCGAATCAAAAGCCAGATCCTTGCTGTCCCTCAAGGGCATGAATCTCAGTCGGCCGTTCCAGGAAGACCGCGTTGTGGTTTCCTGTACATCTTGTTCGCTGATAGTGGAAAGAGGGAGTCCCAGGGAGTCTAAGACTATGCAGATTGGCTGAGCATAACAGAGAAGGGAGGGGACCAGGAGGTCAGCCAGAGGGGGCCTTCTCTTTTCTGCGGCGCCTTACGTCTCCAAGAGGGAATGTAGTTGGGCCATCCTTGAGACACTGGGTGGGGGTGAGGGAGGAGGCTCCATATTGAGTTTGAGGCAAGCCTTGGCTACATTAGATTCTGCCTTAAAAAGAAATGGGGAGAGGGGGGCTGGAAGCAGGAAGTGGCAACATAAAAAATCCTTTCACGGGTGGTCTTGCTGCTCAGCTCCCTGGGACGGCCTTTTTACAAATCTCCTCTCATATCGGCTTTTAAATTTTCCACTGTCAATCCCCTAGGGAAACCAGAAACTCTGGGGGTGCACGATGCCCTGCAAAGCTCTGGGGATGTTCAGCAGCAACGGAGCACCCCAAGAGTCTAGGACAGTGGTTCTCAGCCTAGGGCGAGCTTGCCCCTCAGAAGGCTTTGGGAGAAGGCCTGGAGATGTTCTGATTACCACAAGGAAGGGCAGGGAGAGGAAGGGGCTACAAGTATCTAGCAGCTGGGGGCCAGTGTGCGGCTCAGTGTCCCCCCGGGGGTGGGAAGAATGACTTGCGGAAATGTCACAGAGCTAAGCTGAGGACCCCTCCTTCCCACCGGCCCCTGGCACCCTTATCTCTCCTGGAGCTTCGGTGAGATACTGTGACCGAGAGTCAAGTCACGCTGTGGGGTTAGCAGCCCTGTAGAAGTTACGGAGAAAGCGCCGCCGGCCGCCGAGTCCTCCAGGGTCAAGTCACCCCACACCTGTGGCCCCCTCCTCTCATCCAGGCCCCCAAGTTACCAGTTGTTGGAGGTGACAAACAGACTTTCCAAAGGGCCCAGCAACTTGTTGTGGCCTAGCCCCAGGTGCTGCAGGTTTGGGGGTGGGGGTGAGCACAGACACTCCATGCTGGCGATCAAATTGCCGTACAGCTCCAGCACCTGGGGGGGACAGCATCGGGCGTGACTGGAGGGGTCTGTCCCCTCACTGCACGCTCCCGCTCCCTCCCTGAGGAACGCAGAAAGGGGGTGTAAGCGGCCTGCTCCGACCTTCCTACTGCAACTTGCTTTAAATAATACAGTAAGAGGCCGGGGCATGGCTCCGTTGGGAGAGGGCTTGCCTGGCATTCTTGGGACCTCGGGTGCCATGTTCAGCACGTGACACCAGTGTCGGGGAATGCTTCTGTGGACCCTGTGAGAGGTGGAGGCGAGGTGCAAAGAGCTCAAGACCATCTCTGACTCTGTAGTGAATCTGAAACCAGGCTGCGGTGGGGTTAGGAGAGGATGGCAGAGAGCGGCACAAGCTGGATGATCCGAGTTCGAGTCCCAGATCCCAAGGTGGGAGGAGAGAACCAACTCCCAATAAAGCTGTTCTCTGGTCCACATGAGTACCATGGCACAGGGCCCCTCCCACACTCACACAAAATCATAAAGCTTAAAAATTAATGCCAGAAGAGTAGGTGAGGTGGCGTGTATCCATAACCTCAGGATCCTGAAACAGAAGGCTCTCAAGTTCCTGGCTAGCTTGGGCTACTCGGTAAGTTCCAAGCCAGCCTAGGCTACACAGCAAAAGAAAAGGGGATTGGGGTGTTGCAGCAAAAGGGAAAGGTTCCTTACAGTTTGGAAGGGATGGTGGTAGGTGTTTTCTTGAGACATGTTTATTCTATGTAGCCCTGGCTATCCTGAGACTCTCCCTGCAGACCAGGCTAGCCACCAACTCAGAGATCTGCCTGCTTCTGCTTCCTGAGTGCTGGGGTTAGAGGCTTGTGCCACGGCCTCCTGGCTAACCTCAGCACCCTCTCAACCCATGGCAGTACACGGGGATGGACGAGGACCCAGGCACAAGCCCTGGTTCCGTAGCACTCTCTCCTTCACTTGCGCTTCTTGCCTAAGGCCCACGTGGGACCATCCTGAGCAGGGCAGGGACACGAGTCAGCTGCTCTCAGTGTTGAACTTCCAAGGGGTCATTTTGACACTCAGCCGAAGACTCGTGATAGAGTCTGGTCTACCGTTTTTATCTGTTTGTGTATGTGTGTTTGTGCATAGATGTGTACATGTGTATGTGCATGTATATGTGCATGTGTGTATATGTGTGTGCACGCAAGCAGGTGTGTGTATGGAGGCCAGAAGACAGCCTTGGTTTCCTTAGATTCCTCTTGCCTCTTTTTTTTTTTTTTTTTTTTTTTCGGAGCTGGGGCCCGAACCCAGGGCCTAGCGGTTGCTAGGCAAGCGCTCTACCACTGAGCTAAATCCCCAATCCTCTTTTTTTTTTTTTTTTTTTTTTTGAGACAGTCTTGCACTGACTTGGAACTTACCATGTAGACAGGCTGGCTGGCCAGAGAGTCTGAACAATCCCCCTGCCTCTGACTCCCCAACGCTGAGATAAAAAGCACACCATCCAGCTTGTTTCACGTGGAGAGCGAACTCAAGTCTCCATGCTTGCAAGGCAATCCCCCCACTGCCTGAACCCTAGCCCCTCGCCTCCTGTTTCAACATGGTGGAGGTGTGCAGTCACCATTCCCAATGCCAACTTCCGTCCTCACCTCAAACAGAGGTGAGAAAGAGGAAGGAGGGAAGAAAGGGAGAAAGGGAGAGAGGAAGGGAGGAGGGGAGGAGGGGAGAAAGGAAGGAAAAAAGGAAGACCAAGGAGTAACTTCTCCTGGTCCTTCCTAGCCCCCATGACCTCTACTAGCTTTTGTTTCTGTGGACTTTCCACTTCTCCATCTTTTAAAAATATTTATTTATTATGTATACATCATACAGCTTTCTGCCTGCATGTATGGCTGCAGGCCAGAAGAGGGTACCGGATCCCATTACAGATGGTTGTGAGCCACCCTGTGGTTGCTGGGATTTGAACTCAGGGCCTCTGGAAGAGCAGACAGTGCCCTTAACCACTGAGCCATCTCTCCAGCCCTTCTGCATATTTTATTAAGTGAAAAAATATGTAAGATCTGTCTTTCTATTTAAAGTCTGGCTTCTTTCTCTAGTGTGATATTTTCTAGGTGACTATCCTAAAGCCCTTCCTTTTAAATTATTTTAAATTTTTTAAAAGGTTTATGTATTTGTTTTATGTAACTATACTGCCATTTTCTTAAGACACATCAGAGGAGGGCATCAGATCCCATTCCAGATGGTTGTGAGCCACCCTGTGGTTGCTGGGAATTGAACTCAGGGCCTCTGGAAGAGCAGACGGTGCTCTAACCACTGAGCCATCTCTCCAGCCCTTCTGCATATTTTATTAAGTGAAAAAATATGTAAGATCTGTCTTTCTATTTAAAGTCTGGCTTCTTTCTCTAGTGTGATATTTTCTAGGTGACTATCCTAAAGCCCTTCCTTTTAAATTATTTTAAATTTTTTAAAAGGTTTATGTATTTGTTTTATGTAACTATACTGCCATTTTCTTAAGACACATCAGAGGAGGGCATCAGATCCCATTCCAGATGGTTGTGAGCCACCCTGTGGTTGCTGGGTATTGAACTCAGGACCTCTGGAAAAGCAGACAGTGCTCTTAACCACTGAGCCATCGCTCCAGCCCACCCTTCCTTTTTTATACGTGACCAATATTCCCTTGCTTGGAGAGACCACATTTTGCTCATCTGCTCACCATGCCACAGGTATTGGGCCATTCCCATTTTCTGTCTGCTGTGCTGGGAGAGCACTGGTCAGCATCTGCTGGAGTCCTTAGTTCTTGTGGGCAAGCACCGTGGAAAGAAGGGAACTGCTGGACCCGACAGGATTACGCAACTTTTGGGGGAACATGGTCTGTGTTCTAAAAGCCAGGGGCTGGGTCTTAGCACAGAGCTAAGGTCTTGCCAGAGCTGTGCAGGACAGGTTAGGGGCAGGACTAGGACTCTAAGACCCACGCAGAACATGTACCTTCAGTGTTGGGGGCAGATTGTTGGCATCGATGTCCTTGATTTTATTGGCACTCAGGACCAACTCCTGGAGCTTTAGAAATTTCAAGATTTCTTTATCCACCAGAGTCACCTGCAAGAAAAGGGAGGGAAACTGAGGACTCCTGTGTGCCAGGCAGTGCTGGAGCAGAAAGTGTGTTCCTCTTAGGAAGGTAAGAGCTGTATTAGCTACTATTCTGCTGCTGTGACAAAAACGGCGTGACAAGGCAACTCCAGGAAGAGTTTATTTTGGCTTACGGTTGCAGAGGACCAGATGTCCGTAGTGTAGGGGAGGGCATGGCGGCAGGGGTGGGAAGCTAAGTGATCACATTCGGAGCACACCCAGGATGCAGGGAGAACAAGGAAGTGAGATGAAGCCTCAAGGCCCGCCCTCAGTGATGTACTTCCTCCCGCACGTCCCAAAGGTTCCATAACCTCTCTAGAAAACTGGAGAGCCTCAGGGGTCCAGGTATCTGAGTCTGCAGGGGGTACCTCTCAGTCAAAGCACCACCATTGCTCATCCAGTCTGAGTTAAGTGTCAGGCCCAACAACCTCGTACCGTCTCCCCTTCTAGACAACCGCCCACGTGGCATGGTTCTAAAGGGTTTAAAGGCCTCTTCCAACCCTGCCCTGACTCTAAAAGCAAGCTTGGGGTCTCCAGGCCAGTGTCCTGGGTCCTCCCTGTTATGGATCATGGGACTCTTGGGAAAACAAGAATCCTTTCTCCTCTCTACCACAGCCACATGAGCTGGAGGAACTACTGCTGTTGGAGCAGTGGCCTTCAGGACAGGGGAGTCCATGTAGCTGTTCTTCAGCCCATGCAAGTGATCCTTCCTGCTGCTAGACGGGACCAGGCCAGCAGAGGAGCACACGTGATTAGTCTTTGGCACGCTCAGATTTTTGTCCCCACCCTTGTCTGAGCCTTGCAGTCACCTCTGCTGTTTTAGCTCTAGGGGGCGCCAAGAAGTCAGGCTTGCATAGATCCCTTTGAGCCAAACCAAAGAGGATTTTGGTAAATGGAGGGGTGTAGGGAGGTGTGGATGAGGAGGGGGAGTGTTGTTCTATAAACAACTCCGCAAGGATTGCATCCATCAACGTGAGCTTCAGTGAGTCATTCTTAGGGCTGTTGGCGGACATCAGAAGCCCTTCCTGGCTGGCCTGCTCTTTCCTACAGTGACCAAGTCTACTAGTTTGCCTAGGACTGGGAGTGTTTCCCCAGGACTCAAGAAAGTCCAAGACAAAATGGTTTGAATGGGTCACAGGAGAAGGAAGGAAGGAGTCAGGGAGGGTGAGTGTCCCTTGCCGTTTCTATGTCATATTAATATGACAGCGTTTCAAAAACAGACTTTCTTGACCTCAGCCGGACCTCCCCAGGCCCTCTCGTCACACCTTAAAGTAAAAAGAAGCACTGGATTCTCTGAAAGGAGGGCCTAGTGTGAGCAAGGAGTCAGCCTTAGTGGCTACAGAACTGACCTCCAGACAGACATAACCGTCATGGAGGCTCTCCTCCTGTCCCAGCATCAGCTCGCCCAGCTGCTCTCTTCCTTCCAATGATCACACGCAACACTTACCCCCTTGTCCACCACCCGCAGGGACCGGAAGTAGGAGTAGAAGAAAGTGTCCTTGATCGTCAGTGGATTCTGGATGGCCAGTTCTCTCAGGAAACGGTCCTCTGCGCTGGAATCCTTCAGCATAGTCCATGGAGAGTGGCTGCTGCGGACCAGGCCCATCAGGGCCTCCACGGTCTCCTCCTCGGGACCCACTATCTCCTCCTCCTTGGGGATCAATTCCCTCCAGGTTCGATATTGTCGAGGAAGAAAGCGTGACTTATTCTGCGGAGGGAGAAAGGGAAGCCTTCGCACATTTATTTACTGTGTTGTGTCTGGGTGCGTGCGTGCGTGCGTGCGTGCGTGCAGACCTGTGTTCGCCACAGCAGGTACATGTGGAGCGCTCTGTTATAGAACATGGAAAACACTCACACACACACACAGACACACAAACACACACAGACACACAGACACACACAGACACACACACACACACACACACACACACACACACACACACACACACACACACACACACACACACACACACACACACACACACACACACAGACATACACAGACACACACACACACAGACACACACACACGGACATACACACACACAGACACACACACACACACACACACACACACAGTTAAAGGGGATTTTTAGAATGTTTATCAGAATGGATTGTAGGCTGTGGTCTAGCCACTCCAACAATGGCTGTCTCCCAGTGGAAGGGCCCAGGATCCAGGAGTTCCATCTACAAGGCTCGGCTGGTCCTCAGCACATGCCAGAAGCCTGAAGTGGCTCTAATGCCAGGGAAGGAAGGAAAGGAATGGACTTGCTGGGGAGAGCAAGCAGGCAAGGAGAGCTAGCGTCCTTCTTCCACGTCTTTTACACAGGCTGTCACCAGGAAGTGTAGCCAAGATAAAGGTGGATCATGCCACCTCAGAGGCTCTGAATTAACAGTGGCCCTTCTCCCTTCGGATGACGTGTTTAGGAAGGAAGAGCAATCCCTCACAGACGTGGTCAGCAGTTTGGATCTTCGTTAATTCCAGATGCAGCCTAGCTGACAACCAGGAATAGCCGTCGCAGGCTCAGGGAACAATTTGCAGAAGTTGGCTTCTCTCCTACTACAGAGCGTGTCCCAGGGATCAAACTCAGATCATTGGGCTTCACAGAAAGAGCCTTTTCACACTGAGCCATCTCACTGGTCAGGACTACTTGTTTGAGACAGGGTCTTAAGTGGATCAGGCTGGCTTTGAACTCACTGAGCAGCTGATGATTTCCTTGAACCCCTTGATCGCCCTGCTTCCACCTCCCAAGCTCAGGGACTAGCAGCATGCAGTGCTACACTAGGTGTAATGAGACAGACTCGGGAGCTCAAACCATGGGCTTTGTGAACGCTAGACAAGACTCGGGCAGCTGAAGACCTGCCTGGCTTACTCTAATTATTTGTGGGAGCAGAGTTTCACTGTGTGGCATAGGCTGGCCTTGAACACTCAGTGTTGACCCAAGTGACATAGACACATATAGCAAGACACAGAAGAGTTCGAAGACCAAGTTCCTTTTTTCACTTTCCTCTGGAGTTGGGAACTTTAAACACGTGAAACACAATACACTTCTGGGCAGGAGAGGTACTTAAGCAGCTCCTCCAGAATCCCCAAGTTCAGTTCCCAGCACCCATGGCAGGCAGCTCGAAAGCACCTGGACATGCCCGCACCCAGACAGAGACATACGATTAAAAATCATGTGATTGATCTTTTAAAAATAAAGAAAAAGGGGTTGGGGATTTAGCTCAGTAGTAGAGCGCTTGCCTAGGAAGCGCAAGGCCCTGGGTTCGGTCCCCAGCTCCGAAAAAAAGAACCAAAAAAAAAAAAAAAATAAAGAAAAAGATTTCATTTTGACCTGGCCCTTATACAGCTGTGTACAGGAGGCTTGGTGAGCAGTCTGGTAAACTGAGGATTCCCAGAAGGAACTTCTGCTCTCTGAGGATGCGGCAAGGTGAACCGGGGAACTTAAGCTTTGGCGAGTAAAAGATGGATCTGCTCCTTGGAATCTACTCCCTTTGGGCAATGGTTGAAATACAGCTCTCTTCAGACTGCATGGGGCTTGAATACCCTGCCACTTAGCGACACCCCTCTCCCTAGATACAGCCCTGAAGCCCTAAGCTCTAAAACTTAGCACAGTGCCTCGCACACAGTAGGCATTCAACCTGCACCTGTGGCCTAAACAAATGGAGTGTTTCCCTAATGGGTGCATGGATTCCTCTCCAAGGGGAACAGGAAAAGGGACCCCCACGCCCTGTTGGGCCAGATGCTTTCCCCAGCTATGCTGATTATGCCTTGGGCTGTGTTTTCTCTCTGTCTCCCCTCAGCCTGGAAGCAGGGCAGAGGCTGTGCAGCGCCTTAGGTGTACGAGTCCCGCACAGTTGCAGGAGAAAAGGAGGCAGGGGCGGAGGGGCAGAAAACCCTTCCCACGTGGGACCTCAGAAAGGCGAAAGCCAGCCCTGGAGCCCCAGGGCGTGGAAAAACCATTTTTCTCTCCATATCCCATGAGGGGCGAAAGAGCAAACTGTGCAAGACCAAACCGCTCCAAGACTCAGGGAAGTCTGATATCTGGAGCTTGGCCAATCTGCTCTAGGTTAGCATGAGGCCAAAGGTCAGTCTGATGTGCTGGGCGGGTTCCCCCCAGGACAAGGTGGGCGCTTGGTCCCTGCATTCCTTCAATTTCCAGTCCTCACAGTTCACCCCAACCCTCAAATCAGCCAATGCCGAAATGACCCCATCCAAACCTCCCTTTAGGCCTCGAACTTGTTTGAGAGCATCTACTGACCCCTAGGCAGCCCAGCTCCCTGCTCGGTAACACCTACTTTAGTACATTCCCTGCGGCTATTCTGATCCAGTCCGGCTCTGCCCCTGCTGGATCCTTCCCTTCCTAGCTTCCCTCCCCTGTGGGGGCACGCACCCAGCTTCCGACGCCACACGGGAATTCGCGCAGACACAGCTTCCGCAGGTGTTCACGCACAGCCGTGCTCAAGGTCCCTGGGACGTCCTCGGGCCCGAGATGCCTTTCCTCGCTAGCGCTGGACCCTCTGGTCGCCATACTGTGTGAAGCCGCGCCGTTGCTAGGCAACCGCCAGACGCGTTATCCTGGGTGCAGGTGGAAGCCAACTTCCTCAGTGTCAAGGACCTCAGCCAAGCTCCAACCAGGCTGGCTGAGGTACCTTGCAACAGCCAGTGGCGGACTTCTCTTAGAATGTTAATGGGATTATTTCCTTGCTCCTAACGATTGTCGAAAGTGCTGACTGTTGGTCCCGTTTGGCAGATCTAAAGAAAAATGAGTCCAATGTTAAACATCTTAAGACTTCAATTAGGGGACCATCCAACTTTATCTGGCTATCCCCTCAAATTCCTCCACACAGCAAGGGTCCCCACCTGCGGGCTGTGAAATTAGTGGGAGAGAACTTTAACTAGGAAATATAACAAGATGTATGATTTGTGTACCGTAAAACTCACTCACTCCAAGGGCACAAATCTGTGGTTTTGGCGTATCCAGAGTGCAACTGTAATTAGGTTTTTACCACTGTGATCTAATCATTTTCCCTCAACTTAAAAAACCATGAAGCAAGCCAGGTGTACTAACACACACCTTTAATCCCAGCACTCAGGAGGCAGAGGCAGGCGGGTCTCTGAGTTCGAGACCAGCCTGGTCTACAGAGTGAGTTTCGGGACAGGCAGGGCTACACAGAGAAACGCTGTCTTGGAATAAAACCAAAAACCACAAAACAAACACCACTGTGCCCTCTGCTCAGCCAGCGGCAAACAGTGGTGCCCTGTATGTCTCTATCCATTTGCTAACTTCCTCCAGAGGGGGGAGTCGTCCGTGCGATCTGCTCTTCTTTTCACATTACTTATGGTGTCGTCCAGTGAGCCCAGGTTGGACTCAGACTCTCTAGATAGCCAAGAAGGATCTTGATCTGATTCGTCAGCCTCCTGAGTGCTGGGGCTCCTGACAGGTGCCACCATGCCTGGTTCCAAGCTCCAGACTTCATTCTGTTCCTTTTAACAATATTTTCTGTGTATGAGTATTTGGCCTGCATGTAAGTCCGTACAAGCCCCGTGTCTACAGAGCCAGAAGAGGAATTTGTATTCTCTAGGACCGGAGTTACAGTTACGAGCCACCATGTGAGTCCTGGGAACGGAACTGGGGTCCTCTGGAAGAGCAGCCGGTGCTCTTAACTGTTCATCCGTCTCTCCAGTCCTCCAATGAGCAGTTTTACGTTTCGGTTAAAAACACGGAACAACTAACTAGCAGCAAATGACCTGGAGGGCTTACTGCGATCTCCTGTTGGCTTCAGAACGTTGTCAGTTCTGGACCGTCCAGTGACCCTAAGATGCACGACAGAAAAGCCACAACCAAGACTCCCCCGAGGTCTTCAACCTCACTTTCCCCTGAGACTTTGTCTTCTCTCTCACCCATGTTTCAAGACCGTGCGATCTACTCTCACTTTTTCCTCGATGCCACAGTGAGACTTCTACCCCAGCAGTTTATTCGAAGTTCCCTCTCAAAATTCCTGTGACCTCACATTTACAAACCTACAGGCTCTGCCTAGCCTTATCTCTCTTGACCTTTCCATGGTTGTGAGAATGCCAATCGTTTCTTCTGACTTAAGAAACCACTTCCCCTCTTGTTCCGTGACAACATCTTTTTCTCCCCTCCTCGGGTGCGCCTTCTTGAATTGAACCCCAAGTCACCTTTCTTTTTTTTTTTTTTTTTTTTTTTGGTTCTTTTTTTCCGGAGCTGGGGACCGAACCCAGGGCCTTGCGCTTGCTAGGCAAGCGCTCTACCGCTGAGCCAAATCCCCAACCCCCCAAGTCACCTTTCTTTTTTCTGCTGCTGATGGCTCAGGTCCCAAGGCTCTACAAGTGACTGCCATCTCATATGCTGGTCCTCTGCTATAGGCTTGCTGTTGTGTCCACTGTGAAATACTGGTGGCTTCCAAATGGGCATTTCCAGTTCCCTCCTTTGTGTTGCTAGTTCAAGTCCAGTGGCCGGCTCAATCATCCTTAGCTGTGCCCCCTCACCTCACAACAAAAGATTCAATTACATTCCACAAAGCCCACACGCTCTGCGTCTTCCTTGAACCACTGCCTTTTATCCATTTGCCCAAACCTGAAACCTAGAAGTTGCCTTCAATCCCATTCCTCCATCTCCACAGCCACCCATCCTTTCTGATTTTACCCCTTATATGTTTTTCTAGTCCACATCGTTTTTTTTTTTTTTTCAGAGCTGAGGATCGAACCCAGGGCCTTGCGCTTGCTAGGCAGGCGCTCTACCACTGAGCTAAATCCCCAACCCCTTAGTCCACATCTCTTTACATCTACCTGTCACATTATCCTGGCTCACCTACGAATGTGTAGTGTTTGAGAGCCGATTGAAACGTTCTTGGGGATGTTTAAGTGTGTAGAATAGGGCTGGAGAGATGGCTCAGCGGTTAAGGGCACTGACTGCTCTTCCAGAGGTCCTGAGTTCAATTCCCAGCTACCACATGGTGGCTCACAACCATCTGTAATGGGATCCGATGCCCTCTTCTGACCTGCAGATGTATATGCAGAACACTGTGTATATAATACATAAATAGATTTAAAAAAAAAATATATTCTGTGTGAGTGGGATCACCCCCACGTGGGAGTCAGATGACAATGTAGGGTCCTCACTTCCCACCTTGTTTTAGGCAGGTCTCTCTACTGTTCATACATATGCCAGGCCAGCTGGGCTGCAAGCTTCAGGAATCCTCCTGCCTCCACCTTCCAGCTCTCAGGAGGTGAGCTAGGATTGTGGAGATGGGATTCCATGCTGAGCACTATGTGGACTCCGACAATTTGCCCTCCTGTCTAGACATTAGTCACTTCCCCACTGAGCCATCTCTGCAGCCCTAAACTGAGGGTTTTAAGAAAGCAGAAATGGGCCTGGGGCCACAGCTCAACTGAAAGAATTTATCTTGAATTCAGAACCCAGCACTGCAAAAACCAAGGTGAAAGACTTGCCATTGTGGCGTAATAATGGTTGGAATTCTGCAGCTTTTGTGGAAAGTGAAAGGCGAGAAGAACGGGGGAGGCTGACAGCACATGCTCGCCGCTCACCGGGACCATAGTATCTCTCTCTTGTTGACCCTCGATTTGCTGGCATGGTGGTGCACTCTTCTAATCCCAGCTCTAGGGAGGTGGACGCAGGAGGATCCCACATCTGGGCTACATGGTGCGACCTCTTCTTATGAAAACAGTTATCTGCGTAGCCCAAGGCTGGGCGGGCTGATGTATCACGGTGGGAGGAAGGACTCCCGGCGCCCCCGCCACTCCCCGAGGATTTATACAAGTTCAGTGATGGAGGAGATTTTCTTCAGTGGTGAAGCCATTGGTAAGATGCTCTCGCTGTTGTGAACAATTTATCCATGATCCTAGGAAAGTTATGGGGTCATTCAGAGAAGGCCTGCAAGCAGAAGGGGCACTGGCTGGGAAGAAGAGGAATCTGTACATGAGGAAAGGAGACAAAAGGGCAAAGTGTGTGTGTGTGTGTGTGTGTGTGTGTGTGTGTGTGTGTGTACGAATACACATGCACGTGGGTGTGCGTTTGTGAATACATTCAAAATACATTATAGACATACAAGAAATTATCATAGTGAAGCCCATTATATAAAATTAATACATGCTAATAAAAACAATCTTAGTTCTTGGGACGATGAGGCAGGAGAGTTACTGTAAGTTCAAAGTCAGGGCTACACTGTAAGTTTCAGGTTAGCTGGGGTTACAAAGTAAGACCCTATCTGAAAACAAATCAAATGATCAGAAGCCCAGCATGCGCTCTGAGCATTCCCTCACAGATGGAAAAGGAAGCTATAGGCTTGGGACTCCTGCTCTCCACCAGGGCTCAGAGGCTTGTACCAAGCTCACACCCTTAAGTCAAAAGGCTTTCCTAGATTCCCCTGAGGGACCGTGATCTTCGAGTCAGCAATGGCGTCTAAGTCCCCACGAGGCTCTCCGGCTTTCTCTTCTGCCCCAGATTTTGTGTCGGTTCTGTTTGTCAAGTTGTGTTTATTCTGAGTCAGGGTCTCATGCACCAAGGCTGGCCTCCGACTTAACTCTGTAGTAGGGACTTCTGATCCTCCTGCCTTTACCTCCTGATGACGCCACGTCCTGTTTGTACAGCGCTGAGGATGGAACCCAGGGCTCTCTGCAGCAAGCACTCGCACTCTACCAACTGAGCTGCACATCCGCCTTGTTTCGTTCCATGGAGGGTGGCTGGTTAGTGTGTGTGTGTGTGTGTGTGTGTGTGTGTGTGTGTGTGTGTGTGATATGCAGGGGAGGGACTGGCTTGGAACTCGATACATAATCGAAGGTGACCTTGAACTTCTGATCCCCGTTCCTCTACCTCCCAAGTGCTGGGATCGTAAGTGTGCACCATCATACCTGACTCCCTTCAGTTTTGTTGGGCGTCTGGCTTCTTGGATGGATCCCCAGGGCCTCGGAAAAGGCAGGCAAGCACTGAATCATGGTACTGCGTCTAGCCCTAAGGGTTTACATGCTAGCACTAAACCAACTCAGGTATCCAGCACTGCAAAAATCAAGGTGTCTTAAGTAAACAGATTACTAAACTGCTTTCCTCTACAGAGTCCCCTTTGCCTGGGATGTGACATAATGGTTACATTATGTCCACTATGTATAACAAACACTAGTTACAACCAAGGCCGGGTGTCAGAGTCCTGCCGGCTGCTGGTTTTACTAGAAGATTTGATTAAATTGGGGTTTGGAAAGTGAGGTAAAGAGCACGAGTAAGCCACCCTGTGGAGAAGCCTGGCAGAGGCAGAGTCCTGATGTGGGGGCACCATCCCAGACCTGGGAGGCAGGAGCAGCCTTGGGATGTTTGAGGCTAGCCCACTTCTGAAACCCCAAACCGAAAGGAAGGTAGGTGAGAAAAAAGAAAAGAGAAGCCGGGAAGCCAAGGTAGGAATGAGAGTGACAGGGGATTCCTCCTGTTGTGTGTTTGGGGGCTGGGAGCCACCCACACCTGACCTCATTTCTGAACTCTGGACTCCAATACCATGGTTCATCTGTCACAGAACTGATGCCCCATGGCGTCCTAGTCAACTGTTCCTAGCAGGACTCTCAACTTCCTCTCTGAGGACATCTTGTCCCTCATCACACACTATCAGCCCAACTGTTTCCTCACCGCCCAGAAGTTCCCCTTGATCCATCTCCACATCCGTCCACTGGCTCCTACACCTCCATCTCCATGACGGCTGCCCTAACCTCTCACCTGGACCCCTGGGTAATTTCTCCTTGGCTCCCCCGTCTCTATCTTAAACTCCCACTCCCCTCTGTACTCAGAAGCCTGTCTCTCCCCCGCTTTTCAAAAGCAGGCCAGATCCTGTAAGTCCCTATCTAAAGCTATCTGGTGGTATCTCATCGCACTTAGAAAAAAAACCTAAGTTCTTTATCCTGGCCCCAAGGTCTTTCGTGCTGGGCTTCTGCCCACATCTCTACCACCTTCTTTTTCTCCCACTTCACTCTAGATATCATGGCCTTCTTCCTGTTTGTGGAAGGACACCGAGCTCATCTCTGCAGCAGCCCACTGTCCCCAGATCCTTCTACGAAAAATTCCTTCTCATCCTCTGGGTCTCCGTTTTACTCAACCAATCAATTAATTACTAAGTCAGCTTTTATTTTGAGACAATGGCACCCTGTAGCTAATCTGAAAGATACTATGTAATCTAGGTTGCTGTAGCTAATCTGAAAGATACTATGTAACCTAGGCTGTCTTCAAATTTGCTGGGAGCCTCCTACCTTGACTTCCTGAGTGATGGAATCACAAAGCCACCCTGTCTGGCTTCCGGTCTCAGTTTAAAGGTTAAGATATTTTACACACCATTCTCTAGCCAAACACGCAGTAGTCATTCACAGTTCTATTATTCCTGGTGGCTTTCTTCCGTGTGAATACTTCTTAGTCTTGTCTCTCTCTCTCTCTCTCTCTTTTTTTCTTTTCTTTTCTTTTTTTTCGGAGCTGGGGACCGAACCCAGGGCCTTGCGCTTGCTAGGCAAACGCTCTACCACTGAGCTAAATCCCCAACCCCTTAGTCTTGTCTCTTGCCCCCTAGAATACTAGGTAATAAGCACAGGAACTTTGGTGAGCTTGTTTGTCACTCTTTCTGAGAACCTACAAGAGGACATAGTTGACACTCAGAACAAGAATAAACCGGGAGCGCTTTTTCATGGGGGGCTCTGTGAAGATTTAGATGAATATTTCCTTTCCGGCCACCAGCCAACGGAAACTCACTGGAGTGGACGATGAATGCAAGCAAATGTCACATTCTTCGTGAGGAGCCTCTGGGCACAGAGGTGGCTGCAGATGCTCTGGGTGAAAAGTGCAAAGGTTATGAGGTCCAAATCAGTGGGGAGAATGACAACCAGGGTGTTCCGGTGAAACAAGGACGGCAAAGTGCTCCTGCTGTTAAGTGGCATTCATTATTTCTTCCTTTTCTTTTTGTTTCTTTTCCCTTTTTCTCCTCCTTTTCCTCATTGCCATTGTCTTCCTCCTCCTCCTCCTCTTCCTCTTTCTTCTCCTCCTCCCCTCTCCTTTTTTGTTGGTTCTTTTGAGAAGGGTGTCTCTGTGTAGCCCTGGCTGTCCTGGACCTAACTCTGTAGACCAGGCTAGCCTCAAACTCAGAAATCCACCTGCCTCTCTACTTCCCGAATGCTGGGATTAAAAGTTTGAGCCATCCCTGCTCGGAGAGTAAGGGGCCTTCTTGTTATGGACCGAAGAGAACTAGAGGAAGGAAGCAGAAGTCTGTTCAAGATGCTCGTGGGCGCCAACCTGAGTATTCTCATCTTGACTATTGAAATAAATAAATAAATAAATAAATAAATAAATAAATAAATAAATAAATAAATAAATGGAAAGAAAGATATTCTTGGACTGACTGAGCCTATAGTGCTTCCACAGTTGTGGCCCAAAAGAGGCGAGCAGATCCTGGGAGGCCAGGATCGATGCACCCAAATCGAGCATCTTATCAAACGTGTCCTGCAGCACAAATGCTGACTGACAGATTGCGCTGATGAAACCACGCACCAAGGATCATGAAGAGGCTGCAGAATATGATAAACGTTTGGCCAAGAGAAAGAAGGAAGCCAAAGGAAACAACCAGGAACAGACTGCCGGGAGATATAGGCTGTGTTCGATAGGAGCTTCTACTTCTGAGTCTGAATTCAATCAAAAATAGTGTTTAAGCCAAATAGGGGTTGGGGATTTAGCTTAGTGGTAGAGCGTTTTGCCTAGGAAGCGCAAGGCCCTGGGTTCGGTCCCCAGCTCCGAAAAAAAGAAAGAAAGAAAGAAAAAAAAAAGATTCTGTTTCAAAAAAACCTAAAACCAAACCAACTAACAAAAACAGACAAAACAAAAACCTCTAAAAGAAGTAACAAATAAATGATCAGACATCGAATCTCCAAAAACAAAGAAACAAGAACAAATGGGAAGCTAAAGGGTTGGTTCGGTGTTTGCTGCTCTCATGGAGGACTAGAACTTTAATTATTTTTAAGAGTTGCTCTTAATGATGGTTCTTAAATGCTTAAACCTCCCTTCTAGTCCACCACCCACCAATAGGTAGCAGAAAAGAAAGGATACAGGGGTGGGGCGGGGAGTGGACCTGTTGAGAAATGATTCTTTGGAGTAAATCTCATCTGCATCACCAGGAAATCAGCAGTCTTAGTTCACAGGAGTCAGCCACGGAAGCTCGATCCACTCACGGACTTGCCAGCAGTCCAGTGCAGTAGTCAGGATAGCGGCATTGGTGGCGCTACCTAGCAGGAGCACCCAGGCCTCAGCTGAATCAGCACGTGTCAGTGGGAGGAATCGGGATCACCAGGAACATCACAAGGCCTTGGCTGTGCCTCAGTGGACAAAGCAAAGACGAACGAAGACGCAAGCCCGAGAACTGCTCTACAAGGGCAGTTCTATACTCCCTCTATACATCCTGTCTTTCACAGGTCTTGCCTCGGCAAAATGCCACGTGTCAGTGTCCACTGGCATCATCACGCTGCCAATCGCCCGAGTCTGTGGAAACAGAACGCAGTCGCGGCATGGGACCTGAAGTTCTTTGGTGCGGGGGTCTCTCCATGGGGTCCGGACAAACGGAGCTCAACGGTGCTTGTAAGGTGGACCAATACGAGTGTGTCATTAGCGGGGACTCCTCCATCACGTGTCCTATCACGTGTCCTATCACGTGTCCTTTCACGTGCTTGCCTGAGCAGAACGCCCTTTCACCTGTGTCTGATTCAGGAAAACATTCCCTCATCTGTTTGCCCCAGCAAAATCCCATCCAACACAACTGACTTTCCAAAGAACCCTTAAGTTTCCACTCCGGCTCAGGAGAACCAATGCCTCCCTTTGGCCTCCTCAGGCACTGGCAATATAAACACGCAAAATAAAACTTTGTTTGTTGGTTGTTTTGGTTTGGAGTTTTGATTTCTTTGGGGTGTTCGTTCGTTTGTTTTTGAGACAGGGTTTCTCTGGGTAGCCCTGGCTGTCCAGGAACTCTCTGTAGACCAGACTGGCCTTAAACTCACAGATCTGGTGGGATTAAAGGCGTGCATCACCACTGCCTATCTACAAAATAAATCTTAACAAAAAGAATAAACGATTCCAATCATATTTTTTGAAGGAAGTAAGTATTGAAGTAGGACTTTGGGCATGAGATGGGAATGTTCCAACAGTGATCAATAAACCCAATCTAACAAATACTTCCTTTTTCTTTGATAGACTGTCTCCTGAATGCTGGAACTGCAAACATGAGAATCAAACCCCTGTCCTCTGGAAGAGCATCCAGTGCTCTTAACCACTGAGCCATATCTCCAAACCATGAATATCACTTTACATGGTTTTTTTTTTTTTTTTTTTTTTTTTTGGAGCTGGGGGGATCAGACCCAGGGCCTTGCGCCTAGGCAAGCGCTCTACTGCTGAGCTAACTCCCCAACCCCCTACATTTTTTTTTTAAATAGTTAAAGGATATTTTGATTGTAAAGATTTAAAAGAATGTCTCACCTGCTTTAAGCATGTGTGATTTGAAATATGGTAGTAAACGTTTCTTCAAAGCTTAAAAATTTAGTGCTTTGTTTTGTTTTGTTTTGTCTTGTTTCAGTTAGTGATTTGCTACCCAGAGTGGCTTCGAATTTGCGACCTTCTTGTCTCGGCCTCATGACTGCTAGATTCCAAGTGTGTACCCCCTCAGTTCCAATAATTAACTGCCCACCCCCCACTCCCATTATCTGGACAATGGAAGATGTGACCAGAATAACTCTTGAGTGATTCTGGCCCTAGAGGCAGAAGTCACAAAGGTGGAGGTGAGAACCCAAGACAAGGGCAGGCATTGGAGCACAGACGCCTTCTCCTCATACCTCCCCTGTGTTCATTAGAGTCATCCTGCGGCTTCAGGAATCCCCACAGACGGATCGCTCTGAGGATCTCACGATGCCTCTTTGCTGATAAACGGCCTCTTAAAACTTCCCTGCAGGGCACTGACCCCTCAGCCCCTCCAAGTCACTTCTTCCTCAGGGTTTGTACTTTTCGATTCTGGGCTTCAAAGTTTCCTCTCATTAACTCAGCGAGCACTTTCCAAGAACAATCAGATGCCCAAGATGCACATGCCTTCCTGTGTGGTATGTCTATGCGTTTGTGTGTGTGTGCGTGTGTGTGCATGTGACTCAAGCCTCTCTGTCTTGCCTTGAGGGTAACCTCAGCATTTCCTTCCAGCCCTGCTTTCCCCCCGAGCCGAGGCTGGCAGCATTCTGAAAATGTTTTCTGGAGAAAAGCTGAGCAATGGTTTTGCCATGGGCGGGACTTTGATCTTCTTCCTCACCACGTCCCTTTATATATCGCCTGGTGGCCATGGCGAACACATCAGGCTCCAGAGGCCACAAGCAAAGCAGGTCTTACTCTTTGTCTTCCGGTCACCATGATCTTCCACACAGGTACCACGGGCTCTGCAGCTCACCGTGGCTTCAGCTCCATAGCTCTTAGGGGAAGGAGACAGGAATGGCTGCCCCAGGTGGTTGCTGGCTGGCACCTGTTGTAACTGAAGCTGGGGTGGGCAGGGGCGTCTGACCCATGAGCTTCATGGCATCCTTCTCTTTCTCCAGGACCGACAAAGCCTGCCCTGGTGCTGCTGTGCTGTGTAGGAGCCTGGCTGGCCATCTGCAGCTCCTCCTTTGGTGCACCCATATCAAAGACAAATTTACAACATACACTTAAACTCTTGAAAGTGGAGTCGAAGGCTCTTTATGAAGACTATGTAAGTGTCCTTGAGATTGTTTTCCTAAACCATTTCTTTAAAAGGTCTTATTTGGCTGTCAGGCACAGCTGTTCTTTTTCGATATGAAACCAGCTATGGAAGTGAGAGAGGCAAGGGGACAAATCAGACAGGTCGGGGTGAAATGTTCACAGGGGTATAAACGCACTAGCAAAGGGGCAGAGGCGGGGTTGGGGATTTAGCTCAGTGGTAGAGCGCTTGCCTAGCAAACGCAAGGCCCTGGGTTCGGTCCCCAGCTCCGAAAAAAAGAAAAAGAAAAAAAAAAGGGGGCAGAGGCAGACTAGTCCAAGGGACCTGAAACGTCAGCGACTTCCCAACCACTACAGGATGTGCGCTCACAGCGTCCTTCGTCTCAAACCTGTCTGGCCCATGGTCCTACTAGATGAGCATTCTTGCTGAAAGTGCATCCTTAGAGATGGGCCAGCTTGATTCAGGAATCCCCTGAGAAGCCAGGCTGGAGAGATGGCTCAGCGGTTAAGAGCATTGACTGCTCTTCCTAGAAGTCCTGAGTTCAATTCCCAGGAATTCCCTGAGAGTGATGAGAGCCAGTCTAAGCAGTAGAAGACTTCCTAGTGGAAGCAGGACATGGAAATCTTCCTTTGGGTCTCTGGTTCCTCTGCAGTTGACTAACTAGGCAACTGTCTATATGCTGTTGGAGCATCCTGGAAGGCCCTCTGCCTTGCCAGATCTTGGCACACAAGACCCAGAAAGTATGACTACTTAATTTCCTTAGGGCCTCTTAGATAACTTCAATTAAACAAGCAACACTGAACCTGGAAACACCAGTGACGTTAGTGTTGACCTTATCGTCTGTTCTGTCGCATAAGCTTTGGCCTTGGCTTTAATCGACTTAAAGGTAGATGTGAGCCACCCAAGACTGATAATGGTCTTAACAAGTTGGTCCTTCAGTTTTTTTTTTTTTTTTTTTCTTCTTTTTTTTTTTTTTTTTTTTTTTTTTTTGGGGCTGGGGACCGAACCCAAGGCCTTGCCCTTGCTAGGGAGGCGCTCTTCCACTGAGCTAAATCCCCATCCCCTAGTTCTTCGGTTTCTTGACTCTCCCTAGCATCTCAGAGGCCTTTCCAGGCCAGCACAGACCACCTTTTATCAGCACGTGACACCAGTGGCATTCATACAGAAAAGGGAAGCTTCATGGAAACACAGATAAATCCCCTTTTCCCACTCACCTCAGCCACTGAGCCTCTGAGAATAGGTTGCAGAAGGCTGGGGGCGGCCTCACTCAGATGGGCAGAGGGGCAGAAGGGAAGGTGGGTAGGAGCACCCTTAGGGAATCATGGCTGACCTGGGTGGCTATGCCACGTCTTCTAGCTCGCAATCCAACTATGCCTTAGATTCGTGTAGACACAGGGTTAGTGATGGCCCAAGCCTCACAAGGATGTTGTGTCAATTAGATAAGGTCTGAGGCAGGCTAGACACAGAGGAAGCACTGGATCTGTACGGGTTATTACAAACCTCTTCCTTATAATATTTCAAATCTCCTCTTTCTCCAGAACAAAACCGAGGCATCTGGGATATCGCCAGACGAGTCGCTACAGCTGCCGTGTTTCAGCCTGGGCCGAGAAGCACTGACCAACATTTCGGCCCTCAAAGCATACCTGGAGGAAGTCAAATCGTTGAGCGGGAACACAGTAGATACTACTAAGCTCACAAAATGGCTGGTCGACATCAGCTGTTTGAACCCACTGAATGTAAACATTTCCAGGCCTCAAAAAACTGACTCCTACACTCAAAAAACATTCATACTTAGTGTTTTAAAGAAGTTCTCAGACTGCATGGCAGAACTGCAGGCTAAAGACAATATATGCTGAGTGACGGCGGGGAGAGCCCAGTGTCCTGGGACAGCTGAGCCTGCAACGTAGGACTTGACCCCAAAGAGACTGTGCCGTCGTAACTAGCCATGTTATTTATATGTTTTTGTTCTGTCCATTGAAATCTTATTCTTCTACCCTGTAGGGACTGGAATTTGCAGATTATATTTATTTATTGGTATTTATGTACTGAGTTTGTTAACGCTCCATGGAGGAGCCCTCAGAGTCTATTTAATAAATTATACCGACACGATCTCAGTAATCAGTTTTGGAGTTTGTGATGGGGTTGAAATCAGAGGATGGGGATGTTCTGGAAATAGTGTTTATGTTGCTGGCTTCTCCCACCAATTACGGACAAACAATCCCAGTAGCATCACGTGTCTGATAAACATCTTTGTTCCGGGCGGGCCATAAGTCCGATCACTGTCGTTTTGGTATGTGGGCTGGGAGACTTCAGGAAAGAAGTCATTTAGTCACTTAGTCAAGGTTACGCAGCTGTTTGGCGATATACCCAGATTCCAGCTCGGACTGCATTATTCTGCCTGGCCTCAGTTCTTCCCTCGGCAGTGACTGAGTCTCAGGGACACTCCTGTCGTCTGGCTCAGGGCAGTAACTCAGTATCCATGCACAATTGCCACTGCATTCCCAAGCCATCTCTTTGACCAATTCTGTAGGGACATCTTCACGGCAGACGTAACGGTTTGCTGTTTGAGTAGTAGCGAGTCCTTGAGCATTGGTAAGGTTCTCAGTGCTCGTCTGGTTGGAAGGGGTCTCAAAGTATCTGGGCACCGTTCAGCAGCAACAGCGTCGTGTTGGAAACACAAGGCCCTGATCCATCTGCTCACTCCCAGGGTCTTAGTTTTGTTTGTGGAAACACTGGGGATCGAACCCAGGGCCTTGAGCATGGTAGCCTATGAGCCTGAGATGAGCCATCAGCCCCGTAGCCGTGGTTTTGAAGCCTCCTAAGCACTCATTTTCAGATGTGCTCCTACTGAGAAGCACGAATCTTGAGTCAACCCGTACTTTCATGGTTTAGAGAGACTAAGGTCCAGCGAAACAGAAGATGTGGCGTGCTGAAGCGCACAGAACGGGGAGATGTGGTCAGGATTCTGAGTGCTGTAGCTAGGACCCAGACTTCTCATTCTTGCTCTAGTGGGTTTCTCTATTCTGATCTCACACCAGGCTCATCTGTGCTCAAGCACACTCAGAGCGGTACAGCCGCAGGCTCATAGCAGGCTTAGGAATCCCCAGACACCCTGTCTGCAATGGTTCTGTTTGACTATCCTTGCCTTTTGAGGCAGTCCAACCCTGTTATTAGAAAAGCTATCCAAAACTGGGACGTAAGGACAGAACATATCACAACTATATGTCCTTTCAAAGAAAAAAAAAATAAGCAGACACGAGATCGCTGTGAAAGAAATGATTTACAGGAGAAATAGAGGAGACAGACAAATGTTCTTTCAAGAATTCTAATTAAAAATAAAAAAGTCTCGGGGGCTGGAGAGGTGGCTCAGTGGTTAAGAACACTGACTGCTCTTCCAGAGGTCCTGAGTTCAATTCCCAGCAACCACATGGTGGCTCACAACCATCTGTAATGGGATCTGATGCCTTCTTCTGGTGTGTCTGAAGACAGTGATGGTATCCTCATATACATAAAATAAATAAATCTTAAAAAAATAAAAATAAAGTCTTGGAAAACCTATATATGTTATATATAAATACAAACATAAGTATATATATTATCTATGCATATATTTTTATGAAAGCATACAGAATATATACATGTGTGTATATACCTACATATATATATATATATGTATGTGTATGTGTGTGTATATATATGCATATATATATATATGAAACAAAACATGAATGAGGGGAACAGAAAATCAGCAATGATACCCAGAATAAGAAATTAGAGGAAACTGGACTGGTTTCACGTATCATCTCCATAATGAGCGATTCTGGTGATGGTTTCCAAAAATGTCCACAAATTCTTGGTTATACCTCCTTACGGCAAATCTGAAGGTCCCTCCCCATTTTTTAAAGGAATTACTAGCCTTGTCACCTTTCTTCAGTGCACTGAACTCTTATTCTTACACCCTTGTTGGGCATAAGAACACATACTCTACTTGGTAGGCTGGTGAGTATCGTCTTGGAAGGCCTGGAAGTCAACATTTGGACCTGACTAGTGTTGAACTCACAGAGATCCACCTGCCCCGACCTCCCGACGGCTAGGATTAAAGGTATGGCACCGTGCCTGGTTCTTTGTTTCGGGAGAGGGTCCTACTCGGCTATGCAGCCATGGCTGGCCCCGAGCACATGATTCTCCTTCTCCCCAACTTCTTAAATACTGGGTGACAGGTAAGTCCATGTGCTCACTTTATGATTTTTTGTGTGTGTGCTGGGATCAAACTGGAATTGTTCCCCTGCTGTGCGCTCATGACGTGTCACTGAACATCAGTCACATTCAGCCTCCGGGGATATTTAAAAAATTCAGTTCCTTGGTTATACTGAGCTCGGTCCAAGTGGCTCGATGGCCTGTGGAACAGCACCGCTCTGGGAGGGATTACCTTTGACTGACATGTTATCTCCTTCCACTTGAGTCCTGGAGACAAGAGCCAAACTCATTTCTCCGGAGTGGAGAAGCCGGTTCCAAAGGCCAGGTAACATGGCCAGGTGGGTGCCACCCTTGAGCCATTTCTTTCCAGCCTGAGTTTCTGTCACTGATATGTGTGGTCTAGCTTTGGATCAGCCGTGTGCTGAGAATGTCTCTGCCCTCCTGGAGGACTGTTTGGACAATAGAGATGTGTGTTTGGTGGCAAGTAGTCCATACCACCCGGAAATGTGAAGCCTTCTCCGTCATCACAACAGGGGGTCAGACTCTGAATAAGAAGCCAATGGCATAGAACAGCACAGATGGTCAGAAATTAATCCTCAAGGGAAGAGATGGGGACCACAGGGTGCCCACTGTCCAGGAGGAGAAAGGCTAAGGTCTCGGTAGCAGCACACTGCCCCAGAGTTTGGCAGTGACAAGCAATGAGCTCACAGTGATTTTGCAGGCCACTGCCTATCCCTACCTAACATCCGTAACTTGTTGCTCCCCTGGAATCAGCCCAAAGGGGGACTGAGCTCGGGGGTCTCTCAGCATGGCTCCCACCACTGAAAGCCCACAGTTCTGGAGATGACTCAGCCCCTGGCTGGGGACCGCACAACGGTTCTCCAATCAAACCTACGTTGCTGGGCTGGGAGATGGCTCAGTGGGTAAAGTGCTTGCCGTGTAAGCATGAGGACCCAGAGCCCATGCAAAGCCAGATGTGATAGTTACACATCTGTAGCTTCAGTGCACCTAGGATGAGACCAGGAAATGAAAACAGGAAAATCTTTGGACAGTCACGGGCCAGCTAGCCTGACATACATCGTGGTGAACAAGAGACCCTGTCTCAAAGGAGGTGGAAGGCTAATATTACTATCTGGAGTTGTCCTCTGATCACCACACACATGCATGCATGCACACGTACATATATACACATCATACACAGAGGCATAAAAAAAAAACCACTTAGTTTTTCTTGCAGGATGAGACATCTTGTGATGTTCTGATTGTCCTCCTTAATTCCCTGCTTGACTGGCGTTTCTCCAGGGAAGAGGTGAACAGCCAAACAAATTCCATTTTGTTGGGCTGAGGAGATGGCTGGCTCAGTGGGGAAAGCACGTGTCACACGAGTCTGAAGACCTGAGGCTGATTCCCGGAGGTCACGTCAAAGCCAGAGACGGTGGCACATGTCTGTGATCCCAGCATTCCTACGGCAAGATGGGAGGCAGAGATAGGAGAATCACACCAAAGACCATGGGTCAGCATAGAGTGGGCCACATAGCAGAAATAACAAGAGACACTTGTCTCAAACACGAGGTGGAAGGCAAGAACTGACCTGTGGACGTTGTCCTCTGATTTCCATACAAGGGTTGTAGTTTGCATGTGCCTGCGTTCACACACATAGACCACATACACACTAATGCTACTACTAGTAGTAATAAAATTTATATGTTTCTTCTGGTGGTGCATCCCAAACTCTTAGGAACCAGACCAGTGGTGGCCCAGCCTGTGTGCAGTCACAAGGCTCCACCAGAGGGGCTTCTTGTATTCGAATGTTCTATTCTGCTTTTGAAAGAGGGTCATACTGTATAACTTGGCTTACCTGGGAGCTGCAATATTCCTGACTCAGACTCCTGAGTGCTGGGATTACAGGCATGTGCTTGGCATGACCAAGTCTTTGCTCTTCTCATTGTCTCAAAAGCCTTAATTTTTGAACAAGTCCATACATACTGGTTGTGTTATTCTATTGGAGTGTATGAACAAAAGCCAGATTCCTGGATTTTATACCTGGAGATTTGGATTAGTGTCTAGCTAGGTCTCTGGAATGAATTTGGGCAACTTTATTGACCTAGAATTTATGTAGCATAAACGCCACTTGTTCAATGTGTAGAATGTGCATGATTCTCCGAACTTGGTGCTGATCAATGTCAGTCAATATGTACACGACACAGGCGTTCCCACTGACTGCTCTCTTAACGTTGTGGTACAACACATCACTCATGTGTACATGTGCTGATACAGGCATAAACAAGCCTGCTGTGCCACCATCATATAAAAGTACAGCACAGGCACTGGGGCAGAGCAGTTGTCTGTATGTACAAGAACATATAGCTCAGTCTTCCACACCCAACCCAAGAGGTATGGATAGCATATGAATTCAGGTGCAGTATGTGGTTCTTAAGTAAACTTTGTTACTGGTCTGTATAATTACTACATATGCTCACTCTTCATTGCTATGACAAAACACTCGAGATGATCAACTTAAAAGGAAGAAAGGTCCCCTGAGGACCCAGTGGTAGTTAATGGCTGCAGGGGTAAGGTTCATGCTTCAGTAAATAACATCACACTCGTGATTATGTAAGCAAATACTACTTAAACTCTAGGACACTCTCTCTCTCTCTTTCTCTCTCTCTCTCTCTCTCTCTCTCACACACACACACACACACACACACACACACACACACACACACACACACACGGACACACACGGACACACACGGACACACACGGACACAGACCCAGACACAGACCCAGACACACACACATACATAGAGACATGGGTACACACAGACACATACATACAGACATGAACACACATGTACACACACACACACACACACACACACACACACAATGAAAGTAGGAGGGGGACTTGTTGGGAAGACACGCCGAGCAGTTAGAAGGGGATACAGGAACGTAATAGGCAGAATAGGAACAAAATGTAAACATGTGTGAAATGATCAAGGAATAAGTGAAAACACTTAAAAGTAACATCAGAATCAGGCACAGCAGTTGAAGGCACTTGTCCCTCTTGCAGAGGACCAGGGCTGGATTCCCGGAATCCACTATCTGTAACTCCAGTTCTAGGGGCTGTGACACCCTCTTCTGACCTTTGTGGGCACCAGGCATCACGACAAACCAGCAAAGCACTCATAAGCCTAAAATCAATAAATCTTAAAAAGAATGACAGCTGATAACATCTGAAGCCTACACCTGGGTTTTCCCTGCTTTACTGTAATGAACTAGGGCAGTTTGAATGGGAATGGCCCCCACAGGCCATTTTCAAACATTTGATTCCTAGTGGGTGGACTGTTTAGGAAGGATTTGAACATGCAGCCTTGCGGGAAGAGGTGTGCCATTGAGCTTTTAGGTTTCAAAAGACCACGGGCCAGGCCCAGGCTCCCTCTCTCTTTGCCTGCAAGTGTTAGATCAGGTGTGAGCTCTCAGCAACTGTTCCAGGACCATGCCTGCTAGCCTGACACCATGCTCCCCACCGAAATGATCATGGACTCTGAACTGTAAGCAACCCCCCAACCCCAGGCCTCCCGCTTCCCTAGGACCTCTAGTCTCTTTGAGTTTTAGGCACATCTTCTCCCACTGAGGCCAGACCCGGTAGTCCTCTGCTATATGTGTGCCAGGGGGCCTTGGACTAGCCAGTATATGCTCCTAGTTGGTGGCTCAGTCTCTGGGAGCTCCCTGGGGTCCAGGTTAGTAAAGACTGCTGGTCTTTCTCCCCTTCAGCTTCTTCAATCCTTCCCCTTATACAACCATAGGGGGCTCTGGGAAACCAATCAGGCGGTTCCTCAGACAATTGTAAATAGTTCTACCTGAAGATCCAGCTATACCACTCTTGGGCATAATACCCAAAAGATGCCCCACCATACTAAAAGGACACGTGCTCCACTATGTTCACAGCAGCCTTATTTGTAATAGCCAGAAGCTGGAAACATCACAGATGTCCCTCAACCAAAGAATGGATATAGAAAGTGTGGTTCATTTACACAATGGAATACTATTCAGCTATTAAAAATGAGGACATCGTGAATTTTGCAGGCAAATGGATGGAACTAGGAAATATCATCCTGAGTGAGGTAACCCAGGCCCAAAAGGACAAGCATGTTCCTGTCTAATGAACTGCAGGGACAAAAATGGAGAAGAGACTAAGACAGGAGCTTAGCATAGCTGTCATCTGAGGAGTCATGGTGTCTTTTTACAGTAATAGTAAGCAAGACACCCACTTATCCAGAGTCCCTACCCGTGTACATGGCAGATGCCTTGATTTATTACTTTCTCATAGACATTTTAATTACATTTACTCATTTACTTATTTGTGTGTGTGTGTGTGTGTGTGTGTGTGTGTGTGTGTGTGTGTGTGTGTGTAAGTATACATGAAGAAGCCGGAGGACAATTTTCACATTTCTCTCCTTCCCACATAATAAGCCCGGAGACCGGACTCAGGTCCTCAGGTAGCAAACCTTCATGTCCACCACCTTCATGTCCGCCATCTCAGCAGCTCCATGGCTTTCTTTTGTTGTGTGACTACAGAAGTCCCATGCTGAAGTGCGACACGGTAATCTGAATCCACGTTCCCAAGCAGAGGGCACTCATACATACTTGGCTCAGAATAACCTATTTCTTATTCTCTTTGAGAAAAAGGGGCAGGGAAGCGGGGCTTATAGTGACTCACGGTATCAGGGGCTTTTGCTCCGTCGCTTGGTCCCATTGCTTTCGGCAGCTCATCACAGCAAGAACACGTGGGTCTACCTGCTCACCCCACGGCAGAGCTAGACAGCAGGGAGAGGAGGAGGGCTGGAGTCCCAGTAACCCCTTCAAGGGATGTCCCAAGGACTTAGGTTTCTTCTAATAGGCCCCCATCTCTCAAACATTCCACCACCTCCCAGTAGTTCCACTGACTGGAGCCCAAGTTAGCCACACATGAATTCCAGATTCAAACAGTAGCACCATACTATATATTATGCAATGGCACACAATACTATATTATATACCACCATACCATACTGCACTGTATAATACAATAGCGAGCTACACCATACCATAATGTGCTACACTATACCAAACTGTACTGTACTATATTGAATTACACTATGCTGTATCATATACTTATATGGATGGTATATATAGCACCCCATCCTACACTATGCTATATGTGCTGGTTTGAATGAGAATGCCCTCCAGAAGCTCGTGTATTTGAATGTCTCTTTCCTAGTTTGTGAAGTCGTTTGGGAAGGATCGGAAGGCGTGGCCTTACTGGAGGAGGTTCACTGGCGGTGGGCTTTTACAGCTCAGACCATTCTGAGTGTTAGTTCTCTCTTTGTCTTGTGCTTATGGACAAGATGTAAGCTCTCAGCCACTCACCCAGCGTCATGCCTGTCTGTCTGCTGCCATGCTTCCTGCCACGATGGTCATAGATTATAATCCTTTGGGACTGTGAACTCCAAAATGAAATGCTTGCTTTCATAAGTTGCCTTGGTCATGATGCTTAATCACAGAAGTAGAAAAGTAACTAAGACAGTATACTATATACAATAATAGGTATGCTACACAATTCTATCCTATCCTACCCTATGCTATTTTGTTGTTGGTGGTGGTGGGTTTTTCTTTTCTGACAGGGTCTAAGAATCCCTCCCTAGCTCTGCCCTGGAACTCCTTATGTAGAACAGGCTAGCCTTGAATTTGCAAGTGATCCTCTTCCCTCTGGCTTGGGAGTCCTGGGAAGACAGACAGACATCAACACATCTAGCTATACTTGTTTGTTTGTTTTTTTTTTTTTTTTTTTTTGTCTTTCAGTGATGGGCTTTTCTGGGGAACACTGTATCAGTGAGCTATGTTCCCAGCCCTGTGTCTCTTTTGGCATTATCTTAGAGTGTGTTCCTACTTGCTAAAGCAAAACAAAACAAAATGGCATGCTGTGTTACGTCAGTCGCGGGATCCTATACCTCATGCTTCCTATCTATCTGTCGAGACAAGCCTAGTGATTGAGCCCTCCCTCTAGGTTGGTTGAAGTATACCCTACAGTGTTCACAGGACAGGGTACCTGATAACACATTCCTCAGAAAGTAGCTGTCCCAAACGGGTGAATCACCATGCACTTACAGAGTTGTGCAACCATAATCACCATCCAATCCCAAAGCAGTTTTTTTTTTATTCCCAAAGGAAACCCCCTGTCCATCACAGCAGCTTGTCACTCCCAAGTGCCCTTTCCTCTCTGCCCTCCTAACCACTCTGCCTGTCTGGATTTTCCCAGTCTCGACTGTCCTGTCGATGACATCACAACGCTATGCGCCCTGGAGTCTGGCTCCCTTCACACAGCAGGATGTTTTGAAGGTTCATCCGAATTGGAACAGGTACATCTGCCATCACTCGCTTGCTGCTGTTTATTTTGAATCCTGTGTCAGCAGGACTGACTGTGTCAGGAGCCGCCTGTGTTGCTAGCCTGGGGCAGAAGAGCCTCGGTAGCAAGAGCTTTCACTCACTGTTCCTTGGTAGCCCAGGGGTTTTCAAACGGGGATCAGAACTTTCGATATGATCCGTGAGGCCTGATGCTGGTGGCCCACTACTACGGTGACATTTGTTTTGATGACTATGTTCCCCCCACAGATTCTCAGAAACAAGAAAAGTATAGAGGAGAGATAGGAGAGATCAGAGAGAGGCTCACTCTAAATCAAGACGACCTGCCCAAGAACCACGCAGGAGAGAAATCTCACTCATACTTGCTTTCTCTGGAGGCAGTAACGTTGGATAGGGCCAACCGCTGACGGCAAATGTGATAAACCCTAAGTTAACGGGAACCCGACTAGGAAAAAACTCTCAATGGAATTTCTTTGGGTAACGATCGGCCAAACCCTAGAAAGAGGGTGAAGAATAAATAAGCAGGCCTTGGCCTTTTGTGAGAAACTAAATATCCCAAATGTCTTTCACGGCATGGTTTTGCAGTCAAAGCAATACACAATGATGACTGTTGTACCACGGTGGTGCCTGCCTGTTGGTGTCGGCATCTGGAGGCAGAGGCAGGCAGATCTCTGTGGGTTCCAGCTCAAAACTAAGCAAGTAAATTAATAAATAACAAAAAGAAACTCCCGTGCCACAGACTTAGAGAAGCAGAGACGCAAAGCAGCAGCAAGTGCTGATGAGGGGACTGACATATCCCGGGGGATGTCCCTGAGAGCAAAAGGACAGTCGGGGAATACAGAGCTGTGAGAAAAAGATAAAAACAAAACACCCCGAATCTAGGTCAAATTACGTTGCCCCAAACTGATCCTGAATTTATGGGCTTGTCCTGCCTCAGCCTCCTGAGTAGCTGGGAGAAGAGGCGTGGGCCACAGTGGGCAGCAAGAAAAATATTTATTTTTTTATTTGTGGGGGAGGAGGAAAAGGGTGGGGGGAGATGGGGGAGAGAGAAGGAAAAGGGAGAAGGAAGAGGGAGAGGGGAGAGAGGGGAGAGAGGGTAGAACAGAGAAGGAAGAGGGGAGATGAGGAGAGGGGGGAGAAGGAGGGGGGGGAGAGTTTATGCCACATGGCAGCTGGCTCCTGTGGAGACCTGAAAACAGTATTGGCTCCCTTAGAGCTGGAGTTCCAGATGTTTATAAACTGCGCAACATGGGTGCTGGGATTTGAACTCAGGACCTCCGGAAGAGCAGCCAATGCTCCTAGACTGCTGAGCCATTACTCCATCCCTAAACAAAAGGATGGTTAAATGACGGCAATTTCTTATTCTGGAGAATAAAGGTATGTGAGGAAAAGTAAAGAGGAAATGGAAGATGCTGTGGGCAGCAGTGATGGAGGAGAAGGGGAGGGGGAGATGAGGGGGAGTGGGAGAAAAGGGGCTCAAATGTCCTTAGAACCACAAGCACACGAGAAGTCAAATGCAAAGTGACAAATCAAACAGCCAGTAAATGTGAAACTGCTCAGCTCCACAGGAGACCGAGAAAGGCAAACAAACTGGAGGGCTGGCTGGCTCTCAAGTTGTATCCTGTCAAAAGCCCCAACAGCCAAGCAATCCGTCTTCTGGAAGGACTCTGCCCTCGACCCGGGGCTTTCTTGCCATCCTGTCCTAACCTGACTCCCCAGGGAACCTGACCCAAACTGGACAAGGTGTGCACATGAACTTGTCTACACCAGCATCAGGGGTCACACTGAAACCAGACTTGCCCACAGAAGGGAAGGGGCGTGTGTCTGTGGGAATCTTGTCAGCGATTCACAGCCGGAGCCTGTAAGAGAAAATGGAGAGACTGAGGGCTCCGGGAGAGTTTCCTAACTCCAAAGGCGATCTGATCCAGGCTGAAGGAGAAGGAAGGGGTAGACGAAGTTGGAGGCAGCTCTCAGCCTGTGGAAGAGGATTTTTGTTTATTTTGATTATTTTAAAGATTTATTTCTTTATTATCTGTAAGTACACTGTCGCTGTCTTCAGACACACCAGAAGAGGGCATCGAATCCCATTACAGATGGTTGTGAGCCACCATGTGGTTGCTGGGAATTGAACTCAGGACCTCTGGAAGAGCGGTCAGTGCTCTTAACCACTGAGCCATGTCTCCAGCCCCCTGATTTTTTTTTCTTAAAGGCAGGTCATACAGGCTGTCTCAAACTTTCTATGTAGCTAAAGCTGGCCTTGAACTCACCTCTTCCCTCCATCGCCTGAGCCCTGTGATTCTAGGCAGGGGCTCCTTCCCATGTGTGTCTTCTACTAACAGGGTTTAACGAAGCTGCTAGGAAACCAAGCCGAAGCTGATCATCGGAGGAGTCTCATGTCTCCCAAGGATGAGCCAGTTCAGTACCTGCTACATTGCCACTAGCTGGGGGTAGCTGGTAAAAAGCAGGGCCTGATGTCGGGGGTCATACATTTCAGGGGCCAGGATCAGAGGCTCTCAGACAATCACACTTCCCAAAGCAGGGCATGTCAGAGGCACACTTTCATGGTGACCATGCAACCCAAATAGCTCAACATAAGGCCATGAGCAAGAAGACGCGGCGTTCCTTTATGTGAACGAATTAGGCAGGCTTTCACAGCACTCCTCAAAGACTATCTAACAGCAGGTAAAAATACGAGGTCAATGGATAAAAAAGCCAGCTGTAACACTTTGACACAAAGTCTCTAGCTCAGGTCGAGCGAGCAGCAGTCCTCTTGCCCCCACGTCCCAAGGGGTGGGATCACAGGTGTGAGACGCCATGTCTAATACAGAATATGGTGACACACACCGGTAACCATGGGTCTGGGGTGGTGGGGGCAGAAGGATCATAAGTTTAATGGCTCGCCTGCGCTACACAGAGTTGGAGAGCAACCTAGGCAAAATGAGACCCTAACTCGACAAGACCAAAACGTACAGCGATCTTTTCCTGAGTCAGAGCCACTGGCGTCTGTGTGTCTTTTGTCCCACAGGAGGACAGAAAGTAAGACTGTCAACAAAAGCATCTTTGGGGAGGGGAGTCAATCTCTTTCTATGTTTATCCATCCAGCCTGCAGATTTTCTTTTTAACGTATTTATTACCATTGTGTGAATGACGTGTGTATACATGGACACACACGCTGAAATGTGTATGTGGAGGCCAGGGGACAACTCTAAGAAGTCATTTCTCTCCTTCCACCTATACCTGGGTTCTGGGGATCAAAGGTGGCTCATTAGGCTTACACAGCGAGTTCCTCTACCTGCTGAGCCGTCTTGCCAGCCCCGTCTTGCTTGCAATCATTTTTGAGATGGAATCTTAACTCTGTAACCCCGGCTGGCTTAGGACCCACTATGTAGGCTGGCCTTGAATTTGTGGCAACCTGCCCGAGAGCTGGCATTTCAGGTATGAGCTGCCTGCCGCGCTCTTATTTTGGAAGTCGGTCAGATGAATAGATGTGATCTTAAATTTTTAAAACGAAATAGCGGTTAGGGAAAAGGAAAACGGAGGCGGCGAGGAGCATGGGCAGCAAAGGTAAAATGATGGTGGTCCTGAGACTTCTCACCTAAGCAGTGGGTTAGGGACGCGCACATTTCTCCTTACAGTTCTCCGAGACGAGGCGGTCCGCTCTTCACGGTTTCTTCTGCTCACCAAGTCTTGCAGCTGCACAGAACAGCCAAAGGTCGGCCGTGCCGGCCGGGGAGATGGCTCCTTGTTTAACGATATATAGTATAACCAAAGCCCTGTTGCTTCCCCAAGCCCCTGCCTAGGTTATCCACAATGACCGTCCTTTGTAATGAGAACACTACATCTCCATTCCGAGTCTTCACTAGTCCAGATCTCAACAACTGACTTCTGCAAGGGCCCCAGGGAAGCATCGCTGTTAACATCAGCTATCCTCGGGTTTGTTTTTAACTTACCATCATTATCACATTACTATGCAATCTAACTTTAGAGAAACCACTCTTTTTCTCTGAAGAACGGTCTTTAGGGCAGGGGGCGCTGTCACATGTTTATAACTCCAGTACTCGGGAGGCTGAGGCAGGAAGGGGGTGAGTTCATTCTGGACTATATAGTAAGCCAGGGGTGTGTGTGTGCGTGTGTGTGTGTGTGTGTGTATGTGTGTATGTATGTGTATGTATGTATGTATGTATGTATGTATGTATATTTGTATGTGTATGTGTGTATATGTATATGTATGTGTGTATATGTGTGTATAGGTATGTATATATATGTATGTATGTGTTTGTGTGTATATGTATATGTATGTGTGTATATGTGTGTATAGGTATGTATATATATGTATGTATGTTATGTGTGTGTATGTATATGTATGTGTGTGTATATGTGTATGTATATATGTATGTATATATGTATGTATGTGTATGTGTGTATGTATATGTATGTGTGTATGTATGTGTATATGTATGTGTGTACATATGTATGTGTATATGTATGTGTGTATGTATATGTATATGTGTGTATGTATGTGTATGTGTGTATATGTATATGTATGTGTGTGTATGTATATGTATGTATGTGTGTGTGTGCGTGTGTGTGTGTGTGTGTGTGTGTGTGTGTGTTGTGTGTGTGTATTGAGACCTAATCTCAAAATTGAAAACAGAGAGGCAACCTTAGGGACAGGTTTATTTTAGCTCACAGCTCCTGGTTGTAGTCTAGCACCATAGAGAAGTCGCAAGGGCAGGAGCTTGGGGTATCTGGGTCCCATCGCATCCATAGTTGAGAGCAGAGGTAGGATGAATGTACATGTGTATATATTAGCTCTCAGCCAGCTTTCTTTTCTATACGCTCCAGGGCTCAGAACCAGGGAGTGGTGTCACACACTTTCAGGCGGGGTCTTCCCCTGTCACCTAAGGAAATCAGTATAATCCCCCTTCCCAGATGCATCCACAGACAACCGCTGGTCTAGACAACGCCTCACTGACTCTTCCCAGGAGAGTCCAAGCTGTGTCAGGTTGACCATTAAATGCATCATTACTGTGCAGACCCACAGTTATAACAGTTCCAGGACATTTTACCCCTCCCCCCCAAACCTGTCACTCTATACTGTCTCTCTAGTCACTGGCAGCCACCAATCTGTTGTTCTGTCCATGGGTTCTGGGCATTTCAGGTGCATACAATCATTGATTGTGTGAGCGGCAATCTGTGCCTGGCTTCTTTCAAGTTCCCCGTCAAAGCCTATGCCGGTGCTCCGTTCCTCTGGATGGAGCAACACTCCCTGATGTGAACAGATCACTTCGGCTTAATATAGTCTTCAATTCGAGGGGTGTTTCCACATTTGACTGTAAGTAATGTTGGAATAAACGTTTCTGGAAATATGATTGGATCCCTGTTTGGTGTGTGTGTGTGTGTGTGTGTGTGTGTGTGTGTGTGTGTGTGTGTGTGTGCAGGCGCCGTGGTACACCCGTGGAGTTCAGAGAACAACCTTGGCCGTCCCCTTTTACTTTGGCAGGGTCTCTTGTCTGTTGTGCACAACACCTATGTGTGTGTAAGCTCGAGACAAGCTGTGCTTGGGGTTGGGGAATCGCACTGTCTCCCTCGCCAATCTCCCTGCAGGAGTGCTAGGATTACAGGGAGAGGCTATGCCATGAGACGTTTCCTTTCTTTAAAGTTCTTTTCTGCGTTTCTATGTTTTGCCTGCATGTTTATCTATGTACCACTTGTGCATCTGGTGTTCAGATACTAGAATTAGAGTCACAGACGGTTGTGAGCCACCGTGTGGATGCTGGGAACTGGACCGGGGCTTCTGGAAGAACAGCCAGTGTTCTTAACTGCTGAGCCGTCTCTCCCCACATCTGGCTTTTTCCTTGGGATGCAGGGATTCAAACTCAGGTCCTCACCCTTGCACAGGCTTTTACTCGCAGAAGCACGGCTTACTTTCCACAACACCATTTTACATCCCCACTGCCTACTTACTAGCAGTTCTGCTATCTCCATAGTCTGCCGACAAGTCTTATTTTCTGTTCTTGTTTTAATTTCCCCCTCAGCCCTGGGGACCTTGCACAAGCGAGGCAACAGTTCTATCACTGAGTAATGCACACTCCCAGCTCTTCTGTGTTTCGTCTTGTGTTTGGTCTTGTTTGAGACAGGGTCTGGAGTAGCCTCAACAAGTACGAGACGTCACATCTAGCCTAGGGTGGTTTAAGCTTTGACTTTTTTCAAGATTGTTTTGGTTATTCTGGGTTCCCTGCCTTCCCACGTGAATTTTAGGACTGGCTCGTCTATTTCTGCAGAAAGGCGGCTGACATTTTGATGGGGACTGGGGACTGCATTGAGATTACAGGTCACTTTGAGATGGTCAGGTTACAACAGGAGCAAGTCTTCCAGACCATGAACATAGAATGCCTCATTTCTTTCTTTCTGCTTTTTTTTTTTTTTTTTTGAGACAGGGTCTCTGTGTAAAAATGCAACTCAAGCTAGCTTCAAACTCATGATTCTCCTGATTTACTTAACCTCTTAAGTGCTGAGATAATTTCTTTCAACACTTTTTTTAATTGAAAGAAACTTGAAGTCCGATACCTTTAATTTCAGCTCTTTGGAGGCAGGGACGAGTGGATCTGTGAGTTCAAGGCCAGCCTGGTCTATAGAGCAAGTTCTAGGACAGCCAGAGCTACACAGAAAAAATCCAATCTTAAAACAAAACAAAAACAAAGACTAACCAAACAAAAAACACAAAAGAAAAACTCATACAATGTAAGTGGTGGCATTGGTATGTCTACAAAATTATGATTGTTGCCAACAGGCTCTGAAACAATGTCACCTTTCTGTCCACCCTTCACCCAGCCCTTGGTGATGCTGTCTCTTTGGATATATGTATGCTACCCAGAAATCTCATCTGTATGTAACGTGTACAATATGTGACCTCGCGTGTCTAGCCTGTTTCACTTGCCATGCATTTAAGGTTTGTTTACTGGGCATTACGGTGCACACCTGTAGTCCCAGCACTTACTCATCTTGTACTACACAGAAACAGTTTGTTTCTTTTTATTGTAATAGTTCTCAGGAATTTTTTTAAAAAATCATTTGAGGCAGAGTCTCTCTGTGTAGCCAAGGCTGACCTCAAACTCAGATCCACCTGCCTCTGGCTCCTGAGCACTGGGACTAAAGGCATGTGCCCGACTTGTAAAAAATTCAGTGTAATCGTCTTGCATTTTCTTGATTAAATTCACTCCTTGGATTCTGTTTGTTTGTTTGTTTGTTTGTTTGTTTGAGACAAGTTCTCACTAGGTATCTCTGCTGTCCTAGAACTCACTATCTAGACCAGGCCGGCTTCAAACTCACAGAGATCCACCTGCCCTTGCCCCCCAAGTAGTGGGATAAAGGCGTGCACCCCAATGCCTGACTTAGGACCCTGCTTTTTAAGGTCCTGAAATTTAGACACATGGCCTAGGTCTGTGTATTTATGTGTATGTGCAATGCACACGTGCGTACATGTGCCAGCACCGTGGAATCTAGTCTCTCCTTTCACCTTGGGTTCTGGGAACTGCACTCAGGATCATTAGGTCTACATGGCAAGTGCCTTCACCAACCATCCTGCTAGCCGTAGGATGCTAATCTCATCTTCAGGCTGTTCACTGGTGTACATGGATGGGGCTCATTTTTGTGTACTAGTCTTGCTTCCTGCAGCCTTCTTGAACCCACCTATTGGCTCCAAGAGGGGTGTGTGTGTGTGCGCGTGCCCTTTTTGAGCTTTCTATGTAGAGCATCACGTCACCTACCTGAATGGCTTTGCTGCTTACAGGTGTACCGTGATACACACAGTCGGTCCCATCTGATCACGGGTCTAAGCAGGATTCTCCTTGGCGCTGAGAGGGAAGAAATAGTGTTACTTCTTCCTTTCTGAATGTAAACACCCTATATTCTTCTTTCTTGCCTCACTGCTTCAGATAGACACTCCAGGACAACGCTGAACAGAGGTAGCCCAAAGTGGCATCCCAGTCTCTCCCTGATCCTAGAGGGGACTCTGTCTGGAACCAGTCAATAGACATTTCACAGATGTCCTCTATCAAAGCGGAGAAGTTCCCTGTGCTCCTCGTTTGCCGAGCGTTCTTATGATGCGAGCAAGGGCAATCTCAGCTCTCATGTCTGGCGAGAGACAGAATCTCCTCCATAGACACTGAAGACAAAACGGGTGAATGTAAAAGTGTTCTACAGAGATGCCAGTAACACCGGCTACCGTTCAGGGGAAGCCCTGACTGGGCATTATGGTCAGACACACCCAGGACTACAGCTCAGATCAGCATTTGGTGATGGTTTTTACATAAGCTTCTCTAAGCCTCAATTTCCTTATCTCTAAAGTGGGGTAATAATAGTACCTATTTCCCGGGCCGCTGCTTTGTGCTAACAGATAGTGGTAGGTGTGATTTAAATCATGACCTTGCTAAGTGCTCTGGGTGTAGTCGCTGTACGCATGATAGATGTCTGATAAAATGAGATAGAGTCCTTGTCCTCGGGCCAGGGTAATGACGTACACGTCATACCGAGGGTTACATTACCAAGTAGAGGGTAGTAGCATGTGGTGTGAGCAACGGCCAGAAATAGAGCACCAGTGGGAGTTCAAAGGCCAAAGTGGGCTGAGCTAGGCCAGCGCAGACTATGGAGGAAGAAAGCAATGGGATCGGGGAGAAAATATTGGCGAAAGGTGAGGGAATCATCATGCATGGCTGGTAAGCCATGGAGTGTCCCTCTGCCCGGAACCCGGGCCACATAACCAAAGGGCAGTGTTGATAGTGTGTTATAGTGAATGTCAAAGCGGGCTGTGAGCTTTATTCTGGGAGAATGGTAAGTGCAGGTACAGGAAAGGGCAGAGCTTACACAAAGGAAGCCTCATGCTGTTTCCTGAGGGTTTTGTTTCTTCTTTTTGAAACAGGGTCATACCATGTGACTCTAGCTGGCTAACCTGGACCTTTTTATGTAGACCAGGCTGGTCCAGAACTCACAGAGGTCTGCCTGCCTCTACCTTCTGAGTGCTGGGATTAAGAGTGTGTGCCCCCACACCCAATACTTCTGACCGTTTTGAATCAGAGCTAGAAGTCTGTTAGGCTGTCACTCCTACCTGTGCCACAGAATTGGGACCACAGTGAGTAACACTTTGGATTTGACCAATGAAGGTGAAAGTTACCCACTCTGGGAAACACAGAGCAATAAATAAGTGTATCTAGTATTCAGGATAGCCTTAGTCACACCTTTACTAAGAACCAAGGGAATCTGGACTAGGGTACAATTTGTCAGGAACAGAGGTGATGGATTACAAAAGCCGCTGTCTTCTTAGGTGCTATAAACTGGCCTATTTAGTCCTTCTAATAATCTGTGCAGAGCTGGGCACAGTGACATCTAGAATCCCATCACCTGAGCGGCTGAGGCAAGAGGATGGAGACTTCAAGGCCAGAAGGAATTCAGAGTCCCTGTCTCAAAGAAAACAAGACATCCAAAACAGGAATCCAAGAGGCAGGTGTGGCTGCCATCCACGGTAGATGAAGGCCTGTAGCCTGTAACTGTTGTCACCTGCTGAAGGCCGGGGTATCAGGGCTTCTGGCAAGGATGGACTTTGGATTTTATGTGAAAGGCAATGGGAAGCCCTAAGAAGTCCCTAGGCCCTGGCCTAGTGCAGGCTTTCCTGTTGTGTGGAAAGTTGCAGCATCTGGAGAGGATATCCCACCTGCCTAGGCGGACAGCGTGAAGAAAAGGGGGTTGGATTTCTGTGTATTTGGGGGGAACGCACTGAAAGTGAGACTGTGAGTAGTGATGAGGAGAAAGAATCGGGGTAGAGCCTCGAGCCTCGCCTTAAGGCCATGAAGTGATGGCAGTCTCCGCACCCGGTAACTGTTGGCACGGGAGGTTGGTGAGTAGAGCTGAGAAAAACTTGTGAAAGGAATGAGTCAGCGGCAAGGGAGATAAATGCAAAAAGGCAAGTGAGGTGAGTGATGAGGAAAAAAAACCCCAGAAAAATAAATAAATAATAAAAAAGAAAAGAAAAAAACCCCCGGGGCAGGCAAAACTTGAAAATCTAACACGTTAAGATTTGGTGATCACTCCTTCCTTTGAAATTCACTCCACAGGTTTTACCTGTGAGATCTTTGCTCTCCTGGCTAACTTTGCTTAGGTGGTTTCTGGCCCAGACATTCCTACCACTAGGGCGTTCTTTAGCTTTCGTCCTTTGGGCGCCTGTGGGATCTCAGAGCCCCCAGTTGTTGACCTCATGGCTTGGGGTCAATGTCTATTTGCTGGATCTTCAGTAAGTTTCACTGTTGAAACTCCCCACACCCAGCTCAAATACCGGCTTCAGTAGGCAGATATTAATTAAAGGGGACCAGAAAAAAGAAAACGTTGGGTCGTTACAGACTAAGGGACAGAGTGGGAAAAGCTGGAGGTGCTTGTCAGTGACCTAGTGGAAGACAGTCACAACCCCATTAGCAGATGGCACGGGTAACTCAGGAGTTAGCAGCAGTGGAATGGGGCTGGTTGGTTGAGTGGGTGGAGGGGTTGCCATTCTCTGCTGGCTCAGGCCCCACCCCCACTACAACTGTAATGGGACCGAACAGCCCGGGAGGTGTGCCCAATCAGACTCGATAAGGAGATACCCATTCAGGCAGGAAAGTAAACCCTTATCTTAGAAAGTTCCTTCCTTTTCTAAATAAGGGTTGTCTAGCTAATGACTCAGTGAAAGAGAAATCTGATTAATTACAAAGCTCCACTCTCCAGATTCTCTTATCTACTGTAACCTGTCGGGAGCTCTGGGATGACTTAGCAAGAATTACTACATTTCTGAACCTGGGGGTGGGAGGCGGTTTGAGGGAGTTTCTGCTGTTTCTTGGCACGTTTAAGACAGGGTCTTACATGTAGCCCTGGTTGGCATGAAATTTGCTACGTAGACCATGGTGGGCCTGAACTCAGGGAAATTTGCTTGCTTTGGCTGAGATTATAAACCATTAATTCAAAAAAATGCCATTAACATATAAAATCCACATGGTGTCTGGGTTTACTCCAAAATGGTAGAAATGGGTAAGGTGGGTAGGAAGTAAACTGGCCCTGAGATGACCGTGGGGGTACAGGATGCTCATTACGTGTACACTACTCTAGCATCCATCATTGTATGTACCGAAAATTCCTCTGAAAGACTTGTCCATGGGCCAGGTGTGGAGGTGCACACCTTTAATCCCTGCACTTGGGAGGCAGAGCGGGGGATCTCCATGAATTCAAGACCATCCTGGTCTACATAGTGAGTTCCAGGACAGCCAGAGTTACATAGTAAGACCCTGTCTTGGAAAAATAAAAACAAAAACAAAAAAACCCCCCAAAAAACATGTTCACTAAATGTTAGGCCCTCCACAAACCTATGTTCTGATCTGATTCAAAAAAGAAAAAAGAAGGGTTGGGGATTTAGCTCAGTGGTAGAACACTTGCCTAGCAAGTGCAAGGCCCTGGGTTCGGTCCCCAGCTCCGGAAAAAAAACAAAAACAAAAGCTAACCAAGACCAGGAAGCTCGACTGCAGTCTACAGAACCACGCTCAAAGCCAACGGTGGTACCTGTGGCTTAGCCTCCGCACTTGAAGACCACGGCCTGAGGATGTGAGTTCAGCCTGAGCTATACAGTGAAATCCTATCTCAAGGTATCACAGGGTAGGAGTGGAGCTCAGTGGTAGAGTGTTGGTCTAGCTAAGGCTGAGTTTATCACCAGTACCATGGGGGAAGAGTTCATATCAGCGTGATGCTTGCGATGCCAGTAAGAGTTCACTTTTATAGCGATAACCTTAATTACTTGGGGATCTAACACTCCTGGGGCTGAAGGCTGCTCTTCAGGAGGGTCTGGTTTGAGTTCCAGCAATCACATGTAGTTAAACCATCTGTAATGCTAGGTCCAGGGGAACCGATGCCCTCTTCTTGCCTCCTTGGGCACCAGGCATGCATGTAGTAATACAAATGCCCCTACACACATAAAGTAAAAACAACTTCTTAAATATTTGTGTGTATGAGTGTTTTTCTATATACATGTGTGCCACATGCATGGCTGGTGCCCTCAGAGGTCATGGGCTGCCATCTATGTGCTGGGTATCAAGTATTCTTAGCCACTGAGCCAAGTCTCCAGTCCAAATAATCAAGCTTTATAAAGCGCTTTAAGATTCCCTATGTGAGCAGTTAATAGCCTCTGTCTCCTGGTTCGTATACTCGCGGACTGCTGACCTCCCTTCTGGAATTCTAACTTGGAATTCTTTTACCATTTCTGGGAACGGCAGGTGGGGTGGGCAGCGAGTAAGCCTGGGGCTAGAGTTCATCCACCGTTTACCTAGATCCCTGCTGTATGCTAGCTGTGCGCTGGGCACCAGTGAACAGGAGGCAATGGGTCTCTGCCCTAATGGGCTGAGAACCTCAGGGGGAAGAAAAACTGAATGATCTTAAACACGTTCTGAGGAACACAATTAGAGGGAAAACTAGGGCTGGCCTCCTGATCAAACTATTTTCAAAGAAAGATCAGGAGGGGGAAAAATGGAAGTAGCTGGAAAAGAGAGCTAAAATGGGGAAAGGGCTTGGGCAGAGAAAACGTGCCCTGGGGGAAACCTTGAAAAATAAAATACCTGGTATGTGCCAGGAACTACAAAGAACAAAGAAAGATGCAGTTGCAAAGGCAAGCAGGTGCCGTGTGGGGGCATGGGGAAAGGGTGACACAGGAGTGACATGACCAGCCTTGGGTCCTTCAAAGTCCCTGTGAGAGAGACACACAGACTGGGATGGAGCATCCATTTTGTGTTCCAGCTGGGAAATGACATAACCAGGCATGGAGTGGTGACGGCAGGATGAAAAAGAGTGCATGAACGTGAAAAGGTAAACCGGACACGCCTGGTATTGAGAGGAAGGACAAGGGAGAAGAGGTCGAGAACAGTAAGGGTGACCATCCAGGTTTGGGCTTGGGACCTGGTGGTCAAGCAGGTCATTTATAAGATGACCTTTTAGTCTCAGGCCCGTGGAGCCCTGGCCTCCGTCTGTAAAACAGGAATCGGCGTAGCATCAACTTGAAACTGTTCAGAGGTATGTGAATCACTATCATGGCTCCAAGTCTGACCACGCAGGGGCTTAATACGCACCTGGGAACTGGGCTCTTCGGGGGCACCGACCACTCCTCGCTGTGCCGATCCTGGGTGTGTTAACTGCTGTTGCTTGCTCTTCAGTCCCCCCAACCTCAGCCTTTTCCAAATTCTGCCTCTTGTAGCAGCCTTTAAAAGCCTACAGACACAGAGAGGGATTCAAACCTTTGAAATGAACAGAGCAGATACGTCATCTGGCACAGTGGAGAGCAAGGTCTTTCTAGCCCCAGCGAGTCTGTGAACCACTCATCTTCCTCCAGAAGGACTCCAGTTCTCAAGGCCCCAACATCTTGCTTCGTGTCATAAATTTTTTTTCTTGGAGGTGTGGCATTTTGACAAGATAAGAGTCTGTATATTAGCTTGCAGAGTTTCAGGCAAAATGATTTATATCTAGGCTGTTACCTCATGAAAAAAGCCGGCAGTTCCCCAGAGAGGCAGGCTCTCATTGGCCATTCTGTCCGGGTGCTAGGAGTCAGGGTGAAGGGTACACTATGGTAGATGGTGTGGAAGAAAGGTAATTCTCTGACTTAAACAGAGAGGATCAGAACAGACTCAGCACTGAACAAGGGGACACCTCTATTGATCAACATTTCAGTATTCTATCTAGGGCACTGGATCAAGTGAGCCAGGGAGCCCACCGGGCCCTTGGTTGGTACCATGGTTTGGACCACTTTTTAAGCTGTTGGGCCAGCATAGGTCATGCTCTGGCAATGTACCTTATGGGCACAGGGCTCTGTGTTACCAGACCATTGGGTGTAAGCACTACTCACCACGTCCTCACCACGTCCAGTGTCTGTCATCAGTTCTCTCTGCATGCAGGCCTCTAGGACCATCGTCTTCTTGTGGACACACCTCAGAATCCTTCTGTTCACCCACTCCATACACCTACCTTCCTGGCTGAGCCTTTATCTCCAAAGGCTGCAGGGAACCAGCCAGCTGGGACCTCACATGGCTTTGATCTCATTACTTCACCCCTCCCACTGCTCAATGGACAGCATTAAAGGTCACACAGAACAACCTTTCCAAAAAAAATAAGATTTTATTGTCTTAGATGCAAATATAGTTTTAAAAATGCATTGTAGTGTTGGGTACAGCTGGTGGAAACGTGCTTGTCGACAGCAGGCTTCAAGAGGACCAGGCTCAGGTGAGCAGCCCCAGGGGTCTCTGGTGTAAATGAAACCCACCCTACCCCAGGTGTAGCTGCCTCCCCAAGGAGCCCTGTACCATCACCAAAACACACAACACACACTTAGCTGTGCACAGACGCCGAAACTTGAAGAGCTTGAAGGAGAACATGCTGGGTGCTATAGAGCAAGCTAATAAGCCTGCTTTCCCTTCATGGGGTGAAGGTTCAGGTGACAAGGTGCCTAGGGGAGTGGTACTGGACTCCCCCACGAGGGACAGAGCCTAGCTGAGGCCATGAGACCTTTTAACCTGCAGGATGTAAACTAGGAAACAGATGCATAATCAGTGTCTCCTGCCCTTCCACAATCTCGGCTTTCATGAATGCTAGATCCTGTTCAGGAAGCTCAAAGGAGTTCCAAATTCACTATGCCTAGGGTTATGATGGTGGAACCAACGTTAGGCAGGGAGGTGTAGGTGAATTCTACTAAATAACCGGAAAGGAATTTTACAAAAATAAAATTCCACCAAGTAAACACGCGCATGCACACACACACAGGCTTGAGCAAGTGCGCATGCACACACACGTTAACATTCACTGTGGAAAGTTCCCTTTTCTTTCCAGAAGGTTGAGTCTTACAAGCTCTGACAAGCAGACAGCCCTATCTAGTGAAGAGAGAGGCCCATTCCTCAGAAAGAGCAGGTAGCTTGACCTATTCTTGCCCATAGAAGCAGCACGGGGTCAGGGCTGTTTCCCAAGGCTTCTTTCTCCCACACTCCTGGTGTCTCCCATCAGCCGTCCTTAAGATCACAAAACCTATTGAGGAGATCCTAGCCGAGGAGTGTGCTACAGGGACATATTTCACACATGCTCTGTGCCTTCAAACTCTTCCACAGCGACGTGACTGCCGCTTCCTGTTGCACCAGCACAGACCCAGGTCAGCTCCTCTGAGACACTAAGAGACACCCAGGGGCTAAGCCCAATTGTACTTCTCTGAAATACGGGCATTCTAGGGGACTGCTTCTGTATCACTGTCCACACACCTTGTCAACAAGACCACAAGGTGACACTGAAAACACCAAGTTCCACACACAATGGTGGGCTTCAACTGTGCCCTGTATCTATTTATCTAGAAAGAGGGCATGTCTAGCTCCCAGGAAAGAAAAGTGAGAGGCCCACATATACTCAGCTTCTCTTAGGAGACCCTAAGCGAGACAGAGACCGTTGAGAAGCCAGGTTAGGATGAACAGAAAGGGATTTCTGACATTGTAGAAGGAAGACAAGAGCCAGCAGGTAAAAGGAGTTAAGCTGAGGCCAGGTGATCCAGCAGCCACAGGATCCAACACAGCCGGGAGGCTGCTGGCCATTGGCAGGCCTGGTGCCACCTGCCACTTAACTCTACCAGAAAATGGGTGCCATGTCCCCTAAGAATCTAAGTGGACATCATTCTTAGTCAGGGCATAGAACCTTAGAGGACAGATCTCTATGCATGTCTGGGGGAGGGGGTATAGGTGACAACACACAGACAAGATCCAGGGTTCATGATCGGGCCACGTGAGAATTCGTGCTGGCTGACCACTTCCAGCCTCTTCTACAAGAAGACCCAATGTGTCACCATCAAGTCCCGAAGCTGCCATGCTTCCCTTGTGCTGTGCAGAACTACTGGCGCACTCCTAGCCTCCTCTTCGGGGGTGACGGCTGGTGCATAGCCCTCCATTAACTTTGAGGAAGCATTTTAGCCAAAGCTACCCTGCCTGCCTCTGCAGTGCCCACTCATAGTGAAAGAACAGGCAGCAGATGTGCTGATAGCTTGTTCAGATTTCACAGAAACCCTGCAGAGATTTCCCAGGCGGCTCTGTGGTTTCGCCGATATTCTTATTCTCCAAAGTGCCAACATTTTGAAGTTTCTTCTGTGTGAGTGGGGACAGGAATGGGAATGAAAATAACTGTAAACAAACCCCAGCTGAACAGTGTGGTCAGCGCCCAGTGGAGACTCCAGGCAGGGTGGCCTTGGCTATTTCCAAATGCCGGCCTTGGTGTCCAACAGAGGTCAAGGCCAGGACCCTCTGATTGGGCAGGTTCATCAGGCAAGATTTCAAAACAAGAAAAGCTCCAAGGTAGAAATAATCATTCCTGGAGGAGAGTTTTAAAGCATTGTGACCTCACAGCCACGGCAAAGGTGAGCACCAAGAGAAAGGAAATGGAGTCACTCTCAAAAACAAAATAAGCATGCACTTAACAAAGTCTGCCAACACACACACACACACACACACACACACACACACACACACACACACACACACACACACATTTTCTCTCTCTCTCTCTCCCTCTACCCCCTGCCCCCTCCCCTCCCTAGCCCCAGTTTCACACAAACTAACAACAGCCTTAAACATCTGAGGAAACAAGATGAAATTAACTCAGCAAAAGGGAGAGGTAGGCCAGAGAAGCAAAAGGCCAATCTTATACCCCATAGAGCTTTAAAAACGTTACTCCCCTACAAGGGGAGGAGAGAACCAAAGTCCTGCACAGCCATACTGTGGCTTGTGTTGTGTGGCAGGAGGAGGAGGAGGAGGAGGAGGAGGAGGAGGAGGAGGAGGAGGAGGACGACGACGACGACGACGACGACGACGACGACGACGACGACGACTTCTTACGACCCTCACAGCAGTGGTTTAGTTCTTCCTTCTTACCACAGCGGCCTTCACCTTCTGGAGAACAATTTCACTTTGTCCTTGGGAATGGAAGGGGTGCTTGGTGGAGATGCCAAGGTCCAGCCTACGTGCCTTGTGTTCTTCCCCCCACCTGTAAACACGTTCTGGGGCATGGGACGAGGGCCACCAAACCATTCCCATACAGGACAGAAATTAGACAATGAAGCAAGCGATTGGTTAGGGGCTCAGCATAAATGTTGACTTGGCCAGCAGCCCCTGCCCCTTCTTTGTCCTCTAACTACCTAGTCCAGAGCAGGCTTAGGCATCAGCAGGAGCTTCCAAATGGATCAGAAATTCAGGGGTCATCCTGGGCTCCCCTCTTCGTGTGGTCTTCTCAGGACAGGCAGCATGGTGAGGCAAGGCCAGGACAGAGTCCAAGAAAAAGCCTGCTGCCTGCTCTAGGTGTCACGGCAGGACATTTTTCCAGGAGGTGCCCTTTACTGGGCCGAGTGCTGCAGAGTACCACACCATACCACACCATACCACACCATACCGCACCATACCACACCATACCGCCTGCAGCCTCTCAGAGGCAGCAGAGAAGGATGAGGGTCAAGTGCCCCCTTCCCCTAACCCTTCTGTCTCCACCATCTGTAACACACATCGGGACACTTGAACCTTCAGACACGTGCCACCCTCCAAACTCCACTGGTTCAAATCTGAGCACAGCACCTTACCAGCTAGCCTGGAGATAGTTTCAAGGGCTGACTCCTTGACATCTTGCCTAAGAGCAGTTTGTTTCTTCCTCTTCATACAAGATGAAACAGACTTTAGTAAGATGATATCTTTGGTCTGAGAACTGTCCTGGTTTGGAGCTCCAGCTAAACTTCAGATAAAAGACCAGGATGACAGCAGCAACATGGAGTGTGACCTTGGAGGGCTGAGACCAAGGGAGACCATCCCAGGAGTGTATCTGCCTCTTCCACAACTGCAGAGTAGAAGTGGGTGGAGAACAGGCCCAGAAGGGCCCCATCTGGGAGGCCTAAGAGGCTCTAGGCCGAGGCCCTGGCAATGTTGAAACGTCATGGCGACCGACAGCAATGTGGATAAGACTAAGACATAGAGAAGACAATGCCTGGGGAGTTTCTGAGCCAGCACAGCAGCTTTGAATGGCTGCTGCCTTCATCCTGTCCAGATGGCCTCCACACCCACCATTTTCCATGTGGCTCAGGGGTTGTGGAGATTTCCCCGTCAGTGGAATCCACTAAGGAGGGTACATTCCTTTCTGCAGAGGTTGGAACAGTAGCCCAGAGGATTAGGTGCCAGTGGGGTTGCAAGAAATGAAGAGACTCCACTGCTGCTACAGAGGCCAAACACTGCAGGGCTTGCCAGTGGAGCACAAGTAGACAAGGACGTGACACGGGCCAAGTCTGGAAGTCGCAGGAAAGGAATTCTGAAGGACCTGGATGACCCCACCTGCGGCAACAGGCTTGTCTCCTTGTCTTGCACTTGTGGGCCCTGGACACCACATGACACCAGGAGGACAGGACTGGAACAGCCGATGTTTCCCTTTGTCTGGGCCACCCCAAATGCAGGGGAGACTGATGATTGAGGTCACAGAGTAGGAGGTCACAGCAAGGGTTCCCAGGATGGGATACTGCTGTTGGCAGGCCTCAAACCTGCTTCAGACCTGAGCACGGCATCCTGACAGTGCAATGGGCAGCCCTGAGGCGGTGTCAGGAAGGGTAGGAGGGGCATCTCCAGGCATTTCATGCAGTCACATGCCAACTAAGCTTAGGACTCCCCCGATCTCTTGCCAATCCTGGTAACGGCCTCTGATGCTTGCTCTGGAAGCTGGGATGGGTCTGTCAGGATGGAGGTGGTGGTACTCAGCTGCCGGAGGGTACTCAGGACCACTGTGAGACAGAGAAGGCCGCAGTCAGCCGGGCACACAAGCCCCAGAATGAGAGGATGCAAACTCACGCATGTAACCCTATACAGTAATTCCCAAGCACCAAGGATGATGGCCAGAGTTCAACGGCAGGGAAGAGTGGAGGAAGCCTATTCCGGGAGCCAATCTCACACCCTGCCTGTGCAGATCCAGCAGGAGCTGCAGGTAGCCTAAGAATTCTAGGCTATTCCTGCTGCCAGAGTGTGCACCCGTTGTCATACCAAACTTCTGTCATATTTATATATGGTAGCCTTAGAACTAGATAAGAACTTAAATAATCAAATACTAAATTCACCTAAAACAGTCTGGCAAATGGTAAATATTCAGTAAGTCAGCTGGATCTGACCAGACTGGCAGGTCTACTGACAGGCAGGCAGCTCAGAGACCCACGCTGGCCCCCATAGCTTTCAGGTTCGAGGATCCCTTCAGTGTTATCCTCATGCCTCTTGCATGGCTGGCCTGGCTTTGTGCAATAGAGTCTAACCATTCCTAAACACCGTCCAGGTAAGGGCTGTTCTCCCTCCAGGGCCATCATGAGGTCCCAAAGTGCGGACTGCACACTCACTTGGCCTGAGGACAGGCAAAGAGCAGTGCTGGTCCAGCCAGGAAAGAGCCGTCCGGTGGAACTCCTCCAAGCTGCTGGTGGACACCATCCCCTTGAAGGACTCAAACAGCGGCTTGATGATCATGCTGAACTGCAGGACTCAGGTTAAGGACCATGTGAACACGGAGGGGGGCAGAGGGCACACAGATAAAGGAAGGCTCAGGCAAGCCGGGCTTACTGCTGACTTCCCTTCGTATCTGCCTACAGGAAGCTCATCAGAGAGGAAGGGACAGACCAGTTACTGCCAGGCAAGATGTGCCTGCCGGGAGGCTAAACTACTTGCTCTTCCTATGAATGACCTTTGAGCGGACAGAAGACAGAGAAAACAAGTTTCTTCAGCCTCACAGGGGTAAGGACAGTGAGGCGGATGTGGATCACAGGTTAGTCAGATACAGGAGACAGTTATATGGAAGAGAGGAGATGTGGGCTGGCAGGAGCAGGGGAAGCACACAGCACTCAAGGCGAAGTGTGTGCCTGAAGTTGGAGCCCGTAAGCTCAGTACTCCCTGCAGAGCTCCCTAGGCTCTGGGGGCCCAGTGGAGACACAAACGTTTCTCCTGAACTCTGATGCCTACAGTACCTACCCCGCCTAGTAATGAGGCATACAGCACCTGTTGAAGCTGGCTCTGTGTTAACTTGACACAGCTGGAGTTAACACAGAGAAAGGAGCCTCAGTTGAGGAAAGGCCTCCACGAGACCCAGCTGTAAGGCATTTTCTCAAGTGGTGATCAAGGGGGAAGGACTCAGCTCATTGTGGGTGGTGCCGTCCCTGGGCTGGTGGTCCTGGGTTGTATAAGAGAGCAAGCTGGGCAAGGCGGGGGAAGCAAGCCAGTAAGAAACATCCCTCCATGGCCTCTGCATCAGCTCCTGCTTCCTGCCCTGCTTGAGTTCCAGTCCTGACTTCCTTTGGTGATGAACAGCAATGTGGAAGTGTGAGCTGAATAAACCCTTTCCTCCCCAACTTGTTTCCTGGTCCTGATGTTTGTGCAGGAATAGAAACCCTGACTAAGGCAGCCACTATGCCACCAGGCTCCACTAAAGACAAAGAAAGATAGCAAAGCAAACCAGGGAATGAGGCGTATCAACTGCCATCTTGAGTCAAGCTACAGGCTCACTGACAGAGTTCTTACCTAGACAGTAGTGTGAAGTCTTGAGCTTCATCCTCAATATTAATAAAAATAGAAATTCACAGACAGGAATGGCATACGTTTAAAGACAGAGGCCATGCAGCATTGCACTACAAAGTAAGTTCCAGACCAGCCTACACTACAAATTGAGACTCTCAAATGTCAAACAAAATATAACAAACTTGGTCTCTGAAATACAAACACACGCACAGGCACACTTGAGCAGTCTCCCCCCACCCCCACACCATGCGTGTGTGCTCTCTTTCTATACTACTGTCTTTCCCACTGACTGACCTATGGTCCTGTGCTGCCCATCCTCTCAGACAGAGCAGGCTGCCGTCTCAAAGGCTGAGATCAGAGCAGCCATGGCCAGATGACAGGTCTTGGCACCTGGGTGGACATACTTTAGGACCAGGGGACACTAAGGCAGAGAAAACTCTGAGGTGGTAGGTTCCAAATCCTGTCTATAGTTACTTCGAAGGCTGAGGCAAAAGCTCATTTGAGCTCAGAAGTTCAGGATCATCCTAGGCAACAAAGATCTTCCTCTCAAGAAACAAACCAAGGGACTGCATGGCTTGGCAGCTAAGAACGTGTGCACTGCTCTTGTAGAGCAGAACGTGTGAACCGCTCTCAAGTTCAATTCATACCACTTGTGTCAAGAGGCTCACGACGAACCATGACTCCATCTCCAAGGGATCCAATGTCCTCTTTAGGCACTTACACTCAATTTGCACATTTATATATAATTAAACATTAATAATTAAAAAACCCACAAATTTTGATGAAGGAGGAGGAGGAAGAAAAAGAATTAGAATTGAAGAGGAAAAGGAAGAGAAGGAGGAGCAAGAGAAGGAAGAGGAACAAGAGAAGGAGGAAGAGGAAGATGAAGGGGGATGTAGGAGAAGGAAGAGGAACAGGAGAAGGAGGAAGAGGAAGAGGAAGGGGGATGGAGGAGAAGGAAGAGGAACAGGAGAAGGAGGAAGAGGAAGAGGAAGGGGGATGGAGAAGGAGTAGAAGAAGAAGTGTATCACCACCATCACACCTTGGGGGGTTTGGCTACTCAGAAATTCAGTGAGCCCTGGCTTCCAGGAGGGCTCCCCCTCTCTGCCTGGGAGGGGCTGAGCTGGCTGCCAGGCTGTCAGGCCCTCCTCCTCCTCACCCTGCTGCCTCTGCTTGCCAGAGATCTGGAGAGTGAAGCAGGTCACCTGCCTGCCTACCCCTTCCCGCCAAGCTCTTGGATGTGGTCTCCCAGCCCCTAGGGCCAGTCCAGAGCCTTCTCTTCTCTGAGACAGAAAACAGCATTGGCAGCCCTGGTCACTGACGAGAACCTTCCTTCCAGGGGTGTCCAAGAGCACTGTCTATTGCTTTAGCATAGAGGGAAAGAGCAAGGAAAACCCAAAGATACAATCCAGAATTTCCAATTCTGCAGGATCCTGCTCTTCACATACTCATCAAACATGTCTTTCATGTGGTCAAACTGGCGGCAGTTGACAGGGACTCCTGTGGCAGGCAGCAGCTGTTGGCAGGAGCTGAAACAACAGTGGTCAGGGGATGCTGTGGGGTAGGTGCTGATAGAGGGGCTGGGGGCCATACAGAGAGGAGACAGTCAGAGGCCTATGGGAGGAGGACCAGAAACCAAACTGCTGATACAGGTAGCAAAGGCCACAAAGGTCTCCTCTGCTTTGAGACACAGAGAGGACTCAAATGGGACCTCACATGATGGTGGTGTTAAGTTCCTCAATCTCCTCCCGCAGCCTCCGTGCCTCCTCCTGCATCTGCATCCGCTCCTGCTGGAGCTTGGTGATGTACTCCATGGTCTTCTGCAGTGTGATGGCATGGCTGGTCTGTGGAGAACAGGTGGCTGAGACGTGGCAGTACTTAGCTGGCCACTGACACACGGGAACAGTGAGTGCACTATCGCCGCCATGTCTTGACACTCTCAAGCGACTTACCTGCTTGGAATTATTGGAGATCAAACTATTCAGAGTGTTAAAGCCCATCCTGATATTGAAACGCCTTTTCTGTTCAGCTGAGATGTGCTTCTGCCGGTTCTATTGGGGAATCGATTGGTTACTGAGACACAAGCCAGGCTTAACACAATCAACTTGTTCTTCCTTACTGCCTAGAACAATGCTGAGTAGCTCAAGAAAGACTGGTATCTTGGGGCACATGACACACCAGGGTCAGAAAACTGCAGGAGAGGCAATGGCTAAAGAGCTGTAAGAGAAGCCAGCAAGGCGTAGGCAGGACTCAGGGGCTTGGAAGCACTACGTGCTCTGCCCCCTGGCTTCCAGACTCCCCACTTCTCTACACCCCAGTGCTTGCAGTCCTGTCTCCTCCAGACAACTGGTGTGGCCAAGGTTGCATGCAGCCAACTACGGTATGAGGACTATGTGATGGTCCCTTGGCCCGGGAGGCCCACCCAGAGCTCTGAGCAGGCCTCAACCTTCATGGGCTTGTTGGTAGGATTGGAAACGGTTGCAGTCAATTTAATCAGTGTTTCTGGGGTTGCAGCATGAGCTGGATCTGTGGCTCTCCCTTCCTGATGGTCTCTTTCCTCTCCAAGGAAACCAAGATCCAAGAGAAGTAAACCATACCTTTAATGCAGCCACATTTTTGGGGTCTGTAGATTTCCCTGAGCAGTTGTTCTGGGGAGACTGAGGACTGGGACTTTGTTCTGATGGGCATGGAGAGGCTTGGCCTGAGTTGGGGCAGTCACGACCTGAGAAGAAAACACTCTTAACAGGCAGGCACTTGAGAAGGGGACTGGAAAAACAAGAAGTGAGCCCGCCCTGTTCTGGCCCACAGCAGGCCTCACCAACCAGAGGGACTCCAAGCAAGCCCTCAGGCTTGGAAGTCCATTTAAAACCTTCTATAGCTGCTCCAGAGGAGTAGTAGAGAAACCCTTGGCCACATCCCAAAGGGGAGCTGCTGTTTCTAAGGCAACACCTGAGACAGGAAGTTAGATGTAGAATATGGCTAGATTCTGCCCCATCCCAGGTGTCAAACTGCTCAGAGGAAAAGGTGAACTGCCAACCCAGGCCCTAAATTGCCACCCCAAGGCAGCCAGGGCATTAGAGGCTTTAAGGCAATGGTTCCTAGCTCGTGTGCTCAGCACACACATCTGCTTTCTTTTTGTTCTTTAAATTCTACATATTTACTTCCTCCCCCTCGTTCTGAAATGTTAATAAAAAGGACTGCCTGCCTCCTTTTGGCCCACACAGTAGACTGGAGCATTACAAAGCACGCAGGCTTCTGCCCCACTCACTGCTGACTCTTGGGAGCCATTGCCAAGGTCCTCTCAGAATTTCCCTAGCCCAGCTCACTTCATTCTAATAATGCTTCAGTTCCTTCATTTTATGCTGCATTGCCAGGCTTCAGTGCACATCTCTGTGTTGTGCTTCAAATCCCACAGGAAAGGGCAGCTAGCTTCCTTTCCCTGGATAACTTTAGAAAACCGACTCATGTCTTGAGTCTGTATCTTTCCAGACTGAAGAGTGCCATTCTTCAGAACCTTCTGTTGGACAAGTCCAGTAACCACTCTCAGCTGGAAATCCTTTCTTAGTCCCATCTTCCCAAGTAAGACCTACAGGAGCAGCCATGGTTTTAGCTAAGAGGAGGAGGACAGTGACAGACTGCGTGCTGCTCTGTGCATGTGTCCAGTTCTCCTCCCAGTATGGCACTGGAAGGACTTGAGTTTACTTGCAGCCCAATACTGATGTCATAGGACCTCTAACCCCTGACCTTCTGACCCCACAAGTCAACAGGCAAAACCAGTCCTGACTGTCCTCAGTTGTAAGATATGAACCTGGCCACAGACTTGCAGTGGTTTAGAAACTGCTGGCTTCATGGCTACAGCAACCCTAGGCTCAAGTTTTCCAGACTGTGGACAAGACTCTTCAGCTCCCTTTCTGAATGGAAATGGCTGCTCCAAGCCAGGTCTTCTGAGTGTGGTTTCCTGAGCGCACCACCTACCCCTGCTGTGACATGCCTGCCACCCTTTCTTCCTTTAAAGCCCCCCAGGAAGCATTTCCCCAGATTGTGCTATGAGCAGACTGAGGTTCTGTGGGCCCAGGCTTGACTGTGGGAGCCTGTCAGTGGCTCCCTGACCCGGAATAATCTGCTCAGGTGAGTACTCACTGGAGCCTGCGGCAGGGGCCTGGGGACCCCCATGCAGTGCAGCCTGCTCGCCCTTCACCAGGGCGTCTTGCACTGCACTTGGAGAGAAGAGCCGAGAGGCAGGGCTAGGCTGGCTGCTCGTGCTGTGGCTGAGGAACTCCGTGACTCCAGAAGCCTGCGGACAAACAGCAGAGGGGTCTTGTACCACTGCTCTAGACCAGAGCCGAGCAAACGCAGGCCCCTCCAGGAGACTAGAGGACTGCCTAGGCCAGTGCTCTCACCCTGGTGATGGCAGCAGAGGCAATGACCACACTGGATGGGGACACAGTAGATGCTAGAATCCCTTCTCTCTTCAGAGGAGCTGATGTCATGATCACCTTTTGTGGTTGGCCTGAGAAGGCAGCTGTATGATGAAGAGAGGTGAAGGTAAGGGCCTGACCTTAGAGGCCGGGCTGTTACTAATCTGCAGGCAGCCAGGTACACCAGGGCACACGCCCTGCTGGTGAGCATGTGGCTCCTCACCAAGGGGGCAGGGAGACGAAGCCCACGGCATGTGAAATATTTTTGTACTTTTTACTTGAAAGACTGACACTATAACCCCTAGAAAGAGACACTCATGACCACGTGTGCTCGAGTTATGTTGTCAAGACTCCTATTGTTATTTATTTTAGCTTCTAAGTTATATTTTACTTATTCTGTATGTATGAGCGTGTGCATGTGTGTGTGCGTGTGCAGGCATGCATGTGCCATGGTACATGTGTGGAAGTCAAAGGACAACTTGTGGAAACTGATTCTCTTCCCACCATGTGGCCCCTGAGGTTGTTAGACTTAGCAGCAAGAGCCTTCCGTTACTGGGCCATCTCACCACACAATCTTAGTCTCTTTAACCCGGTCCCGTTATACAACCTTGACCGGCCGGGACTTACTCTGTCACTCAGACTGGCATCAAATTCAAGTTCTTCTGCTGCAACCCTTCCAGTGTTGGGATTACAGGTATGGGTCACCACAGCCAGATCAGGACTATACTACTTTTTAAACATACAGAATAGAAGGAAGAATGGCACGTCTGAACTATCCATACTGCTCTGTCCTATTTAGGTGGGAAGGGAGGTGTTACTAACTCAAAGCCTTAGAGAAAGGGGAGCATTGCTCCCTAGGCGATTCTGGCTGGCCACACCCCCAACAGCTCACCTGGAGCAATGCAGGCATTCTTCAACACCAAGGACACAGGCTCAGGTTTGGGAGCAGGCACTATTTTGGGGGGCTGCTTGTGTCTCACTCCAGTCAAGGACACAGGTTTGGGGTGTATAAAAGTTAAATGAGGTTGGGGAGGTCCCACAGCTGGTGGCTGGGGTACAGGTGACAGTGCCAGACCACAGGGGGATGGGGATGGGGTTGGATGGTGCGCTGTGATAACAAGGCCCTGGCTCTGGCTGAAGGTGGTAGCAGAAGCATCATGGGTAAGGGTTGCAGAGGCTGTGTGGGTAATGACAGGGCTCGATGTGCTGACTCCAGCGAACGTCTGTGTCTGCAGGAAAGCTGATGGAGTCGGGGGGTTGAGGGTAGGGGCAGGCGGAGAAACTAAGGGCAATGCAGTGGGAACAGGTGCTGGGGCAGGGCCAGGGGAAAGTAAGGTCATGGTAAAGACAGGGAGGAAGGGCTGTGGGACACTCAATGGAGGTTCAGAGGGACCGAAGTCTGCAGGCTGAATAAACGGGTCCACAGATTGGGATGTGCGTTCACAACCCTGCCCCTCTGTGGGATCCAGGGAGGGGGCTGCAGAAGAGGCAATGAGGCTATTGGGCAGGCTCACAGGAGGGAGAGCTGGATTTGGCAAGATGTTCCCCTAAGGAAGGAAGAGACATGAAGAAACAAAGCTACAACTGAATAGTTAGCTTTAACTGTTTAGCACTACACAGCACAAAACCCAACTGTGGACATGGGGACTGAGGGACCAAGGGACAAAAGTGCTATTTCCCAGGCCGAACACATTGCTATGCTAGGGAAATGGATCTGTGTTCCCCAGTGTCAGCAGGGGTCTTGTTTCCTTTAGGAACTACTGATAACACAGAGCTTAGACAAAGCTGGAGAGTACCCTAGGGATATCTGGTTTCTAGAGTCTAGTGTAGGTCTACCCACAGTCCCTGGTATCTTCTGTTACAGAGCAGAAGCAGCCTAGACTACAGCTGCTCAGGGCTTCCCCCAGGACAGCATCAAGTATCGTCTTCCAGTCAGACCAGCTCTTCCTGAGTGGAAAACTATGAGGAATCACCTGTACAGATCTCAGTCTACACAAGAAATGATTATCTATCTGCACTAGGTGGGGAAGGTGTCAGGTTACTGGGTGACTGAATACAGCACGAACTTGAGAGCTCCCCCAGGGCATAGAACTATGCATCACTCAGTTGTGAGTGCTAACACGTGCAAGTACCTTTTATTAATTGCTAGGTAAAAAGTAAAAACAATATACAACACATTTTTATTGGTGACCCATAATTTTCTTCTGCAATGAAACTTGTCTTAGAAAAGGGCTGGCTGAACAAAGTTCATGGAGCCCTTATGCAGGGAAAACAGCTTTGTTGGCATAGTTCGGCCTAGTGGGGAGTTAAGAACGCTTTCACAGAGGGTCCCACAACATCTTTGCACACTCGTGTGTGTTCAGCACTGATCCAGCGATGGGCCCAGCATATGGTTAATTCATGGTTACACATTCCTAGCTCTGGTTGTAAAGTCTGATGATAGCCCTGTACCTGCCATGTCTGTTCCCCAGCTTCCTCTACCTGAGAAGGTGGGCTGCTTGGATCGGGAGCAGGTACTGACGTAGGAGGAGGCAACATGGAGCCAAAAATGGATCGGCTGGAGGAGAAGAGCTCTGAGAAAAAAAAAAGGGGGGGGGATCTTTTGAACGCCATGAACTCACCGTTCTCTGGAATTATGACACACAAACAGGGTCTGGACCCAAACTCCACCTCCCCAAGATAACTTGTTCTATAGAAAGAGGACTCTGATTGGACCACTTGAAATACCAAAGGCTTCCAGGCAGAGCTCAAGGAGCTTGACGTAAATGCAGAAGCTTTGCTGGGTGGTGGCTGTGTCACAGTGCCCTCTGCTGTCTACTGGAGGAAGTGCTCACAATAAGGCCAATTGGAAGCTCCCAGCAGGAAGCAAGCACTCATTCTGAGATGCCTACTTCTTTCCAATGTCCCAGGCTTTGCAGTTACTACCAAAGCAATCTTCAGTTTTAGAAAATGGTAAGTCCTCCCTTTACACCGATGTCCAACCGTTCTCTCACTAACAGGGGCACAAGTCTGACGCGGGTCAGGCAAGGGAGATCCAAGTATCACGGTACCCTCTGCCCTCACCCTGGAAAGGCTCAAAGGTGTCCATGAAATCCAGGTTGGGCTGCAAAGGGATCAGGCCGGGCTGGATCATGTCTGCATTTCCCAGATGTGCTGCGATAATTACGAGGGAGAGAGGGGAACATTTTACCTCAAATAAGGTCAAAGGAACACATGCCTTCAGTTCTGATCCGACCCTCCCGGCCCTCCTAAAATCTGTAGTAGAGCTGGATGGGATTTCTACATCCTTGGGGGTCTGTGGCCATTCTTAGATTTGTTCTCTCTCCCCTCAGAAGAGAGGCAGGAAGGACAGACAGCGCTGGGTTCATCATGAGCTATGAGTAGCTCCAACCTTCCTTCCACCCCTCTCTACGTCCCACAACCGTCTGTCCTTGTTCTCACTTTCATTTGCAGCTCTTCCCGAGGACTCAGAAGACTGAAGGCCTCCAGGGGGAATGTCGGGCACAGTAGTTCTCACCGTACAGTCGAGGCTTTGGCACCGACATAACCCACACTAAGGCAGTATCAGAAATGTAATGTACAAATGTTTGGATCAGACTCTGATCCTTTCTCACAGTGGAACTAAAAGAACAATGACCACCATGTGAGGTCCAACTCCAGTCCCCTCCTATGCGGACTACACAGGACCCTCAGATAGAGAGCTTGGGCAATCCTTGTCCTTTCTTGCCTAGCCTAACTAAGTGCCATGCAGCTTCTCAGAGGTGCTTGGAGGCCAGGCCTGGCCTGGAGGAATCCACACAGAGAAAGAGGCCGGCTGTCCAAGGACAGAGACTGGTTACCTATTTCTCGTGGGTTGGGCCAGGCCACTGGTTGGTGTGAGGAAAGTGTGGAGAAGAGGGTGTCGCTGAATTCTGACATGAGCATGTCTGTGTCCAGCAGCGAGTCTTCCTCCATGGGCACTGGGGTTTTCCAGCCATCCCCGTGTTTATGCCAATACAGCATGTCATCGTCCTAGTGCCAACAGGGAAGAAGAACCAAAGGGCAGCTGAGTCTACCTTCTCAGTCCTGGCATGCATTAAAGGGTTGCTTCTTGAAAAAAGGCAAGAGGGTGGAGGCACTGAGAGCTATTCCCTTAGCCCACCCACCAGAGTATGTGAGGAACTGGTCCTGTGTCTGGCCTCCCACTACAGGGTCTCGGGGCACAGAGGCTGCATCTTGTCAAGCTCACTCACCTGGGCCAGGCTAGAAAGGTCCTCATCCTTGTGCTGCTGTAGCTGTGGGCAAAGGGAGCGAGAGGAGAGAGGAGGCAGCCACTCAGAGCTCTGGGATGCCCCAACTTCATCTCCCTACGTGTGAGCGAGCTCTCTGGGAAGTGAGTTGGGGAATGGGATCATACTGGCTTCCATCCCATGGATGTGGGCACAGAGAAGGAAACTGCTCTGTTCGTGACTGAGGGTATCAAAGTCACCACTTGGGGCTTAAGATGTTAGGTCCAATGTTGTCCATGTTCTGTGACTGATGGGGCAGCTGTGGAGCCTGGGGTCTCAGGCCACGTTCTGAATGCAGTCCCATCCCCCATCTCCCCAACTCCCAACCCCCACCCCAGAGCTTCCAGAACATGCTCCTCTGAGAGCCCTTCCCAGTGTATACCCTTTTCTTGAAGTAGGTTCTCCACTTGTGATACTCGCGGATCACAATCTCGATGCGACTCTTCCAGTATTTGCCCTCTGTGGTGATGGCCTATAACCAAGAGGCCAAAATGAAGAGCAGGTCTTGGATGACGGTCAAATCTCAGCCCATGAACACCCAGTATCCATCACTGGAGTGGTCTCAGATGGTTCTCTTGGTCAGAAAATCCCCATGCTGTTTGAGAAACTACAGCTTCACTCACTGAGCCTACCTCTCCTCACACTCTAGCTAAAAACGTATCTTCGACAGCCATGACACCAAGGGTGACTCTGCACTGGGTACAGGGTAAGCACACAGCACTCAGACAGAGAGGTAGGTGGCAGAGATGATCTTCCTCCTTGTCCGAGGCTGCTAAGGAAATTCACAGGAGGCCCAAAAATCCCCTTTCCAGTAGCAGCTGCCATGTTCTCAAAGAGTGAAAATGAGGGCTGGTAGGATAGCTCCGTGGGTAAGGTGCCTCCCATCAACCCTGATGACCTCAGTTTGATCCTTGGGACCCATGTGGTGAAAGGCAAGGACTGTCAAAAGTTGTCCTCTGACCTCCACATACATGCTGTGACACATGAACACGAACACACACGAACACACACACACACACACACACACACACACACACAAATAAATAAATCTAATATAATTTTGTTAAATTTACTCTCTGGGGGTAGAGGTATAGCTCAATGGTATGTAAGAGGCCCTGGACTCTACCCTTTAGTAGTACCAAAATGATAAGACAAAATAAAAATGAGCTGCCCTTTCTTCAACCTCCTTATCTCCTACCTGAAGCTTTTGTTTAGCTGGTTTGGTTTTTTGTTTGTTTGTTTGTTTTAAGATAGGGTTTCATGAAGTTCAGCCTGGCCTCTATGTTTAAGAATGGCCTTAAACTTTGACTTTCCTGCCTCTCTATCCCGAGTTCGGGGACTGCAGGTTTTTGACACCACGCTCAGTCTGTATGGTGCTAGAAATGGAAGCCAGGGCTTGGTGCACGCAAGGAAAGCACTCTATCGACTACTCTGTATCTCCAGCTGCTGTGGAGAACCTTGAGTTCTCCCCACCTTCTAGAGTGGTTGTTTTGCTCGTGGTACTGGGGATGGAACCTAAAGCCTATGTGTGTGCTCTTGATCTGAGTTATGGCTGGGCCTTTGTTGACTGGCCGGCGCCAGTCTTTCCTCAGTAACTCTCAGAAGAAATACCAATTTTAAGTGAACGCAGAGAATGAGGTCCCATAAGGTGAGTTTGTCTAAGGACAGTGTGGGACGATGTCACAGGTGAGGCAGGTACAAGATAGAATGAGGCCTGTCATTGGACGAGAAGGAAGGATGGGCAGGAGAAAAGTTTGAAGGAAGAGGAGGAGGAGAGAAGCCGTGGCAGGACAATATGGCAGGTGACGTTAAGATTCCATGCTGTACCTTACAGATTGTTACAAATGTTTTTAAGGGATGGATGTATATTGGGCTTTGTATGTTTACGTGGGCAATTATATCTTATCAATTGGGCCGAAAGTTATTGTGCTGTGTGTTTTTATGTGATGGTTTGAGTGTAGGAAAGTGTGCGGCGGCTGGAGACACTGTGCACGGCCGCGTGGAGATGGGATGTGTTTCCGCCAAGATGTCTAGCAGATATCTCGGGGCAGCACAGTGCCTGACCTAGAGCGGGCAAAAGACTGTTTTTTTTTTTTTTTTTGGTTCTTTTTTTTGGAGCTGGGGACCGAACCCAGGGCCTTGCGCTTCCTAGGCAAGGCGCTCTACCACTGAGCTAAATCCCCAACCCCTGTTTTATTTTTTATATTTTTACAACAACAGGACAGACTCTCTGGAGGCTGGAAACTGCTGAAGGCTACCCCTCTTCCCTGAGGCCATGCTGACTAATAGGACAGCACAGGCTTCCCTGTTCTCGACAGTTTCCACCACAGAGCAAGGCCCTTTGGTAGGGTGTTTCTTGCTAGCCTCTTTTCAATCACTTGCTAGTCAAATACCTCTGGCCGCCGGTGTTCATCTACATCAACAGAGCCATCTAGTGGGGTGACAAAGTGGCACACGGGATTCTTGCGCTTCTCCAAATCTGGGTTGGGAGAAGAGAGACATCGTAACTGTACCAAGATCCCTGGTGGAGCTCTACCCAAACTGCTACCCCCGGGATGTTGTTTCCTTCTTCCACTGGAGAAATGTAGAGTTCTGAGGAAGAAAAGCACGCAGGCCAAGGCAACGAATACCAGTAATGGATTACCCAGTAAGAAACAAAGCTGCTCATCAACACTAAGGCAGTCAGTGAGCAGGAAGAGCCTGCCCCGCCCTGCAGCCTGCTCCTCCCGTCCTCAAGCTACCCAAGGGACACCAGCTGTGCGGTGGTGTCCATGTCTTCTTAAACTGCTGGAAATAGAAACTGTTCTTTGGCTCTTCAAATGTCACCTCTTGGCTACATTCTCCCATCTCTCCTAAAAAGAGCCCATTACTCCTTAGAGCCAAGTACCCAGCATGCACTATATACTGTGGTCAGGCTCACATATGTGAGTCCTTCAAGACTCTATGCTCTGTTGGGTGACTGTGCCTGATGGTTGATGAATGCCCTGCTTCCTGGGAGGTATTCTGGCTTGATTTCCCATCACACAGACTACTTAAGAAAGCTTCTACTGAAAATGTATTTTAGGAGCAGGCTATAGACCCAAGATGCTCAGGCCTCCAAGACGTAGAGCTCTGATGCCACAGAACCGAGAGCCCGTGGAGCACAGCACACCCACTGCCTGGCTGGCGACTTACACTGCATATACCACGCCCTCCAGATGGCGTTGTTGAGCCGGATCTTGTCCCTCCACTGGAGCTTCAGGCCCTTGAAATTTTTCCACTTTGGAGATACTAATTTCCCACTGGAAAACAGAACAAAGAGGGAAAGTCAGTCGCTCTTCAGAAAAAGCGTTACACCTAACCATTCTAGACTGGAGAACCCTGGGTTGATCCAGGCTTCACAGAACAGTCATTCTGGGATTTCTTTAGAGCATCTGGTGATGGTAGGGTGTGACAACATTCAGACTTAGGGGACATGCTGCAGAGGGTGATCAGATATGGGGGTTTCTTGTATTCTTTGGGATCCCATATATTCAGGTGCACCAAAAGAGGGCATCAGATCTCATCAGATGGTTGTGAGCCACCATGTGGTTGCTGGGATTTGAATTCAGGACCTCAGTGCTCTTAACTACTGAGCCATCTCTCCAGTCCCTTAAATTAGGTTTCTTATAATTAAACATTGAAAAGATACATTGCCAGGCATATTGGCACACATCTTTAATCCCCACATTCAGGAGGTAGAGGCAGAGGACTGTGAGTTCAAGGCCAGCCTAGACTAACACAGATTAAGAATGGAAACTAGGCACTTTCTTCCCCAACAGGTCTTAGCCCACTTCTTTTGTTCTCAGTCACCACTGGCCCACCTCAAGCCATCAGAAAGTGATTCCTCTTAGCTGCTCAGAGGCAGCTGCTGGCACAGCACCTGGGACATGAGCTGCCAAGATGGCTGTGCCACCAGGGAGCTCAGGTTGCCTGTTACTAGCCTAGTCAGTGAGTGCTCTCAACTTACTGTACAAGAACTTCTTTAGATTTATTTATAAATATGTGGGGGGGGGCATAGAGAGGTGGGGGAGATGTGTGGGTACCACGGAGGCCAGAAGAGGGCTTTAGGTCTTCTGGAACTGGCGTTACAGGAGGTTGTAAGTCAGCTGATATGTGTACAGGGAGCTGAACTTGGGTCCTCTAGCAGAGCATCAAGTGCTCCAGTATCCAATTCTTGGAAACTTTTGAGATGGACTCTACTGTAAAGATGGCACTAATGGGGGCTCTGACGCCAGCCCTGAGATGCCGGAACCCCTCTGCTCGGCGTCTAACACACACAGCCATTACTCTCTCTACTCGGTCTCTTACGCTATCAGCTCTGGGCCAGGGCCGGCCTCTCCTAGGCTGCTCCTTTTTCTCATGGGTTGAGACAGTAAGACTCTGTCTTCAGTTCATAGAGGCACCAAAGAGCAACCATTTGATAGCATAGCCCTACCCCTTCTCCAAACCTACTCCGAAGGCCATGTGAGTGGCAGAGATGGGCCAGTCAAGGAAGCATTTAAAGACGCAAGACATAAGGTGAACCTGAAAGGAAGTGCAAGCAGGTAAAGAGGTGAGGTGTAAAGTGAACTGGAAGCTTGGTATGTAAGCTATGTATGGGCGCTTGGTGTCCCGGCTGAATCCCTGGCAGAACTCTTCATCTCTCCACCCACACTATCAGGGCCCAGGCTGAGGGCTGTGATGAGAATGAGGTGGCCCCAGCCATTCAAAGATAGTTCAGCCATTGAAGAGTAATTGCTACTCATCTCACAGAGGTCTGGTGTTCAGTTTACAGGACCCACACATGGCGGCTTACAAGAGCCTGTAACTCCAGTTTCAGAGCATCAGATGCCTTCTTCTGGTTTCCACAGACATCGGACGTGCAATGCATTTATAAACATGCACGCAAACCACTCATACACATAAAATAAAACTAAGTATTTTCTGAAAAAAGATAAAGGAAAGAGAGCTGTGTCCCACCGCTAGAAAGTGTCCCAACACGCCCTGTTAGCATCTGGGAACACAACGATAGCCACAGTCTCTGCCCCAAGGTCAGAACCTCGCAAGAGTCTCCCTGCTTCCTCCTCTTCCAATTGCCACTCCAAAGGCATGACTGACCCACCCATAGAACTCGTCAGCTCCCTCTGTGATCTTAAGGCCAAGCTAAGGGGGTGGAGCCTGTCCTGCCTCGAGTCCACAGCTGTGCAACTATGTTGTAAGGGGCTGTCCTAGTGCTTCTGTTTCTGGGTACAATCACAGCATGCCATCCCCTCCATAGTGGTTTCAATAAGGGTTAGTTGGAGGTATGTCTGTGTATGTATATGTACACACACACACACACACACACACACACACACACACACACACACACACACAAACACATGCACACATGGAAAAGAGGATGCCTTGTACCTACTTCAAATCCAGGAACAATGCCTGAGACTACGGAAGCAGCTGCAGGCCATGGCTTTCCATTTACTCACCGAGAAGCACTAAGCACCTACTGTGTGAGTAAAGAGCTAAGCACTGAGGAAGGATACAAATGAGACAGACGCAGGCCTGTGCCATCCCAGGTGCTGACTGAGAGAACAGCAAGGCAGGAGCTAAAACCAAAGCTGAGGCCAAGAAGAGGGAAGGCGCTGCCCCTGCTTGGCCTGTGACTATGATGAGGTAACAGAAATGGAGCTCATTAGGGCGGTGGGCTAGTCCAGACAAGGCTACAGACAGAGCCTGTCTTCAACAAAGTCAATCCTCCTCCCCACCCTGAGCAAGGCCCTCAGCAACTTCAGGTCTGGCCGGTGTGCAGTTCTACTACACAAACGATGAAGGAACAAAGCTAAACTAAAAACACCTTCCTTGTGACGCGCGGGATCCCTTGGTTGTGCCACGTGCTCATCAGTACAGGGTCTGACTGAGTGCTAACTATCTCAGAGGTGGCTTCAAAAGACCTACAGAGAGCTATGTTAGACCCATGGTTCCAGGAAGAAACAGATGCTAGTGTCCCGTCAGGATCTCTGAGAGTTAACCACTAGGCTAACCTAGGCCAATCATACCTCCACCGTGTACCTATGAAAAGGGGACCAGTGTGCCGTCAGCCTCTTCCTTATCAGACAACATGGCACCTGCAGGTAGGTATCATGCGCTCAGTAGCAGGTACGGAAAAGGATATTGAGCTATAAGCAGTGTAAGCGTTCCTTGGCTCTCCCCAACTGCTTGCTCAGATATTTCTCTTACTCAGGATACTTACGGCAAACACGGTCAAACTGCAGCAGAAACATGTGGATTTCTAAGCTTCTGCCATCATCCATGTTTCTGCAATATCTCTACAGCCAACAAGTGGCGCTATACACACATAAAGGGACGAGTCCAAAACTGTCGAGGACACAGAGTGGATGGCTGCCAAATCCCACACCATTGCTCATCGTTAGACCAGGGCAAAGGTCACAAAGTGATGAAGGCTGGGGAGTATAGCTCAGTGGGAGAAGTATAAATTTCTGTTAGCTTCTCTCCTAATGGGCTCTTTGGCACCTCACAGAGGGAAGAGGAGCCCTTCTTATACCACAATTCTAGTTTCCTACAAAACTAGGGAAAGCTACTTTAAAAGACTCCATAAGGAAGCTGCAGAGGCAGAAACTGTGAGAAAACACAAAAACAAGGTACCCAAAAGTCTCTCTGATCAGGCTTCTGCTTCCCATCTGATCTACAGGAACTCACCTTCCTGATAGTCCTGCTATAAGCCTTCTTTAAAAACAACCAGAAATACTAAGGAGAACATGTAAGACCACTTGTGCTGTACGTGGAAGCTTCTTCCACCTCATACTTCTGAACTCTGTGCTTCTTGTGCCATAGCCATGACCACAAGGAACACTTGACAGGCACTTAGCCCTGCCCCCAGCCAATGAGAAGGCCGTGGCCTCGCTCTTACTCATTTTAGGGCTGCTGGCCCAGGGCTTTTAAACCCAGTTATTAAACAAATGCTTAATGTTTCTGTGAAGAAGTCTTCATACAGTCTGCCCCTACCCCCCTTCCTAGAAGGAGGGTTCCTGACACAAAACAGGAAGTTCACAAGACGACAAAGGCCCCTCTTAAAATTGTGCTGGATGGAGCTAGCGAACCATGGGTTCTTCAGCGGTCTGGCAGGAGACTGCTTTGGAATGAAAATTAAAGTGCGAGCCTCAGAAAGAAAGAACACGGAGGACAGGACTGACCATGGCTTCTGCTCCCTGGGGTAAATTAGACACTGATTCTTTCTCTCATTCTCTCCAAAAGGAAGCCAACGGAGAGAGCACGGGCTGCTGATTACAGCTCCGGATTCACTCACTGTTCAATTCAACCACCATCTTGTCACTGTTCGTGAGGCTCCCGGGAGGAGTATCCACTGGTGAAGCCCCCCAGCCTGCCTCACAGGCGGGTGGAAAGGACATCGCCAATACAAAGGGAACCAGGCACACACGGTCAGGGCCTGCTCTCCTCTCCTTTGTGGAGCAAGCTGCCCATGCTCACCCTGCTTGCCTACTGGAGAGTGGACATGGGATAACAAACAAAGGAACCCCAGCCAGTGACTCCCTCACAACTCTATCCTCAGTGTGACCAGCAATACAGTATTTTGACCATCATTTGATAGTTCCATTTATTTATTTATTTATTTATTTATTTTTTATTTATTTTACTAGGTTGGTTTTTTTTTTTTGTTTGTTTGTTTGTTTTTTTGTTTTTTTAAAGTCTGGGGGATTCAGTACAAGTTGAATACTTTTGATAGGAGATTTCCAGTTCCTATCTCTTCCTGTTTTCCCAAATATCAATGGGCAGGGTTTGCCAACACACATCCTGCTCTGGAGAAGTTGGGTGGTCCCAGAGGAGAAGCCCTACACAATTCGTTGCCTGACTGAACCCCAGGAATGAGAGTTACTTGCCTGTTCTGCCTGTTACCTAAGGAGAAGCTCTACCTACTGACAAGTCCCGGGCTGGGTATATTAGAGTAACCATCCGATTGAACATGTGCCTGAGACTCAAATCAGAAGAGCCTCCAATGCCAAAGGAGCCAAAGGACGCAGATATGGTGTCCAAACAGATGAGAAATCTGCGCAGTGTTCTTAATGATACGATGTCCAACTACAAGAGATAAAGACGGGGTCCTCAAACTTTACAGAAAGAGCCAGTGTGTAGCAAGGGTCAGAATAAGAGTAACAGCCACAAGTCTCCAGAGCAGCACATGGGCGTTTGTGAAAGATAAGTTAAAAAATTAACTAACCTTAACTTCTTTTCCTTTTATATGTATGCTAAAACATGTTATAACATTTATAATTTTAGCTGTTTTAAAATATGTCCAGTGCCACCACTAACATTCACAACACTGTGCAACAATCATTACGAGAACGTTCCAGAACCTTCCTTGCCATCCTCAAACTCCTGCACCTGTTCAGCAGTCAGTTCCTGTCTTAGAGAGGGTTTCTATTGCTATGAGGAGACACCATGACATGGTAACTCTTATAAAGAAAAGCATTTAATTGGGGCAGGCTTACAGGTCAGAGGTTCACTCCGTTACTGTCACGGTGGCAAGCCATGGCAGCCTGCCCCAGCTCTGACCACTGCTGCACTGGGTAGTAGCTAATTTATTTGTTTATTGTTTATTTATTTATCATTGTTTTTTTTCATTTAACTGACTGGATCCTGAGGACTCTGTCTGCATCACTAGATTAATCCACTGATAAATAGAATCTGGTGGCATTACTGAGTGGTTATGAAAATTAAGAGGAAATATCTAGGAATCAGAGAGATGGCTCAGAGGTTAGAAGCACTGGCTGCCCTTCCAGACGACCTGAGCATGGTTCCTAGCAAACACATGGTGGCTCACAACCATCTCAGAACCTCTGGCCTAGCCTGGAGAAACACCCCAGAAAGACCTTGTCCCCAGCTTCATGTCTGTCTGCTGCTCCTTGGCCACGATAAGGTGAACTTTGCTCCATCGTGTCCCTCCACACTTCTGAAAAACTTGGACCAAAATAAATCCTTTCTCCCTTCAGGTGTCCTCTCAGGTACAACAAGACAGCAGCTAACGGCTAACAGCATTTACAAGCCAGCTGGAGACAGAGAAGAAAGGTCTCATCGCTGAATTGGCATTAAGGACAACAAAAGGCAAAACCAACTGAGCCTTCTTGACGCACAAGCTGACAACTCTCTATTCAGACTTCACACGTTCCTTTAAGCCAAGACCTCTTCCGCAGGAATTAATTCCACAAATCCGTTCACACATGGGCACAAAGCCAAAGGGGATATTACATTGTAGGAAGAGGTTAGAAATAAAGGACATGTTCAATAAGAGAGATTTATTAAATTACAAGTATATCTACATAGTGAACATTCTGAGATAATTGAAAAATACATGTGTGCTGATATATAATGCTGATAATGCGAAAATTTATACAAGGCATTTTTTTTCTTTTAAAGATTTATTTATTTTATATAATTACACTGCAGCTGTCCTCAGACACACCAGAAGAGGGCATCAGATCCCATTACAGATGGTTGTGAACCACCATGTGGTTGCTGAGAATTGAACTCAGGACCTCTGGAAGAGCAGTCAGTGCTCTTAACCACTGAGCCATCTTTCCACCAAGGCATTATTAAATAAATAAATAAATAAATAAATAAATAAATAAATAAATAAATAAATAAAGTAACAAGCAATGAATTATAAAACATGACTTCCTGTTTTTAAACTACACTGGGAATTGGCCCCAGGACTTTAATCTGGTGCAATTCCATTAAACTAAACCCTGGCTCCATTTGTTTTTGGTTTCTAGGAATTATTTATGTGTATATTTGTATGTCTGTGTGTGTGCCTGTAGCAGTCAGATTATATCTGTATGTCTATACACACACACACACACACACACACACACACACACACACACACACACAGTGTCTGTGACAGTCAGATCCCTTGGAGCTGCCTGGAGTGGATGCTGAGAACTGTACTCAAGCCTGCTGGAAGAGCTCTTAACCACTGAGCCATCTCTCTAGGTCTCCGTATACAAACAAAAGGGAGAGGGGATAAAATTAACTAATTAAACATAGGAATGCATAAGGAAAGAAGAAGTTCAGGCGCGGCCTTATAAGGCCTTTGGTGAATCACAGAAGGTCATTAGCCACACACGGAGATATAAACTTGCAAATGAGTCAATTCTGTACCCAAACGTGAACAGGCAGATCGTAGTGATTAAATGCTGCCTTTAAAGAGTGAGCAGAGGATAATGTCCATCTTGTCTCTCCTCCAGTACTCCAACTCTTTTGCTTCAAAGAGTCATTTCTGTTGGTTTGTTTTGGGATCTGGCCTTGATCCAAAGGCTATCAGAGCCAAAACTAACAGGCCACAGAGGGACAAAGACGCATTGAGGAGCCCGGACACGGGGACTTGCTACCACAGTACAATGCAAGAACCACCCTGGCACCTTGTAGCCACCTCTCCAGCAGCTGACCTCCTGTGGAAGCCAGAGACACTTTCAGAACCTACTCCCGTGTCTGAGACTCATCTTCCTTGGAGCTACTTGGCATCTCCACTTCTGAAACTGAAGCGAAGGTGCTGTGGAGAAAGAAGCTGGCTTCGAGGACTGAGGCAGCAGGGCTCAGGAACGCAGGCCTAGGGTCCCATCCCAGGAGACACCAGCAGCTGTGTGGGCGCACACGGGAGCTAACATAGTTGTGCAGATTTATGTTTGTCCCTGCGCAAAGGGAGCAGGAAATTAACATTTTCACAAACTCGACAAAGTTTGCCTAGGTAGGGTATGGCCTCACTTACACCCCTTCATCCTGCCATCTTCACTGACCTGTGGTCTTGTCCCACATGAAGACAGACTGTCTCAGACTCATACCACTTCTACGCAGACGCAGAAAGCAGCGTGGCTGGAGGAGCAGGTAGTGAGGCCAGTGGGACAGTATGTGCCTAGACAGCAGAACGGCCCATTTCTGAACAGATCACATGAGCTGCCTGCCTTCTACAAAGTGGCAATGCACGGCTAGCGGTGGTGGCTCAGTGCTGAGAAGGCAGAGGCAACCTGGTGAGGGAGCTCCAGGATACCCAGGGCTAGCTACACAGAGAAACCCTGTCTTGAAAAATCAAACAACCACCACGACAAAATGGCAAGGGTATGCACTGAGTGGGAGCACTGGGTGGAGCACAAGCAGGCGTGGGGATCTGGGTTTGGCATGGAGTAAGGGCTGCTCCTGTTTCTGGGACTTAAAGCATTATATTGCGGATCTAATGGGACTCACGGCTCAGTATCACTTAAGGCCACAGGCAAACGTTTCTGCTGGAGGAGCTGCTTAGTGACAGAGCATGTTTTCCGCATGCACAGACTCTAGGTTCTGTTACTAGTTTGGGGGTGGTGGAGAGGCCTATGTGCCAGGAGAATAAACTTGAACCCTCCGTGCTCCTAATTACTCTGGAATAGGTACACAACCAGATTTTGGAGGTGAGGTGGGGGTGGGGAGCAGTGGTGGACTCATTTAATTTGCGTCATTTGTTAATGAATTTCATAATTATTACGATCTCTGTAAGCCTGGGTGTAACATGAGCTCCTGTAAACCAAGCACGAACAGGAGGAGCAGCATGAGTTTGGGCCAGAGTAGGCCACGCAGAACGAGTAGCGAGCCAGCAGGTACGCAGTAAGACCGTCTCAAAACACAAAACTAAGAATTTTTAAACACCCTCACTTTTATGCTTTCTTAAAAGCTGGCTCAGCAGGTAAAGGCACTTGCTACCCCACCCCTAAGAACCCAAATAGCATTTATTTATTTGTTTTATGCGTGCGTGCGTGCGTGTGCAACATCCTACTAGCCCTTCACAGTTTTCCACCATCCACTGAGATGTTAGTCATTTTCCTATTTGTAAAATTATAGTAATAAAACAAATGTTCCTTCTAGCTTTTTCCTTCCTCTTTTATTCTGAGCTGTGATTTAACCCGTCTTCGTGCACAGTAGGAAACTCTATCCCACTGAACTAGGCACACAGACACACCCAGCCCGGGTTTCTGGCTGTCTCTAAAGGACTTCCCACTGTATCATTAGACCCACTGCTCCTCTCCATTTCTTTACTGTGTCCCTCCCTGCCCACCTGCCCCATTCGGAAACTTAGTTGTTTGTTTGTTAAATGTCCCTCTATTGATTTGTTTATTATTTATTTTTCTCAAGACAGTTTCCTGTGTAGCCCTGGCTGTCCTGGAACTAGCTCTGGAGACCAGGCTGGCCTTGAACTCAGAGACCTGTCTGCCTTTGTGTCCTGAGAGCTGGGATTAAAGGTCTATGCCAATACTGCCCAGCCCTTTTTTAAAATAACATTTTATTATTGTGTGTTCACATGGTGTTGTGGGTGGGTGGGTGTATGCTTGCCATGGTATTCTGGAAGTCAAGAACCTCAGTTTTCTCCTTCCACAGTTTAATGGGTTCCGGGCAGCAATCTGAGATCACTAGGCTTGTGCAACAAGCACCTCATCTACCAGCCATCTTGCTGCCCAGAGATTAGTTTTCACTTTTATCTCTCTTTTACTATTTATTTATTTTTGGGTTTTTTTGAGACATGGTTTCTCTGTGTAGCTCTGGCCATCCTGGAATTCACTCTGTAGACAAGGCTGGCCTTGAACTCAGAGATTGTCTGCTTCTACCTCCCAAATGCCACAATTAAAGATGTGTGTCATCACTGTCCAGCTTATCTTTTGAAATCTTTTCACTGTTGTTAATTTTTAAGGAATACTCTATACCCACATGGAATAAGATATCACACAACAGTAAATATTATAAAGAATACAGTGAAGCTGGGTAATTTTACCATCTAGAAATAACACTGTTCAAACTTAGAGAGAAGGAAGGCCTGGACAAAGAGCCATAGTGTAGGAGACTGAGGGTCAACTAAGTTCAAAGACAGCGTGGGCTACACTGTGAGTTCTCAAACAGCCTAAGCTACAGCAAGATCCACCCTGGAGGAGGTGGGGGGGAGAAAAAAGAAAAAGAAAAAAAAAAGGAAGGAAGGAACTTGGGCTTCTGGGCAGTGACTTTTTTTTTTTTTTGTAAAGATTTATTTATTTATTTATTATATATGAGTACACTGTAGCTGTCTTCAGACACACCAGAAAAGGGCATCAGATCCCATTACAGATGGTTGTGAGCCACCATGTGGTTGTGGGATTTGAACTCAGGACCTCTGGAAGAGCAGTCAGTGCTCTTAACCACTGAGCCATCTCTCCAGCCCCTGTGGGTAGTGACTTCTTAATACTCTGCTTTATGTGAGTGGTTTATGGAGTGTTGTGTTTGCCTGAGCCTTTAGCCATGGGACAAACTAAATGACTTTCCACAGAGGCTTTGGAGAAGAGCAGCATGGAACTGAAGGCATTAGACACCACTGGAAGGACTGGAGGTGAAAGGTCAGTTGTAGTAGTGATGCAGTCCCAGGAAAAACTGTTCTTGGATGACACTGGGTTTTGCTACACTTTGGACAGGGTCATTACTACTGATTATGACTGGCCTGGAATTCCTGCCACAGTTCCCCAACTGTCTGATAATAACCCCAATCTTTCCCCCAGTAACACTCAGTGTAACAGTTCTCAGTGCATTTTCTGGGCCTTCCAGAGAACCAAACATAAGGATAGGCTTGCCAATCCCACAATGCAGATTAGGCATTAGTCAGCCTTATGAACTGTTCCCTCTAATTCTGCAGTTATTTACAGGGTGACATATATTCAGATAAAGATATATGAGTAAACATGTTTAAACACAGAAGTAATGCTTTGTCTTGCTGCTGAGTGGGTGTGGTATGGTGGCTTGGGCTTACTTTGCTTTGCTTTTGAGACAGAGTCCCTGTGTAACCCCAGCTGCTGAGGAACACCATGTAGTCCACGCTGGCCTCAACCTTGGCAGTCCTGAGTAGGACCGTAATGCTCAGTTCATACATTTGGTCTGTAGCCCAATTTCCACTTGAATGTCATATCTTACTAAGTCAATCAACAATCTTTGATCAGTTATAGAACATTCCTATCTGCAAGCTTGTCATAGTCTGTTAACAACTTCCCTGTAGTCAGAGGCTTATATGAACAAGGTTCTGATGAATACTCCAGTATTTATACCTGTGGGAGGACTTGGCTCTTAGTGTTAATAATTCCTAGAAATGTGCCAAAGGGGCAGCTAAAAAACAAAAAAATTCAAAAAAAATTTATTTTTCCATTTTTTAAAACTTGCCTACTTTTTAGTACTTCCTTTTTTTGAACTATCTTTCTGTTTTGAGAGAGGTCTCCTGTAGCTCAGGCTGGCCTCAAACTCACTATGTAATTAAAGATGACCCTAAACTCTGGATCTTCCTCCCGAGTGCTGGGATTGTATGCATTAGCCCTGCGTGGCTGCCTTTCAGTGCTTTCATGGCTAATTGTTTTGTACTAACTCTTGGATGCATGTGGGTTTGAACTGGCAGGAGGACCAAGAGGAACCATGCTTGCATCAGTGATTCTAGCTACTCAGTAAGTCATTCAAGACTCCCTCCTAACCCAACACTCCATCCCATGCACGCCAACTCTCACAGACTAACTGGGCCCGGAAGTGCCCACTGCTTATGACAACTGAACATACAAGCTGGTTTTGTCCTGTTTGAGTCAGGGTCTCAGTAAGCAGCCTTTATTGGAACTTACTATGTAGACCAAGCTGTTCTGAAACTCACAAAGATCCTCCTGCCTCAAAGTGCTGGGACTACAGCTGTGAGCCACCATATTCTAGAGAACATATTATTAATGATTTCAATTTTTACATTTAATTCTGATTAATGGAAAGAAGGGAAATCAATGTGTTTTGTTTTGTTTTGTTTTGTTTCTGTTCTTGTTGGTTTATGACAGTATTTCCCTCAGTAGTCAAGGTTCAACTCGGTTCTTTATAGAGTTCACACACTAACTTCTGAGTGGCTATCTGACTGTCTCAGTTACCCCTACTAATTCAGAGCACTTCTACAAACACATAAGAAACGCCTGTGGTGTTCTGAATAAGAATGGCTCCATGCTTAGTCATCAGGGAGCATCACTACTTAGAAGGATTAAGAGATATGGCCCTGTTAAAGTAGTGTGGCCTTGTTTCAGAAGCCCAAGCTATACCCAGTAGCTGGCTCAAATCCTCCCTCCCTCCCCTCCTCCTGCCTGTAGATCCAGACATAGAACTCTCAGCTACCTGTCCAGCACTATGTCTGCCTGCACACCGCCATGCTTTCTACCATGCTGATAATGGACTAACGTTCTGAAACTGAAAGCAAGCCCCGATTAAATGTCTTCTTTTATAAGAGTTGCCTTGGGAGAGCGGAGACAGCTTAGTGGTTAAGAGCCTGCACTGCTGTTTCAGAGGACCAGAGCTCAGTTTCCAGCACCACGTCAGGCGGCTGACAAGCATCTCTCTTTTTTTAACTCCAGTTCCTGGGAATCTGATGTCATCTTCTGGCCTCTGTAGGCACCTGCACATATGTGGTGCACATAAACTAATACAGACAAATAAAAATAATAATAATATAATAATGATCTTGCCATGCGAGGTGATATCCTCCTTTAAGCCTAGCACTCGGGAGTCAGAAGCTGGTGGATCTCTGAGTTCCAGGCCAGCCTGGTCTACAGAGTGAGTTCCAGAACAGAGAGTTTCACAGAAAAACCCTACCTTGAAAAACAACAAACAAACGAACAAGCCCCCCAAAAAAGAGTTGCCTTATTCATGGTATCTCTTCACAGCAACAGAACACTGAGTTAAGATACCACCTCAGGCTTTTAAAACTGATTTGTGTCCAGTCACCTACTGTTAACATTATGACACAGATAACATTAGAATTATATTTAGAACTCTTGACTATTATTTTTTATTTGAGCATGTGGTTCATACTGTCAAGTCTCAAGAGAAAACTCATCCTGCAGTGGGGAGGGGACTATTCAGCCAGCAAAGTGTCGCCTACTGTATAAACGTGAGGACCTGTGTTCAGATCGCAGCACTCACATGAAAAGCAGAATGTGGTAGCACATATCTATCCAAAGCTCTGGGTGTGTGATCCACTGGCCAACCACTGCAGGAGGAACCTGATAGCAATCTCTGGGCTCCGAATGCACACACACATACACTCACACATACACTGTCTGTTTACATAGTAATTTTAAAAACAAACAAACCAAGCCAGCCCTTGCTAGGCACTGTGGTGTCTCAGCAAGTGAATGTAGGAGTTCAAAGCCAGTTTGAGTATCCAAGATTAATGACGAGGGAGAGAGAAGCCACAGACACGGTTTAGTGGCATACAGCCCGCTTAGCATGATGTGGGGAGGAAGGAGGAAGGGAAAGAGGGGGGTCTGAAGCTCTTTGGCTCTGACTGGGTTATACTTACTGTCCACAGTACTGAGGATCCTAAGATGTTTTCCTGTCATATTACATATGATTTAGTTTAATAAGCATGCTCCTCCCACAACCCTCCCCTCCCCTCTCTCATCCTCTCCATTCTTGTTAGTCCCCTTTGTCTGTTAGACGGTTTTGCTTCTATTTCCATGACATAGATAAACGTATATTTGGTTTTTAAACGTTTTTAGTATGCCTTTCACATTTCCAATCACAATTACTTTCATAATACTTTAAAATATAAAAACAAAATGTTAAGAGTGAAACCAGCAAAACAAAAGTCAAATCATCTGTTGGTCAATTAGAGTACTGTCCCCATTTTATTATGTTCCATGCAGCCCCACAGAGATAAGGCACCGCCATCCTCTTGGGAACAGAAAGGCTGAACCACAGGTTCTATGTATTCCGTACTGCGATGAATTCTCCACTGGGGTTACAGTTAGATTTTAGGTAAGAATGAAAATGCCCACCCAGTGCCAGTTACCTGGCTCATTAGCAGTGAGTCCAGGAACAAAGCACACTGCAGAGAGAAAGTAGCTATAAAAATAACAGACAGAGGTCATGCTTGGAATTTGTGATGGCCATTCTTTGTTGTCAATTTGACTACAACTGGACTTAACTAGCCCAAGTAGCTGGGTACACCTATGAGGGCTTTTCTTTTCTTTCTTTTTTTGTTTTGTTTGTTTAAAGATTTATAAAGATTTATTCATTTTATGTATCTGAGAATACTGTAGCTGTCTTCAAAGACACCAGAAGAGGGCATTGGATCCCGTTACAGATGGTTGTGAGCCACCATGTGGTTGTTGGGATTTGAACTCAGGGCTTCTGGAAGAGCAGACAGTGCTCTTAACTGCTGAGCCATCTCTCCAGTCCAAGTGCTTTTCTTTTTTCCCCCTTAAGTAAACCCACTTTTAATCTGGATCTTTGGAGGCAGGCACCTTTCTTTATCTTGGCCACACCTCCTGCTGGCAGCCTATATAAAGAACATAGAAGAAGGAAGCTAGCTCTCTGCTTGCTGTCGCTGGCAAGTCCACTTCTTCACTGGCATTAGAGACGACGACTTCTTCAGGCTTCTGGCATGTACTGAGGACAAGCTGAGACACCCAAGCCTTGTAGACTGAACCACTACTGGATTCTTGGACCTTCCACTGGAGGACAGCCAGTGTTGGACTAGCTGAACCACAGGCTCTAAGCCATTTAGAAGATAAGTTCTGTTTCTCTAGGAGACTCGACTAATATACACTATTTCTGAGCTCCTATGAAGCTAACATGTCCTTGCTATCATTAGTCATTTCAGGGGCTCTGTCTGCCAGCTCCATAACCTACTTAGCAGTAGGGAAATCTGAAACTGACTGGTCAGTCTCAGGATAAAGTAACCCTCCCCAGGTAGCCAAGTCCTATAAATAGGCTTCTAATGGCTTTTCTCTTTTTAGACAAGAAAGAATTCAATTTGCTTTCCAACCTTAAGAATCTGAACATGTACACTCCCGAGAGACACTGGATATAAGGAACACGAATGAGCCAAGCACAGCGGTACACCCTGTGATCTAGGTACTCAGAAAGCAGAGGCTCAGATTGCCATGAGTTCAAAGCCAGTCTGGTTTACTTAGAAGTTCCAGGCCAGCCAGAGCTAAGCAGTAAGAATGCTTCAAAGACAAAGAAAACGGAGGAGAAGAAGGAGAAGGAAGAGAAGAAGGAGAAGAAGGAGGAAGAGAAGGAGGATGAAAAAAAGGAGAATAACAATAAACTTTACAAACAAGTCGGTAGGTCACACCAACTAATATTAAACAAAACTGTATGAGATGGGTATATGACACCCTAACCACAGCCTTTTGACTATCTCTCAGGAGAGCAATTCAGCAGAGCAAACAAACATACAGCCTTGTACTGCCTTCCTTGTACTTCAAAATTCCAATAAAACCTGTCTTTACTAGCCAGCCACAGTGGCACAAATCTGTTATCCCAGCTCTTGGGAAGCAGAAGCAAGAAGATAAGGCTATATTCAAGTGTCTTAAAACATTACCTACTCTCGGGGTTGGGGATTTAGCTCAGTGGTAAAGCGCTTGCCTAGGAAGTGCAAGGCCCTGGGTTCGGCCCCCAGCTCCGAAAAAAAGAACCAAAAAAAAAAAAAAACATTACCTACTCTCTCCATTTCCCCAAAATCAGTGCTCTATAGCATGCTAGAGATGACTTCCGTTCCATATGCTTCAGAGAATTGGCTGCTATCCTAAACTGCTTCCTTTTCAACAAATTCCAAACAGCAGTAGGAAGTAAGCTGAGGTCCAGTTTATCATCATCTATTAATTATAGCTCGAGCCTTTGGATATTATTAACTATAATAGGTGATTTCCCATCTTAATAGCGAATATAAATAGCTATTACGTAAGCTATTAGCTATTACAAATAGCTATCTCACAAGAAGAAAAGTTTATCTTTTGAGATGGCGTCTTACTGAACCTAGCAACTTACCGAACAATTTAGCTACCCTGGCTGGCCACAGAATCCCAGGGACCCTCCTGTCTCTGCCTTCCCAGTGCTGGGACTACAGCTGCGCACACTGCACCCAGATTTTTATGTGAGTGCTGTGGGTCTGAACTCACATCCTCAGGCTTGCCTAAAACACACTTAACCAACAAAACCACCTCCCTACCTGTTTGCTTTGAGACAGGGTCTCACTATATAGATATGGTTACACTGAAATTTGCTGTATCGAGACCAGGCTGCATCAAACTTGCAGTGACCCTCCTGTCTCTGCCTCTGCCTCTCGAATGCTGGGAATACAGGCGTGTGTCGTTACGTTTTACTTTAAGTGGTGTTTTTTATTGCAGTTTCTGCAGCTCTGTGTGGCTTATGGGCCAGTAGCACTTCCTCAGCCTACAGTAGAGTTTACCTGACAACTCTGAAGTCACCCCAGACATGGCAGGAACCTGATCTAGTCACTGAGCCTGCCTTCATGTCCTGAAAAGTCACCTCACCTATCAGCAGAGCTCAGCCAGGACAGCCCTCACTCAGGGAAAGTTTCTTCCAACCAGGAGCAAGGGGCAGGCAGCGTTTCTAATGAGAAAAGACTTCGGAATCAATCACACTGTCATCTGTGGCTAGAGGACAGAGAGGAAGAGAGCCACCAGTGTCCCCACTGTAGTTCTAGCCCTAAGGTCTGGGCAGATGCCTAACCTTTCTGAATTTCACTTGAGTTTATGAGCGCCAGATCTCACAGATGTCAATAGTTAGAGCAAACTAGCTGTTCCACCTGGAGCACACCAGGCTCTCAGAGCAAGGATTCGTGCTCCCAGGTGACACATACCATGCCCTCCAGAACTGTTAGGACAGAATTAAAAAGCATCTGCACAACTGTAGCCAAGGCAGAAAAGGAATGACCACAGGATGTCTTTCTTGTTTATTAGAAATCTACACCACCAGAGAAGAAAAGTAGCAGGGTGACAAAGCCTCACAGCTCTTTGACAGAACCTGAAAGTGAGGGGTTCCTAGCACTGTGCCCTCAGCACCAGCACTCCCCTTGCTTTTGTGGCAAGAAAATGTCAAACAGGCAGATCTCTGTGAGGTACCTCACCTAGCACCACTTAGTCCAGCCTGAGAGCTAGAAGACTAGGTGGGAAGGAAGAGAGAACAGAGAGGACCTGCTGCTGGTCCTCTAAGAGGCCATGGTCAGCCCGTGCACAGGTTTCAGATACTTCTCTTTCAGACCAATGTGTCTTCAGAAATAGAAATCATGAAATAACAAATGATTCCAGAAGTTGGGCATGGTAGTTGGTGTGTTCCAGATATAACAGCCTTTTGCTCTAACTACTGACATCTGCAATCCCACTGACGAAGGAGTATTGGGAGTTCAAGATCATTCTCAGTTATATACTGAGTTCTAAGCCAGTCTGGTCTACATGAAATCTTGTCTCACAACCCATCCCCCTATAAAAAGAAAAGAATGCAAGGCGTAGTGGTACATGCCTTTAATTCCAGTACTGAGGACAGGCAGGTAGATGGATCTCTTTAAGTTCCAGGTTAGTGGGGGCTGGAGAGATGGCTCAGTGGTTAAGAGCACCGACTGCTCTTCCAGAGGTCCTGAGTTATATCCCAGCAACCACATGGTGGCTCACAACCATCTGTAATGGAATCCGATGCCCTCTTCTGGTGTGTCAGAAGACAGCTACAGTGTACTCATATACAAAATAAATAAATAAATCTTTAAAAAAAAAGTTCCAGGTTAGTCTAATCTATATGGTGAGACCCAGACTCAAAAACAAACAAAAAAAAACAAGTAAATAAATAAATAGAATAAAAATGAGAAAAGAGAAGAAGAAGAAATTTAAAAAGTATGTGCAGAGAAAGTATAAACAAAGATGCTCAAACACTATTTAATCCGAACCTGACCTCTTGCCTCATACAGTTAACTCACAATGGGCCATGGTCCTTAACAGTAAGTGCTTAAAAATATAAAACTGTTTGAATGTGGAAATGTAGCTCAGTGAGCATCACTTCCCTGGCTTGCACAGAACTCTAGGTCAAGTTTGTAGCACCAAAACAGCCTTGAAAATAACAGAGAAGAAAAATTTTAGAGATCTTAGGTTTGGCAAACATTTCTTACAGAGACCCCAAAAACATGAACTACAATAAATAAATAAATATCTGAGACTTTCTCAAAATTTAAAAACATGCTCTTCAAAGAAAACTGAAAATTTGGTGTAAGAATGACCCACAAAATGAAAGAAGCATTTCAGAGAAATTCACCTTCTTCTTTTTATATCTTTGGAGAATTCTGAGCGCATGTCTCTGGGTAGGCGTTGTGTGGTGGTTTGTTGAATAGGTATGGCTCCCATACACTCAGGTGTTTGAATGCTTGCCCATAGTGAGTGGCACTATTGGGAGGTGTGGCCTTACTGGAGGAAGTGTGTCACCATGGGGGTGGGCTCTGAGGTCTCCTATTTCCAGTGTGGAACAGTGCCCTCCTGACTGGCTGTGGATCAAGATGTAGAACTCTGAGCTACTCTCCAGCACCATGTCTGCCGGTATGCTGCCATGCTGCCTGCCATGATAATAATGGACAAAACCTCTGAATTGGTAAGCCAGCCCCAGCTGAATGGGTTTTGGGGTTTTTTTGTTTGTTTTGTTTTGTTTTTAAATAAGAGTTGTTATCATCATGGTGTCTCTTCACAGCAATAAAATCCAAACTAAGGCATGGTGGCCAGTGGAAGAAAGCCTACTCAAAAGATTTCCTCCCGGAAATTCTCATTTCAGGAGAACACACTGGAAGTTTTGTTTCTTCAGTGTTGTTGCCCTTTCTTGAGAGAGAGAAGGGAGAGGTGGGTGTACTGTGTGTGTGTGTAGTGTGTGAGTGTGTGTGTGTAGTGTGTGTGTTTGAGTGTGTGTGTGTGTTTTTGTGTGTGTGTGTGTGTGTGTGTGTGTGTGTGTGTGTGTGTGTGTGTTGTGTGTGTGTGTGGTGTGTGTGTGTGTGTGTGTGTGTGTATGTGTGTGGTGTGTGTGTGTGTGTGTGTGTGTGTGTGTGTATGTGTGTGTGTGGTGTGTGTGTGTGTGTGTGTGTGTGTGGGTGTGTGTGGGTGTGTGTGTGTGTGTGTGGTGTGTGTGTGTGTGTGCGTGTGTGTGTGTGTGTGTGTGTGTGTGGTGTGTGTGGTGTGTGTGGGTGTGTGTGTGTGTGTGTGTGTGTGTGGGTGTGTGTGTGTGTGTGTGTGTGTGTGTGTGATGTGTGGTGTGTGTGTGTGGGGTGTGTGTGTGGTGTGTGTGTGTGTGTGTGTGTGTGTGTGTGTGTGTGTGTGTGTGTGTGTGTGTGTGTGTGTGTGTGTGTGTGTGTGTGATCATCTCTATCACACAGACTGTGTCAGGTTAGTACCTGAATTATGTATGTGACGGGTTGTTGACTTATCCCAGAAGAGGCATCACCTCACAGCTCTGCACAAGTAAACAAAAGTAATTCAAGACAGATGATCAAAGCCTGGCACGTGACTCTAAGGCCTCACTGCTTACCCCTACTTTACATCCACTTTAACAAGCACAAATCAGTAACGTGGATGACTCTGACACAAGGAGAGCAGGCTGTGAACTCACTGCCGTGGAGCCGACGGCAGCCTGGGAGAGACGGGCTTCTGAAAGCCAGGAACTGAGGTGACTCAGAGCGTGGAGTGGATGCTTATGCTCTCAGCAGGTGCAAAACTCCACCTCCTCAAGAGTCTGGGATCACTGCACACAGAAGCACACACACCTTAAGGGTGGGGAATCAACAGAAATTACTCAACAGGGGACTGGGGAGATGGCTCCATTACAAAGTACTTGCCATACATACATGAAGGCTTGAGTTTGGACGCCCAGTATCCACATGAACAAGTCATCATGACGGACGGAACAGGCCTGAAATCCCAGCTCTGAGGAAGCAGAGACAGGTGACCGCTGCAGCCTACTGGCTAGCCAGCATTCCTCAACCAGTGAACTCTAGGTTCAAAAAGAGATCATGTCTCAAAAGATACAGCGGGTCTGAGAGATAGCTCAGAGAAAACTCCACACAAGATGACAACCTGGGTTTGATTCTTGAAACCGCTGGTAGAAAGCAAGAACTCCCACAAGTTGCCTTCTCACTTACACATCTGTACTATAACCTGTGCTCTGTATACAAATCACATGCACCCATATAAGAATAATTAATTTAATAAAAAGTATGGAGTAGAGAGCAATTGAGTAACACCCAGGCTTCCACACATGGGTGTGCACACCCAAACACGGACATAAAATAGAATTCCCACTCTCAGATAAGATAAATAATACAGTAATCAACATTCAGAAATAGGCTTCTGAAATAGTCAATTTTACTAGAAAAATACCTACAATCCCAGTAACTGAGAGAGGAAGAAAAGTCAGTCAAGATACTCCTCAGCAGATGGGTGATGGTGGCACATGCCTTTAATCCCAGTACTTGGGGGACAGAGGCAGGAGGATCTCTGCTCTACAGAGCAAGTGCCAGGATAGTCAGGGCTACACAGAGAAACTCTGTCTTGAAAAAAAAAAAAAACAGAACCAAAAATCAAACCCAAACCAAAAAATAACAGTACTCAGCCACATTAGACCCTGTCTCAAAAAACAAAATACAGAGGCTGAGGGTGTAGCCAGCGGTAAGAGCTAAGAGTGCCTGCCAGCAAGGTTGAGATCCTGGGCGCTATTCTCAGCACCACAACAATTTAAATTATTATTTTAAAAAATAATAACTTATGAGACTGCTGAAATGGTGCAGCAGATGAAGGTTCTTGCCTACACAGACACACACACACACACACACACACACACACACACACACTGTGGCAGGCAATGGTACATACATGAATAAAACTGGTTTTCAAAAATAAGTTCTACTGAACTTGGTGTGTTGAGGAAAGCAGTGAGGAGTATTATGCAGAGAGATCTGTGGCTGGTTGTGTGTTGGGGTGTAGCTCTACTGGTAGAGCGCTTGCCTACATGCAAAGTTCTAGGTCTGTCCCCCAGACATGGTGGCAGACACCTATAATCCCATCACTGGGGAGGTAGAGATAGGAAGATCATAAATTCAAGGTCATCCTCATAGTAAGTACAAGATCTGCCTGGAGCACATGAGATTCTGTCTCAAAAAATAAAGTTAGCCAAGCATCGGGGCAGAGGCAAGAGGAGGATCTCTGGGAGTGTGAGGCCAGACTGGTGTAAACAGTGAGTTCCAGGACAGCCAAGGCTGTAACTTGAGTCCCTGTCTCTAAAATGAATACATACATACATACATACATACATACATACATACATACATACATACAAACAAACAAAGTGAAATGTGAGCAAGGCATGCCTGTAATCCCAAATTTTGAGAATTAGAAGCAGAAGGATTAAGAATTTGAGGTTGGCCTGGGTTGCACAGTGGGGTCCTATCTCAAACAAATTTTAATTCCAGAAAGAAACAGTACAAGAGTAATCTGAAACTGGCTGTGGTGTTTTAAATGAGAATGGCTTCTACAAGCTCATATGTTTGAACCCCTAGATGGTGGACTGTTTAGGAAGGTTAGGAAATGTGGTCTCGTTGGAGGAAGTGTGTATCACTGAGAGTGGGCTTTGCCACTCCCAGTGTCTGTCTGTCTGTCTGTCTGTCTGTCTGTATCTGTCTCTCTCCCTCCCTTTAGGCCTCCAACTATGGATAAGATGTAAGCTCCCAGCTACTGCCAGGGTCATGAGTGCCTGCTGCCAGGTCCCCTACCATGATGATCATGGACTCGCCCTCTGAAACTGTAAGCAAGCCTCCACTTAAGTGCTTTCTTCTACATGCTGCCTTCAACATGGTGTCTCTTCAATAGAAGAGTAACTAAGTCACTGGTAATAAATACACACACACACACACACACACACACACACCACTGCTCCTTAACAAGGGAACATGAGGTATTTTTCAAGCTTACTTTTAAATTTTGTTAATGTATTTATTACTATATGTGTACATCTGCCAGGGCATAGTTTACATGGAGAGGGTGGAATGCCACAGTGCACACATGGAGGTCAGAAGACAGCTCTGTGGGTTTGTCTCTCTCCTCTTGCCTTTATCTATAATAGAGTCTAAAGCAGTGGTTCTCATCCTTCCTAATGCTACGACCCTCTAACACAATTCCTCATGCTGTGGTGACTCCCAACCATAAATTGTCTCATTGCTACTTCATAACTGTGACTTTACTAATGTTATGAATTGTAATGTAAATATCCGATGGGCAGGATATCTGATATGTGACCTGTGAAAGGATCCTTCAATCCCCAAAGCAACGGAGACCCACAGGTTGAGAACCACCTTCTAGGGATTGCACCCGGGTCACTAGGTTTGTGCAATGTGGTGGCTTGAATAAGACTGTCCCCTATATTTGAATGCTCGGTCACTAGGGAATAACACTATTTGAGAAGTATTAGGAGGTGTGCATGGCCTTGTTGGAAGAGGCGTGGCCTTGTTGGAGGAAGAATGTCACTAGGGTTGGGTTTTGAGGTTTCAAAAGCCCAAGCCAGGACTCCAGTGTCCCCCACCCTATACTTGCAGTTCAGAATGTAGCTCTCAATTACTTCTCCACCACCATGCCTGCCACCATGCTCTATGCCATGGTGATAATGAACTAAGCCTCTGAAACTGTTAGCAAGGCCTTAATTAAATGCTTTCCTTTATAAAGGTTGCTGTGGTCATAGTTTTGCTTCACAGCAGCAGAACACTGACTAAGACATGCAGCAAACACCCACTGAGCCACCTTGCTAGCCCTTGCAAACATATTTTAGTAGCAAAACAGCTTTAATTCCACAAAAGTCAAAGCAACGACCTAGGAAAAGCTACTTTTTCGTTAGTAGTGGGTGTCTTGAGATAGGATTCATGTAACACAGGCTGGCCTCATTGCTATGTAAAGGGAAGATGACTGAATTCTTGATCCTCCTGCTTGTATCTCTCAAGCCCTGGATGATGGCTACCAGTCGCCCTACTCAGTATTATTTGACTTCTTCACTTTTTGTTTGCTCGCTTTTTGAGACAGGGTTTTCTGTCTTGCCCTAGCTGTCCTGGAACTCACTGTGTAGACTAGACAGGCCTCAGACTTGGAGATCCACCTGCCTCTGGCTCCCAAGTGCTGCACCACCACGCCCAGCAACTTCTTCATTTTATGGGATGGAAATAAGGTCCTGAAGTTAGTAGACGCTTCTGCCTCAACCTCCCCGCATGCCTGGGCCTACAGGCACGTACCAACACACTAGGTTAAGCATCTGTAATTCATTTTTAAGACTTCTCTATGTCCCTTCTATCAAACTATGACGATGATTCCAGAGCCTGTCTCTGAGTAACCGCTAGGCCGGTGGAGAAGGCTGCTTTACATCCCTCTGCCACTTAGCTTTGCTGCTATGCGCTCCACTCCCATCTTTGGGGAACTTTGAAAAAGAGAAGCACTTTTAACTTGGCTGTCTGAGACAAAAGTCTCAAACACAAATTTTCCCACAATGTACTTCCTCCTTAGCTGTTCAGAACCCAGTGTGTAATATACCACACTTGAAGAGCGAGTAATTCTAATGCACCAAGAACATCTTAACCTGGTACCTACCAACGCTGTCCTAGATGGCCACCTCCACCCAACACAGTTCTTGATGTTCTCCCCCACTGGGGCTGGGAGTTCCCAAATGTCTGGAGTTAGATCTGAGATATGGTGAGAAAATGCACTCTCAAGTTAGCTCAGAAACCAAGTAAGGGAAGCTCTGAGGCTCACTCTTTGCCTTTCGAGAGCTCAGCCAGAGGAATTCCTGGCTTTTGCTGATTACCTCTGTAGCTTGAAACATGTACACAAGACGGGGGCAGGCATTAGGCCAAAAAACTGGCTGGGAGGTCAGCTGTGGCCGTGGCAACAGCAATCAGACAGCCGTGCCAGAGCAGGTGGTCCTTGCATGAAGCAGGCCAGTGCCAAGTAAGGCCAAGGCCACCATCAGGCAGCATGATTCCTGGTAATTCGATGCTTCGGGGACACTACTAAGTGGCAACACTGGCTATAGCCCAGCCATGGTGCAAGACGGTACTGGGATGCCTATGAGGACCAGCCACAGCAGTCTGCTCTAGGAAGGCAAAGGAAATGGTGCCCTCCCAGTGGAACTGGTGGTCCTCCCTCTTCCAGGCATGCATGCCCCAGGAAGAGTGGAGCAGAAGTAGAAAAAAAGAAGCCAGAGCAATTCAAACCAAACCAACTGGCAATTGATCCAAACAATAGTGGCTTTGTCGGGAGATTGCAACAGCCAACAAGAGCTGGTTGAAAACCTGCCCTCCCCTCCTGATTTCTATCCTCCAGTCCCCGTGACTTTGAGACATCATGCTAAAAAAAAGAGGAAAACAAATTATGCACATAAACCAATATTAGTCAACCCTCCTGAGAAGGCCTCCAACTGCCCTCTGGAGATGACACATCATCACAACTGGCTGTTGTGCACTGTCTCCTAACTCAGAAGCCCTCCTCAGGCTCCCAGGACACATTTAAATCTGACTTGCAGATAAATTCTTCATCAACCAAGCCAAGAGGAAGCAAAGATCCAAAGCATCATGGTTTCCCCAGTGCTGCCATCCACGTTACAGGCACTTGGGAGGGAAGCACACTCAAGACCTTGATGTGTGCTCCCAACTTGTGATGGCTACTCCCCATCTCTACAAGGCCCTGAAGTTCTCCCTTGGGTTTGTTAAGACACAAAACAGAAGGGCATTCCCGCTGGACATTGGGGAAGAAAAGCAGACTACAGTTTCTCACACCACACCCTGTTCTGCTCACCGTGTACCCACTTTACCAATGGGACTGTCACCTCCTGCACTTCACATACACCCAGAGCACCGAGGAGCCAGCAATACAGATAAGCAAACAGACTTATCTGGGAAGACGCAGGTGGCCACACATGCTGGTCACACCTGCTCCACTGCAATCTACAGGTAGCTGGGGGAGGCTGTGCATGGCACAGGTAAGCTTCACCTGCACGCCTGCTCTCAGGTGCTGTGCAAGGACATCATCAAGGACGATACCCAGCTGACGTATAAGTGTGATCTTTGCTGTTCTGAAGGCAGATTTTCCTGTAGCACAGCTGTCCTGTCCCACCCCCCCCTTTTTTTTCTTTATTTCCTTTTTCGTGAGACAGGGTCTCACTATGCACTCCTGGCTGGCCTGGAGCTTGCTGTGTAGACGAGGCCGCCTTGAACTTGCAGAGACTCACTTGCCTCTGCCTCCAGAGTGTTTGGATTAAAGGTGTGCACTATGGTCTCTATTAGAGCTTTTCACTGGGAAAAACCATGGACTTCAACAGTGGGCACAGGGATAGAGCTCAGTGGCAGCGTGTGCCCTAGCATGTATGAAGCCCTTTGACCCCTAGCATCACCAACAAAAGAGCACTCACACCCAGAACTGAAGGGTAGCAGTGTTTAGTGGACGGGGGCCATACTAAGAGAGCATTTGCTGAGCCCTCACCAAGAAGTCAAGAACAAGGACAGCAGGACACAGACACCTGAATTCTGACCCTTTCCCTGGTTCCCCACCTCAATATGTGGCAAGTCAGACAACTAATTAAAATCTGCTCAAGAGGCCTTCTGCCCAGCATTCTACGTGGACTACTGTTGGTAGAACTGTCCATACCAGAGAAACTCCTTAAGCAGCTATAAGGATGGCTGCCAAGGCTAGAGACCAGTCAGCATCTCAAGCCTCTACCTGACAGTGTTTAAATAGTGTTTCAGAGTTCAGTCAGCTCGTCCTTCTCTGGATCAGCCAGTGGGCGGTCTGGAACTCTCCGGAACAAGTATCTACAGCAAGCCAACAGCACAGGTGAGCTAACTGCTGGGTAGCCACTGAGCACTGCACTCTTCATCAAGCCCTTGTCCCTCATCCCTGCCTCTGGAACAAAGGAAGACCAGTGGACAGCACTCATGGGCAAAGACACTCCTGCCAGTGCCTCTGAGGTCTGTCAGCCTTCAGAGCACAACAGGGGCATGTAGGCTGCAACTTGACAACTGTCCCCAGACCCTCTGCCAGGTACATACGTGAAAAATAAAAGACACTTTCTTTTTTTCTTTTTTAAGATTTATTTATTTTATGTATGTGAACACACTGTCGCTGTCTTCAGACACACCAGAAGAGGGCATCGGAACCCATTACAGATGGTTGTGAGCCACCATGTGGTTGCTGGAAATTCAACTCAGGACCTCTGGAAGAGCAGTCAGTGAGTGCCCTTAACCACTGAGCCATCTCTCCAGCCCAGGAAGCTTTCAAATAAGCAACTTAGGGCACAGAAGAGGCCCTGTTCAGCCGTGCAACAAAAATCACCATTCCCACACACACAGCTGCCCAAATGAGGGTGGGGTGAGTGACAGGTGAGCGTGCCTAATGTGGTGATATAGGGTAGTGCCAAAAATGTTCTCAGGGTAAAGGATCCTACCAGGAAGGAGGGGATGCAGAGGGACATTTCAGAGCAGGGAGCCAACCCAGACAGGGATTAGTATAAGTTGGCCCAGCAGAAAGTGGTGGCAAATGTCTGTAATTGGGGTACTAAGGAGACAGAGGCAGAAGGATCAAGGTCATCCTTGGCTACATAGTTCAAGGCCAGGCTGGGCTATATGATATCTTTTCTCCAAAAAAAACCAAGACCAAACAAAACACCAGGGGCCCTGGGGCACTATAAAAATTTACCATGGAAATATTCTCAAGGATCAACAGAGAGATTAAATAAATAATAACACATCTCACAATGAGATCCTGTTGAGCCACTGAAAATATTGCTGATGAGCGACTGGGGACTTGGAGAGGTATTCACAATCTGCTAAGAAGAAAGAGTGTGTACACCCAGATGCCAAAAACAATTTAAGAACGAGGTGTAGACAGATAAACGCTGGGAAGCTGAGAGATTATCCCTGAGTGTCCCGTCTTTAGTTTTCAAAATCTATGTCCACAGTTTCTAAATTTTCTATAGTAAAATAAAAATTCAGTTTAAAAGAAAAAGAAGGTGGGCTTTTAATTTTGTATCTATTCATTTTGTATGTCAATATATTCATTCTCACTCACATGCCCCCGTATGCATACAGAGGTCAGAGGACAACCCTGGGAAGACAGTTTTCCTACCATAAGGGTCCCGGGAATCAAACTGAGGTGTCGGCTTGCCAGCAAGGCTACTTGCCCTCTGAGCTGTCTCTTAAGGTTATAATGTCATCCTAACGTCCAACAACTACAATGGCTGGCTTGGCAGCTCACACCTATAATCTCAACGGTGAACAGACTGAGGCAGAAGGATTGCCATGTTTAAGACAGCCCTGGGCTACACAGTGAGTTTCAGACCAATATGAACTACAATGTCAAGGCCCTGTGTCACTAAAAAATAAAAATAAAATACTACGATACAGAGAATAATGATGTGTTAAGTCTGGAAAGAGGCCTGGAAATGCAGCCAGACTCCAAAGTAAGCGTCTAAGCTGAGAAAAGCTCCCCAGCTTTCAGCGAACATGTCTCGGCAGGGAAAGTGCTACATTTCTGATAAAAACAAATTCTATTTTAATCTTCTCAGAAGCAGAAGTAATGGCACTTACAGATCATAAAGCTATTTGCCAACCCTGTTATAAATCAGATCAAAGAGAGAGAGAGAGAAGGAAACAGTTGGAAAGGCTAAGGAACATATCCAAGGTGGACTGCACAAGTGAATGGAGGATAGTCAGGGATACATTGAGGGGCCTGAGAGGACATATCCACTGCTATGGAAAGCACCCCAAACACAACTGCACAGACAGACAGACTCACGTACAGCAATAAAATATGTAGGGCTGGAGAGATGGCTCAGTGGTTAAGAGCCCCGACTGCTCTTCCAGAGGTCTTGAGTTCAATTCCCAGCAACCACATGGTGGCTCACAACCATCTGTAAAGAGATCCGATGCCCTCTTCTGGTGTGTCTGAAGACAGCTATAGTGTACTTATATAGAATAAATAAAAAAAAAATATGTAGGCTGGGAACAAAGCAGGAGACTATCACAGTCTAATTTAAGGTTATAGCTTTGTTTCAACTGTGACCAACCAAGGTCCACTTTTGGACGGCCTGAGTCTAGTCAAAGATGGCCATGAGGGTGAGATGATGTAAAGCTGACGTCACCCAGAGGCCAAGACCTGCCAAAGGGGTCAACACCATGGCTTCAGCACCTCCTAACTCAGCGCAATGACCTCTGAGGAGCCTGAAATCCTGGGGTTCCACTAGACAGCTTCAGACTTACTATCAGATTACAGTCCTGTGACTTCACACACAGCATGAAGGCACATAAAACAGAAGGATCCTACAGAATGGTCCTTGTGCCAAAGCCAAATGGGCAAACAACACTACATTTATCGTAAAACTTAAATCTAGCCTAGATTCAACTCAGCGCCTCAAGGGCCTGATAACTAAACTTAAGCCTTCAATGACAAACGGAATCAGAGGTTAAAAGTAGAGTCCTCGCCAAACCCTATTTCTGGACATGGGAGCCCTGTAGTGCAGTGACAGAGTCTATCTTGAAAGGGGAAAAACAATCTAACTGCATTCTTCTGACTTTTCAAATATGCCAATGTGACACTGAGCTGGCATCCCAGAGAGCAAGAATCGCCTGGAACTGAGTGACAACTGCCTTCAGGCGCAGAGTCTAGTTCACAACAGGTCCCACGCTCCTGCTGCCTTCTCATCATTGGGCTAGTCTACTGCAGCTTAGATATTTCCCTAATACATATTTCCCTGAAACTATGATTTCCAAAGGAGGACAAGAAAACACATCAGAGATGGCCTGCTTTGTATCCTGGTTCTTGTAGACATTTAAGGTTGTGACTTCTGACCCAGATAAACAATATTAAGAGGAGAAAGGTCATAAAGGGATAGCTTGTAAGGCAGTAATTTGGCAAGCTCCTGTGTAAGACCTAGAAACTATTTCCCACGCCTCTGTTCTCAGGGAAGCCTCAGACAAGGTCAGTCCCCAACTATTCCTGCACTCACCCTGTACACTGAAAACAATCATAGGATTTCTAGTCACTGACATACTGAAGACATCTACCTAGTCCCACATGTTCCAAATAAGATCCTTTATAGATACTATTAAAATATGAAGAAATACTTGTGGGTTTTTAAAAATGTATTTATTATGTATATGAGTACACTGTCATTCTCTTCAGACGCACCAGAAGAGAGCATTGGATCTCCTTATAGATGGTTGTGAGCCACCATGCGGTTGCTGGGAATTGAACTCAGGACCTCTGGCAATCAGTGCTCTTAACCACTGAGCCATCTCTCCAGCCCCTACTTTTTCCTTCTTTTTTTTTTTTTTTTTTTTTTAAGATTTATTCATTTATTATATATAAGTACACTGTAGCTGTCTTCAGATACACCAGAAGAGGGCATCGGATCCCATGACAGATGGTTGTGAGCCACCATGTGGTCGCTGGGAATTGAACTCAGGACCTCTGGAAGAGTAGTCGGGTGCTCTTAACCGCTGAGCCATCTCTCCAGCCCTACTTTTTCCTTCTGAATGGCCAGGGATATCCCAGCACTTGTGAAGTGGAAGGAGGCTCACGAGTTCAAGAGCAGCCTAGGCTATAATGTGAGCTCCTACACGAACAAACACACACACACACACACACACACACACACACACACACACACACACACACACCATAAAATAAAAGTGGTGAACAGTGAAAACAATAACAAATAAGCTAGAAATCAGTACCATCTAGAAACGTCTCTGGCGTTTCTTCCTAGACAGCCTCTGTCTCTAGTCCTTTTGAAACAAGTGCTAGTATTCCCTTCTCTTTTTCTTTCTTTGACAGGGCATACCCAGGCTGCCCTTGAGCATCCTATGAGGCTTAGGCTGGCTAGAACTCTGAATACTCCAGAGTAAGGCATTATCAGCCTGGGCTACCACACCTGACTCACAGTACTGATCTTCCTTGCTTTTACCATAGATTAGTTTAGCCTACTTTAGAATTGCATATAAATGTTATCAGATATTCTTCTGGGTTACTGTATTATGTTGAGTCAAATACTTAAAGCTTTTTTTTTTTTTAAAGGCAGCTTCTCATGACCATGGGCTGACCCAAAACTTACTATGTAGCCAAGGATGACCTTATCCCTCTGCTTCCATTCCCTGGGTGCTAGATTGAAATCATCTGCCCCATGTCCAGTGTACACAGGGTAGAGATTAACCCAAGGGCCTAATGAATCCTATGTGAGCCCTTTACCAACGGAGCTAGACCTCCAGTCCATTAAACTTGTTTCATTTGGCAGGTGTCTTACATTCAACCATGCTGTTCCGCATAGTACTTCTGATTTTTTATAGATTTCTTTATTATATTTAATTTGTATTTTATGTATGGAGGTATCTTGTCTGCATATAAGTAACTTCACTCTGCGTGTGTGTCTCATGCCTGTAGAGACCAGAAAGGGTGTCAGATCTCCCAGAACAGAAGACTGTGAACCATCACGTCAGTCCTGGGAGATGAATCCCGGTCCTTCGGCAGAGCAGCCAGTGTTCTTAATCACTGAGCTATCTCTCCAGCCCATACATACATATTTTATTATTGTGAGCATATGAGTGTTTCGTCTGTATTTGTGTCTGTACACGATGTGTGTGAAAGGATCTGTGGAGACAAAAAGAGGGCATCAGACCCCCTGGCACTGCAGTTATTATGTTGTAAGCTGTCCTATGATGGTGCTGGGAGCTAAACCCGGGCCTCTGGAAGCACAGCCAGTGTTTAACCACTCAGCCTCTCTCCAGCCCCACTTCTTATTACTGAATGCAATCTGTTCCTAGCATAATATCAAAAACTATGGTCTATAGAAGAAAAATAACTATGGTGGGTGACCCACAAGTCTGGTCTATCTTGCTCATTTCTCTCCCTGAATATCATGAGCTATGTAAAGTGTCCCCATCCAGGGCCACATTGTCCTAAGTCTTCTAGTCCCATATCGTTCCTCATGTTTCCTATACATTTTATCTTCACCCTGTAAGGAAATTCCTAATGGAAAGTCAATATCCAATAATGAAATACTTCCAAATCCCTCAAAAACATGGTGGTTGAGCACTGGTCCATTGGTAAGGTACCTGCCAAACCAAAGATAAGGAATTGAGTGTCATTCCCAGCACCGTAAAAAGGCTGTGCAAGGGCACCACATAGGTAGCACTGGGGAAGTGGCAACAAGAACTCTGGAGCTAAGAATATTCTGAGAAATATCCTTCCGAAAAAATACGGTAAGGCACGTCAATAAAGGCACACACTTGACATCAACCTCTGACCTCCACCTTGCAAGTGCAAACATGTACACAGCACAGAGTAAAATGTGTCTGTAGCTGGGTGAGGTGGTGCATACCTTCAATCTCAGCAAAGGAATCAGAGGATCTCTCTGAGTATGAGGCCAGCCTGATGTACATAATGAATTCTGGGCTAACCTGAGCTACATACTGAGCCCCTGTCTAACAATTCCCAGTACCCGCATGGTGGCTAACAACCCCCCGTAACTCCTGTTCCAAGGGATCTAATGTTCTCTTCTGGCCTCCACAGACACCAAGTGCATGGACATACATGCAAACAAACAAAATACCCATACATATAAAACGAATTTAAAAGTGGTGTATCTGTGAATGGATACTATTTAGCAATGTGAAAGGATAAACTATATGACACATCTACCACACAGATGACCTTTAAAACAGGGTAAGCCAGGTTTGGGTACACACCCTGTAATTTCAGCACTTGGTGGTGGCTACAGGAGGCTCAGGAGTTCAAGGTTGTACAGACACCGTGCTACATGGCTGAGACCAAGCTGGGTCACACAAGAGTATGTCAAAACTGAAATAAATAAATGGATGGATGGATGGATAGATGGATGGGAAAAAATTATTACACTAAGTCAAAGAAGAAGCCAGACTCAGAAAGCCACATATCATATGATCACAAATATTGGAAATTTCTAGAAAAGACAAATCCAGAGAAAGATGAGCAGTGACCTGGAGCTGTGCTGGAGACTGGGGTTCACTAGAAAGGGCAATCATACCTAAGTGATGGGATCCCTAAAACAGGACTGCACACTGCGATACTGGTAAGAAAAACAATTCCTCAACTGTTATGGGCACATGTTATAGTCTGTAAATTATACCCCATCATGTAAAACACAAACTTGTCTGACTAGAGATGAAAGAGGTCTGCAAGGCAGAGATCTGCTGGATAAAGAACAAAAGAAACAATTTTAAATGCCCTGCTATGCCACTGGAAAACAGCAAACTAATATAGCAAATGTCCTTTCTAACAACCGGTGTGAGAGGCCGGGGTCCCTAAGGTTACAGTGCTTGTCTAGCATGCACAAGGGTGCAGTCTCCAGTTCCACAGTGGAGCTGGGTGTGGTGCTGCTTGCCTGTGTGCCAGCTGAGGAGAATGTCGGAAAAGAAAACTGACCTCTTACTTTCAACAGAGAGGCTGTGCCACCACCACTCCTCATGGTTTGCTCTGGCCAATTCCGAGTCCCCCAGTCCTTTGTTTACACTGTTACCCAAGCAGGATCTCCATGCTCACGTCTAAGGCTCAAAGGCTAAAGACAAGGAACCCTGTTTCTAGATTTATCTTTCATATGTGAGGTTCCCCTCTGCCCCTGGCCTCCCTAGAGGCTGTTCTGATGGCACAGTATATCAAGCTAAGCTAAAGCTTCTTTAGAGAATCTGAGATCAGATGCTACCTCTCTGAACTAAACCACACGAATAAAAGCATCACTTAGGATGCGTGGCAGTAGGGAGATCAGATGCTATCTCTCTGAATAAATCACATGAATAAAAGTGTCATTTAGGATGGATGCATGGCAGCAGGAAAAGCCTACCACTCAGAAAGCAGCCTACAAACTCAAAGTCTCTCTTCCCAAAGGCCTTCTCCAAGAGGCACAGCAGAGAGGATTATCATGAGTGTGAGAACAGCCTGGGCTGTGAGGTGAGACCCTGTTTCAAACAAAATGAGGTGGGGAGAGAATACAATTATAAACCCATAGAGTTCGGGGAGACAAGAGAGAGCAACACAGCTTAAAGAACAGACACAGATTCCTCGACTGGGCAGGATTCAGTGATGAGTGTGAGGCCCACTACTCTGATAACCCCTGGCAAGCCCTTCTCTAGGAAGCTGCCCCCCCACACCCTAGAAGCCAAGGTCTACAACACCAGCTACACAGGGGACTGCTAGTCTTAGCTGCTCAGCCACTATCTGGAAAGGCAGTTCTTTCTCGCCCTCCCATCATCCTATCCTTCTCCCATCTGGTTCTAGCTCCAGTCTCCATAGCCCCCAGCACCCTTCCTCAAGCCGGCATCAGAGTGCTTAAAGCTTGTGACTCAAACAGCTTGGCCTGAAACACAAGCCTTTGTGGCCTGGAATTCTAACCGCACAAAGGAGTTTCAACAGAAGACAGAAGATCATCACTGGTTGCCGGAACTGTACATTTTATACCCACTATGTAACTGGATTCTGGAAAAAGAATAATCTGAATCTTTCATGGGCCATCATAGAAGTCCTTCAAAACAAGTCGAATTCATTGGAGTGTGGTGGTTCATGCTAGTAATCCCAGTACTTGGGACATAAAAACAGGATTAGGAGTTCAAAGTCAGCCAGGGATAGTAGCCAATACCTTTAGTCCCAGCACTCAGGAGGCTGAAGCAGGTAGATGTCTGTGGGTTTGAGGCCAGCCTGGTCTACATAGTGAGTTTCAGGACATCAAGAGCTACATAGTAAGACCCTGTCTCAAAAAACAAACAAACAAACAAACAAACAAAAAAACCAAAAAAGCAAACAAACAATAAAAAAGAGGTCAAAGTTAGAGGGCTGGTGAGATCCTCTTTGCTTAAGGGTACTTGTTCTTCGGGAGAACCAAGGTTCCATTCCCAGCACCTACATGGCAACTCATCACTATTCATGACTGCAGTTTCCAGGGATCTGACACACTCTTTACAGACATACATGCACATAAATAAATCTAAAGGAAGGAAAAATTTTAAAGTCAAGGTATAAATTTTTTTAAAAGTTCAAGGTCAGGCTGGGGGTGCTTCAGTGGGTAAGGTGCTTACATTGCAAGTGTGAGGATCCCCAGGCAGCTGGGCACAGCTGTCAGCATCTGTGATCCCAGCACTGCTCCAGCAAGGTGAGAGGCAGTGATGGAGACGCTTGAGAAGCAGGCAGCCTCGCATGTGCAATGGAAGGCAGGAACCGACACCCAGGAAGGTTACTCTTGCTGTCCACATGGCCTAAGGTATACATATGCACACACATGCATTCTCTCCCCACCCTCGCTCACTCACTCACTCTCTCAGAATGTTTTCAACCTCTAAGACTTACTGCTGAATAAACTCACCCTTTCTAGGTCTTTCTGAGCAATGGCCGGCTGACTCAACTCATCAACTGTTCTGGCTCCAACTCCTCTCCAAGCTGACTGACTCAATCGGGCTTCTCTCGGCCTCTGACTATTTGCTTTGCTTGGCCTCCTCATTCTCTGTCTCATTCTGTCTTCATCAGTGTAAAGCTTGTTCTCTCTCTGCAACCTCTCTCTCTCTAGCTGTCTTGATAAGACTGCCTCCTCTCTCTTCACACTCTCTTAAGTAGCTTCCCTTTCCTCTCTCTTCTCGACATAGCTGGGCACATCCTATTCTGTCAAATCTTTCTCTGATTCATCCCTTTGTCTGCCTCTCATTAGACATCGCTTTCCAACATGGGTGACTCCTTCTGCAAACTAACTTTACCTTCGCTGTTTGATATTGAAGTGTGTATGTGTACTAAGGGCTGAGTCAGGCCCAACAGTAAATAACACAATGTCAAGGTTCACAGTGTCACCAAATATCCTCCCACATTCAAAGTCATCCTCAAAAGCTAGCTTGGACTACATGAGACCTGTCTCAAAACCAAACCAAACCAAAAATCAAACTGAAGCTAGGCATGGTGGCTTGCACTTCTAATCCTAGTTATCTGGGAAGCTGAAACAGGAGAATCACAAGTTCAGGCCAGCTCAGCAATTTAGTGAGGCCCTGTCTCAAAATAAAAGGTAAAAAAGCTGGAAATGTTGCTCAGGGGTACAGAACTTACCCAGAGTGCATGAAGTCCTAGGTTCAGTGCCCAGTACCAAAACAAAAACATCAAACTGACTTTGTACAATACCCTATTACAGAAGCTATATCAGACAGAGAACAAAAACACGATACATTTTATGGACATTTCCTTTGACAAGGGCTCTCCTGTCACTAGAGCCCCCTGGACCAGGGCCCAATATATTCAGCATAACTCAGTACCATTCTAGAGTGAGCTGCACGCTCTTCTGCGGAGGAAGAAGGCTTAAAGACATTCACACCAAGCTCGGTGAAATGTTAAGTGCTTAGAAACATTTTCTCAAGAAACTTAGGTCATGCTCAGTACTGCACAACTGTAGTGTCTACCAACCCTTGAGAGACTAGGAGAAGAGGATTGTGAGTTTGGTGAAAGGTTGTTTGGGAATAGAAGGGGGAAGGTGTTAAAAGGATATGTAGTGGGTAAGAGCACAAGAGCACTTGCACAGCAGCGTAAGGACCTGGGAGTTCAGCTCCAGCATCCACACAAAAGCTGGTGTAGCTGAGCACAGTCAGTGAAGCAAAGCAGGCATAGCATTAGGGTTTTCTGGCCTGCAGCTTAGCTCCAAGTTCATCGAGAAACTTTGTCTCAAGGGAGCAAGAATGACGATGGAGCAGGACGCCTGCCATCCTGCCCTGGCTTCCTCACATCCACACATGCACACGTACACAGACTTACACACTTGAAAAAAGAAAAAATGCTAAGCACGGTGGTGCACACCTCGGATCCCTGCACTGAGGAACAGAGGCAGAACTTTTGAAACCAACCTGTATTACTTTCCTATCGGTGCGCTAACTTAGTGACATAGAAATAAATTTATTATTTCATAATTTTCAAGGTCAGATATCAAATTTAGGTTTTTCAGAGCGAAAACCAAGATAGATTCACAGGCCTGCATTCCTTCTAGAATGTGAGCTACGATGTTGACGCCTTTTCTCTGCTCTCTTAAAGCTCCCCACATTCCTTAGCTCACGGTCTCTTCCCTACTCTTCTTCAAAGTTAGCTGTATCAGGATTAGTCTTTTTCCTACAGAGTTCACTCAGCACTCTCTACTACTTGTTAAGGACCCTTGTAATTACACTGGGTCCACTCGGATAATCCTGGATAATCTTAGCTGATCAGCAAACTTAATTCCATCTGCAGCCTTAAATCCACTTTGTTGTGTAACATATTCACAGGATCCGGGGACTGGGACATAACCATCTTTTTCTTGTTGTTACATTTGGGGTGGAGAGGTGGGGGGTGGGAGGTGAGAATTTTGGTTTCTTTAAGATCCCAGTTAAACTGTGGGAATTTTTTTTGTTTTGTTTTAATCCCAGGGCTGGGATGTGGGGCTGCGTCAGGCTGCTTCAGGCTGTCCACAGAAACTGTGATTTGTCTCGTGCCCTGGCAGGAGCATGACTCTGCCTGCTGGAGATAGTTTTTGTTCAGAATTCTGGGGACTCTTGAGAAGAAATAAAAATGCCAGAGCCCTGAGAGGCTACGGTGGTTGCTGCTCCCCCTGCTGCCACTGCTGTTCCCTGGATCACTTGCTGGAGACATCCTGACAACAAAGACTGGACTGGATGCTCTAATCAAGGAAGCAGCCTAATGAGGTTGACACCCCCTTTCCCTTCTAACCTTCTTTCCTTCCTACCTAGTGTTAGGGGTTGGAAGGGATTGGGATGGAGGGAGACTGTAGGTATAAGAACCCAATAAAGTAGCCAAGAAGAGCAAGTACTCAAGCATGCGTGTGTGTGCATACATGGGAGGCACAGGCGGGATCGTGTGTGGGGTGGCGGGAGTTCCCCATGTGGAAGTCAGAGAATAACTTACAGGAGTTGGCTCTTTCTCCTTCTGGGAATCTGATCTCCCTTTACACCGTGTGGGTTATCAGGCTCAGTGGTAAACGCCTTTACCCACCAAGCTGTGTCACCAGCCCCAACACAGACATCTTTAAGGGTGCTGTTACCTGCCCACCATATAGTCCAATTGGGCAACAATACAAATGTCCCCCAACAAAGGATCATCCTACTGTCTCACTCCAACCAACATTCCCCAAACACCAATCCACTGAAAGAAAGATAAGCAAGATTCAGCAAAGGCAGGTGTATAAAGTTGGTTCCAGGGGCTGGAGAGATGGCTCAGTGGTTAGGAGCACTGACTGCTCTTCCAGAGGTCCTGAGTTCAAATCCCAGCAACCACATGGTGGCTCACAGCCATCTGTAGTTGGATCTGATGCCCTCTTCTGGTGTGTCTGAAGACAGCTACAGTGTACTCACATACATAAAATAAATAAATCTTTTAAAAAAAAACTTAAAAAAAATGAAACTCTCAAAATAGAAGGTGGGTATGGAGAGCAATTTAAAAAATGAGGTGGAGAACAAGAGAGGATGAGAATGGATACTAACTTCTGACCTCTGCATGCATGCCTACATACACATGTACATGTGTACCTGCATGCACACACACAAATGCTATATACACATCTACACAACCACACAAATTCAATCCCTAACTTCTAGGCTCAAATTTATTTGTTTTCGTTTTTATTTGGGGGGGGGAGGGATCTCCTGGAGACCAAGCTGGTCTTGAAGTCCATATACGGCTGTAGCTGAGCTTGAACTTCGGGGCCTCCTGCCTCCATTCCCCAAGCGTGTGGTTGGGTCTATAGGTGTCTACTATCACACCTGATTATGCCAAAGAGCTGCACCCTCACCTTTCTTTTCCAATTCTATTAACACTTTCTTACCCTTCTACAGGGCTAGCAACTAACCAGTAGACACTACTTAAAATGGAAATTTGGTCCTGGACTAGTAAAGAGCAAAAGATAAGAGGAACATAGGCTTCCCTTTAAGGAAGAGAATTCATGATTTCTGATAACAATACAGGGGAGAAGGAAAATCTGATGTCAGCAAAACCATCCACACACACACACAGCCACCTGGTGTGGACATGCCTCCCAATACTACCCAATACTTCAATTCAGACTCAGGGGGGTTGGGGATTTAGCTCAGTGGTAGAGCGCTTGCCTAGGAAGCGCAAGGCCCAGGGTTCGGTCCCCAGCTCGAAAAAGAACCAAAAAAAAAAAAAAAAAAGACTGGGGTTGGAGAGATGGCTCAGAAGATAAAGTGCTTGGTGTGCCAAGTGTGAGGACCCAAGTTTGCTCCCAGGACCCATGTAAAACAAAGTATTCTATAATAAAACCAGTATTCCTACAGTAGAGTCTAGAAACTCCCCAGTAGCTCAAAGGCCAGCTAGCCTGATGCTTCAGTGGCAAACCCTGTCCTCTAAGACAGAAGGTGAAGGATAGATATCAGAAGCCGACTTCTACATACGCACCATGGCACCAGTACACTGGCAGCCACACACATCAACATGTCACACACATACACACACACACACACACACACACACACACACACAAATGTAATGTATGTATGTATGTATGTATGTATGTATGTATGTATGTTTAAAAGAGAAATGTTGGGGTTGGAGAGTTGGCTCGGTGGTCAAGAGCACTTGTTCTTGAGAAGGACCTGGGTTCAGTTCCTAGCACCCACACGGAAGCTTACCGCTTCCTCAGGCACCAGGCACGCATGTGGTACAGACATATATACAGGCAAAGCACTCATGTAACTAAAATAAAATTGAAACAGAAGAAAACAGAAAAAAAGGAAGAAAACAAGAAATGTCTCTCCAAATACCCACTTAAATAGTCCCTTGACAAAAAATGACTTCTCGTGCCTAAATACAAAAGAGTTTTCTAGGTCTAGAAAATTGGCTTTGCAGATAAAAGGTATTTGCTCCCAAGCCTGACAATCTGAAGATGATTTCTGGGATCTACACGATAAAATAAGAAAACTTACAAGTTGCTCTCAGATCTCAAAATAAACACAATAATTTTTTTTTCTCAAAAAACCACTTGCTATCCTCTGATATATACCAAAAGAAGTCAGCAAAAGGAGAAGTGAAACTAAAACCAACCACAAAAGCTACACACTAGATGAGTCCAGAATCTATATGGGGGGCGTACATGCATGACATTCCTTAAAATGTTAAAAGGGCAAGAACCATGAACTATGTCCTAACGTGCACAGCTCCACTACAGAGGCCTTGAAAAGACCCAGGCAAATCAAGACTGCTTCTATGGAGTGCTTGTCAGGCAGGCATTTGAAAGCATCACTGAAAGATTCCCATCAGACACACTGTTTTCTTCAGTTACAGACGAGAAACTACAGTCTTGACAGACGCTTGGTTGTGTTGTTTCTTTGTTTGTAGATAGTGTTAGCCAGGACAGCCCAGGCTAGCCTTGAACTCATGAAGTTGCTACCTTAGACTTCCATGTGTGGGAACTGCAAGTATGCACCACCAGCCTAGCTTACCCATCAGTTGACTGGGGATAGAGTTAAAATGTAAACCTCCTCTTGCCTGTAATTTGCCAAATCTAAGCCAATCACAGACATTATCACAGTTAATCTGAATTTCCACCCTGCAGGAAGTTTTATCCACTTCATTCTAGAGTAGTGACAGGATGGCTTAGGAAACGGACACCAGGCTGCTCTCCCTGTCACCTGCCACACAAGTTTGCCTTGAAAAGAATTCCTTTTCCTCCAGGGTGTGCCAGAAATTGAGCACATGTTTTAAATCCAAATCAAGATGCTTCCCTCAAGGATACTTACCCGAGTGGGAAGAACATGGTTTTTTTTTTAAAAAGTCAGCCATGGGGAAACTGGAATCCCAACAGACATATTCACAGTCTCCTGTGCCCCCAAAACCTACTACGTTGCCAGAATCCGATTTGATGATCCAGCCACCCCTAAAATCCCAGTACGACAGAGGCCGAGGCAAGATTTTCAATGAGTTTCAGGCCAGTCTGACCTACAAAACAAACTCCATCTCCAAAAAGGAAGTGTTTGCTTGGCATGTTCGCTACTCCTAGGCCACCTCTCAGGATCGAGTGATAAATAGCCACAACTTCCCCTATCTCTGGTTCCTCCCCCAGAAGCTCTTGAGCCCCATCTGGAAACAGCTGGGAGGCAGCAGTTAACAGGAAACCAAAGCAAAGCAAAGCAAAACAAAGAGCACAGAGTGTACCAGGGAGCAGAACCAAGAGCCCATGCCACAGACTGGAAGCTGGAGCTCTAAAGAACCTAGGCCAAAATCAGTCACACAGAAGACCTGCTGGCCTGCTCCCAGCCTAAGCAGGAGAAAGCTGAAAAAGTGAAGGTTCTGAGCCCAGGCCAGGCCAGGCCACAGCAGCTCTGAGCGGGGTCTGCTTTGCTCCCCACAGGGAGCTCACTTCTCTGAAAGCAGCTGGTGGCCATGGCAGGTAAGCTGGATTCAGAAACCCACCTTTCTCTAGCTTCTCAGTTAATCTGTACCAAACGGCCACACTGCCAGCTAAGCTCGGGGAAGGCCACAAAGAGTGTCTTCGTTGGAAGTTAATACCAGATGTCCATCCAGGGACCTTTGGTGGTAAACCGAGGGCAGTACTAGACTACACCCGAGGAATGAGAATAAAAGCAAGTGACCCCACGGAGCTGGAAAGTGACCCCAAAGAGCTTACAAGCTTCTTGTGCCAAACCAGTGGTGCTTTTTGCAATCAAGAAAATTAACTCAGAAAAGGTCAGGTGCCAGAATGGTGGGATTATTTGGTTGGTGTTATTCAATAATCCTTTAGGTTATCCAAACAGAGCACAAAGGAAGACTGGCTTATTTTTCCTTTAGCAGAGCTTACTAAGTGAGACCTTTCTAGCCCAAGCCTCCAATGGCTCAAACAGCTGTCTCTCCCTATACACGCAGAAGTTTATATTAAAAAAAATTTTTTTTTTAAGAAAGAGGATTAAGTTCTCTTAATAAAAACACATTCCTGTCTTTTGGCTCTGATTTCGTTTGAAGAGCATTTCTCAGAGAATCGTTTAGGCTGTAATCTAAATGAGTCCGATCCCGACGTAAGTGCTCGCTTCACGTCACCTGTCTGTTTAAAACCAGAGTATCTTCACAGACTCAGGGCCAGCTCAACCTGGCAAGATCTAAGAATCAGAGCGGAGCCTGACCAAAAGGCCACGCAAAGGTGACAGAAGGAAGGGCTATGCTGCAGGAATGAGCCATCAGGGAGACCTCCACCAGAGGAAATGGGGGTGAGGGAGCATTCCAGAAACATAACAAAGGAACAAGTTGACTAATCTCTTATTCCAGAGAGGGAAAATGCCATCCAGAGCCAACCACCTAGTATTTTAACTTCAGGCAACTGAGTAATGCTTTTAATTTGGATGGTTGGGGCTTTTTATCTACCTCCCTGAGAGAGAGGCGGAGGTGAGGGGGCAGGAGGGTCACTTGAAACCATGAATTTAAGACCAACCTCCTGGATAACAGCATGACCAGTCTCAAAATAATAATAATATTAATCATAATAATAATAATAACCATAAAGTGTGGCACTTAGGAATGAAAACAGCGCACTTAAACCTACTATTCTGCAGGCTAAGTTTAAAAATTAATTAAAAGCAAAACCAAAACAGGGCTGGCCATGGGAGTACCAGTAATCCCAACCCTTGAGAAGCTAAAGCAGGAGGATTACTGCAAGGTTGAGGCCAGTCTAGGTTATCCAGTGAGCTCCCAGAGACATAGGTATCAAGGGAACACAAAAAGACCTAGGGATATTCCTTCTCTTCTTGCCATGGTCTCTGGAGTCACCTGGGAAACTTCTTCTTTGTGCCAGCTGTGCAGGACTCACAAAGCCAAAGCTAACACAGTTACTAAAGCAAGAAGCCTAACCAGCAAGGATCCTACTTAAAGCTACTACCCAGCTGCCCTGTTCTAGCCACTAGCAGTTCAGAGGAGGTCTGTGGCTGAGGCAGAAAAACTGCCTAAAATGCACAAGTAGTAGACACACCGGAGAAGAATGAGAGGGTAGAAAGAAAGGTTAGCCCTCCAGGGAGAGGCATTTCTGGGACTTTCACAAAAAGGTCTCTGTCCAAAGCTGAATCCCCTTTTTCAGAACAGTGCCTGGGATGTCAGCCCTACAAACGGACACCTCACACATACACTTTAGGGCCAGCCAGAAAACCTTCTAGTCAGACTTGGGCGTGAGAGGCATATGTTTGTGATCACAGAACTTGAGAAGAGGTGGCAGGACAGTCAGGGGGAGTTCAAAGCCAGCCAGCACCTGCTACAAAAGCAAGTTTGAGAGGAGCCTTGTCCACATAAGACCCTGGCTCAAAAAGAAAACAAACAAGCAAAACAAAGACAAAAACAAATTCCAATTTCCCAGGAAAATAGACTCCACAAGTCGTCCTACGTGCAACAAGGGTCCTGCCTCAGAACTTCTCTGTAAATGAAATGTGAGAGAACCCCAGACTCCAGATGCATGGACAATGAGGAAAAGTAACATTTAAGGAGCGCCCAATAAACACTCTACCTTTATCTTAATCCTTCCCTGGAGCAGCCCCCTGGAGGTCAACACTACTGTCACCCCCCCTTTATAGACAAGGAAACAGGCTCCAAGGCGTTACACAATCTTTAAGATAGTGCAGCCAGCGCCCTAGCCACCCTGGACAGGTGATCTTAACCGTTGGGTGTTGCAGGAAACACACAAAAGCAGTAGAAAGGAAGGGGTCCACAGAGCCAAAAGAAAAAAAAGAAAAGAAAAGAAAAAACCAACAACAAACATGCAGCCTGTAGCTACACCTAACTCTTGTCCAAAACCGGTGACCACGGGCACTGGAGAAGGGGAGGGCCTGGATGGGGGAACACGAAGCCGGAAGAACCCAGGAACGGCTGACAGGGCTACAGGCCGGAACCCTGGCGCCTCTCTCAACGGTGGAGACCCCAGACTCACAAATCCTCCTAGAAGCAGCCCCCAGAGAAACGGCGTGAAGCCAAAGAGACAAGCTGGGATTTTTTTGTTAAGGAGAGACCGGAGTGAAGATGGGGCTCGGCCAGGTCTGGGAGGGAGTGGGGTGGGGGCGTCACCGCGTCCCTACCTGTAGGCCAGGGTCATGCACTCAAAGAGCTTGGTGAGCGAAGCATCGATGGACAAGTGGCAGGAGCTGGTCTTGCCGAAGCTATAGGTCTGGCACGTCTGCTTGTTGACCGTGTCGAAATCATAGCCCTTCTTGGGCGGGTGCTCGCGGTGCGGAGAGGACACCATGAAGTGGCCGCTGTGAATGATCTGCTGTCGGCGCGGAGGTTCCTCGCGGCCCGGCCCGGCTCGAGGCGGCAGCGGCGCGGCGCTCGCGTGGGCCCGGGCTGAAGTGGCCACGCCGGAGGGGGGCGGCGGAGACGGCTCGTCTGTGTCCGAGTCGTCGTCGTCCTCGGGCACCTGAGGCTTGAGCAGCACCGAGCGACCCCGACTGCGGGGCCGACGCGGCGAACACATGAAAACGTCGGCAGCCATGAGGAGAACCTGGTCCGGGGCATCCCCCGGGAGCCGGGACGACGTAGAGAGCAGAGAAGCACAGAAGACTGAAGGGCCGGCGGCCCGGCCCGGCCCTCGCGCAGACTGCCCGGGAACGCGCGGCCTGAGGGGGAGGGCGCCGGCCTCCTCGTGATGTCACAGCTCGTCTTAGCCAATCGGATGCTCGCCTCTACCTCTTAAAGGCGCAGGGCAAACTTTCCTTCTCTGGGAGGAAAAAAAAAAAAAAAAAAAAAAAAAAAAAAAAAAAACAGCCGGAGGCCACGCCTCCATGCCGGGCCCCTGGGTGTCCTCTTTCCCCTCCGGCTGGCCCGGGAGCTGAGGGACAAAAAAGCCAGGCCGCGCCTCTCAAAGAGCCAGGGCTCGGGCGGCATTGGCTGTCGGTTCCACCAGTCTGGCCCCAGCCCCTGCCCCGCCTCCGCCACGCCTGGGAAAAGCCCTGCGGCCTCACTTCGGGCGAGGAGGGCACTCCACGTGGTGGGTAGGGGTGGGGCTCCTTCCCCCCTCTGGCCAGCTTTCTCCCTCCATACCCGGAACTGAGTCCTCAAAAGCCTTCCTGATTTTGTAGGGCGCTAAGACTACCGTCCCCATTTTGTTGATGCGAAGATCGAGTTACCTAAACTCTAAGGGATGTTCCTAAGGTTCCAACAAGACCCAAGAGTACGGCTTATGGAGTCCTCACATCCTTAGGAGCAGAAACTGGCTCTCCCGTGTTAAGGCATGTCCCCTGGGCATCACCGCTCTGAAAGGGTAGTAGAGCTCTGCAGGAGCCTAGCTGTCTGCCTCCAGACCCAGCAACTTCAGCTACAAATCAAAATACTGTCGCTATTGTTTTGAAGTTTGGCCCAGAAGCCAAATTCCAAAAGGGGAAGTTTGGAGCCTAGTTTTCTTTACTGCAATTCCTATGCCCCAGAAAGTTGTATCAACCTAAAAATAGCAATGAGCCAGTCATGGTAACGCATGCGCATGCCTGCAATCCTAACGGGAGGGAAACAGAGGCGGGAGGATCATAAGTTCCCCCAAATTCTAGGTTAGCTTTGGACTGCATGAGACCCTGTCTCAAAAAAAATTTATTTATTTATTTATTTATTTATTTATTTATTTATTTATTTATTTATTTTAAGAACTCTAGTGAGATAATTCAGCAGGTAAATAAAAGCACTTGCTGCCAAGCCTGACTTTGTTCCAACCCTGGAGACCCACATGATAGAAGAGGACTCCCAACAACTTGTCCCACCCTCTACTGTGGCATCTGTGCTCCCCACAATAAATAAATGTTAAAAAAATAAATAAATAAAAGATTTTGTTTGGAGACAGAACCTCGATAGGTAGTCCTTACGTGGACAAGGCTGGCCTTGAACTATCACAAGAGAGATTATAAGAGAGGAAAAAAGACCAGGACGTCTTCTATATGTGACAGGGAAGCTAACCCGTGAAATCTCCATGACCTAAACAAGAACTATAGTGCCAGTTGACATCCCAAGACAGATGGGGGAAATCTCACAAGGCCCCCTCCTAAATAAAGAGTTCAGGCAACTAATGATGCTTAGAGAGGAAGAATCGTTCCCCAGGGAGAAGATAGGTTTTCCAAGCCCAAATAGTCACCCCTAAACACATACAAGCAGCGCTAAATGGACTGAGCAGGCTATACTTACATATGCATGTGTGTGTGTGCCTGCATGTTTAAAACAATAATTAAAGAAGAGGTCACATTTCAAAGGGAGTGAGAAGACCAGGGAGGGTGGAGTGGGGTGGAAATGATGTAATTACAGTATGTAATTATATTTAAAAGTGGGGGGAGAAAACACCTGAAAATATAGCAGGGGTTATGGCTGGCCTAGTAGTTTCCTAACTAAGGAGAACAGTCAGGAAACAGTGCAAGACTGGCCTAGGTGCCAGGTATATAGCAGCACTTGCCTTTAATTCCAGCAGTTGGGAGGCAGAGGCAAGAGGATCTCTATGAATTCAAGGCCAGCCTGGTCTACACAGTGAATTCTACGACAGCCAGAGTTATGTAATGAGACCATGTCTCAAAAGATACATGCATAAATGATGTTTTCTGTTTTGCCCGGGTCTTTCAGGCTTTCTATAGCCATGATAAACCAAAAGCGACTTGGGGAGGAAAGGGTTTATTTCAACTTATAGTTTCATAGTACTGTCCATTACTGAAGAAAGTCAGGGTAAGGCAGGAACCTGGATGGATGCAGAGGCCATGGAGGAGTTCTGATTACTGGATTGCTGTCTCGTGGCTCGGTCAGCTTGCTTTCTTGTTGCATCCAGAAACACCAGCCCAGAGGTAACACTGCCCACAGTGAGCTGGGCCGTCTAACATCAATTATCAATCAAGAAAATGCACCACGGGGTCTTGAGATGGCTCAGAGGTTAAAAGCACTGACTGCTCTTCCAGAGGTGCTCGAGTTCAGTTCCCAGCAACCACATGGTGGCTCACAACCACCTGTAATGGGATTCGATGCCCTCTTCTGGTGTGTCTGAAGACAGCGACAGTGTACTCACATACATGAAATAAATAAATAAATCTTTAAAAAAAAGAAGAAAGAAAGAAAGAAAATTCACCACGGACCGATCTAATGGGAACATTTTTACAGATGAGGTCCCTGCTCCCAAAATGACTCTAGCGTGTGTCAAGTTGACGTAGCCTGTATAACCAGGCTAATCTTGGCCACAGATGACGCCCCTGCCTCTGCCTTCCTAGCAGGAAGGGAACTACCTACGTCAGCCATGTGTGTTGACTTGCTTGTTTTACATTTCTAAAAATAATTTCATCTATAAATCCATACGCACCCGTCCTCACTCACATAAAGACACACGTGTAGGAAAGAAATAGTGATAAGGCTTCAAAGAAAAGGCTCTCCTAAGGATGTGTGTACATCTGATGTCACATCATTATGGGTACTTACAAACTGCTTTTGAAAAAAAAAGTATTTGTAGAGGGTGGTTCTGATGCTTTGATTTAATCAGAAATCCGTGTTTACTGACGCTGAAGGTCCTGGCCCGCAATTGGTTTTTGATATGTCAATAACACAGCCAGTAGCCAATGGCTGAGCATGGGGCGGGACACTGAGCTTTGCGCAGGTTGGACATAGTGAAAATCAGGGTCTGGGAGAGAGGAGAAGGGGTGGGAGAAAAAGCCAACCAGACACGTGAGATTGTGGGTAAGGGCCACTTCCCTGACTGGGCTTCGGGTCGCAAGGGAAGTTTTAGGAGTGTCCAGTCATCGAGTTAGCCAAGGCATTTTAAAAAATAACTGGTGTGTGTGTGTGTGTGTGTGTGTGTGTGTGTGTGTGTGTGTGTGTGTGTGTTTATTCACAGATCTGAGTGGGTGTGCACATGGGACTGGCCAAGAACACAAAGTGGACAGGCAAAACTACCCCGCTACAAGTATTGACTTCTCACTTTGGCCCACGAGAGAACTAAAAGCAAAACAAATGCGTAGCATATCTGCCTCCGTTTGATATCTGTTTGAATCTGCAGGGGCCTGTCAATAACATAAGGAGTGTCTGCCTACATACCTTAACTGTCTCGCCTCTCTTCGAAGCTACAGAGACCAAATAAGTCATTTTCCTAATTGCTTTTGATCCAATCAACTTGGGCTCATGACAAAGCTTCCAATGACAGTATCTTTTTTTTTTTTTTTTTTTTTTTTTTGCCGGGAGCTGAGGACTGAACCCAGGGTCTTGCTAGGCAAGCGCTCTACCACTGAGCTAAATCCCATCCCCCCAATGACAGTATCTTTCCCTGTGCCCACCCAACCCCTCTGAAAGAATGCAGTAGCCTATGATGGTGAGGCTACACCCGTGATCAGCTCTTTGAATTGGTCCACACTGGTGATGGCAGTTGTAACATCCTTTTCATATTGAGACAGGAGGCAGAGCACAGTGTTGGGACTGCCAGAGCCCTGCTTTTACGTTAGAGCTCCAGTGGAAACATTGTTTATACCTCAGAGCACTGGAAACAACCCAATGTCTAGCGGGAGGGAACTTTTGGAGAATGTCTTCATTACTTATGTAATGGAGCACCACACAGCAAATGTTACAAAAGTCTATTTGTGGGTAAGGAATGCTCGTCTTAGCCACCTTTATAAGCCCCGCGCTCCGGAAGTGGAGGTGAGAGGATCGTGGGCAGCTACACATTGAGTTCTAAACCTGCCTGAGTTACATGAGACCCTGTCAAAAGAATGAAGAGTCAGGGGCCAGGGGAAGAAAGAGCAAGAGAAAGAAATTAGAAGGTAAAGGCACTTGCCCAATAAATCTGACGAACTGTTTGACCTCCAGATCTCACATAAAGGTGGAAAGAAAAAAGTGACTCCATAGAGTTCTGCTCTGTGACACGCATGCCTGACCTTATATATGCGAGCACTAATAATAAATAAAAAAGTATTGTTTTTGTTTAGTTTGTTAGTTTGTAACATAATCGCATTATGTAGCTCCAACTGGCCTAGAACTCACTATTTTTTAAAGAATTATTTATTTATTTTATGTATATGAGTACACTGTTAACACATCAGAAGAGGGCATCAGATCCCATTACAGATGGTTGTGAGCCACCATGAGGTTGCTGGGAATTGAACTCAGGACCTCTAGAAGAGCAGTCAGTGCTCTTAACTGCTGAGCCATCTCTCCAGCCCCTAGGTTAGCTTTTGACTCTCAGAGATTCATCTGCCTCTGCCTACCAAGTACTAAGATTATGACAAGCAAAATATATAATTTAATATAGTATAAAATTTTTTAAAGAAAATATCCTACAGACAATCCGAAGGAAGCATTTCTTCAGTTGAGTTTCCCTCTTCCCAGGTGACAACGAAGACCAGCTATTACAAGTCCGTCGCTTGTCAGTTTGATATATGACACGTCATTTTAAACCATAACCTTCCTGCCAGGCAGTAGTGACACATGCCTTTAATCCCAGCACTTGGGAGGCAGAGGCAAATGGATCTCTGAGTTGGAGGCCAGCCTGATCTATAGATCAAGTTCCAGGACAGCCAGGGCTCCATAGAGAAACCCCATCTCAAAACAAAACAAAACAAACCAAACAAACAAACAAGTTAAATGTTTTCTTATTCCAAAAAGCATGAACAAGGGCACAGTTACAATCATATCAAAGCAAAGCCTAAAATGCAACTGTATAAAGATTTCAATGCCCGACACTTGGAACTCATGCTCTTCAAGGTTCCAAAAAGGCCTGGGTGGTCCCACTTCTCCAGCTCTGCCTTTCTCCACACCCACGGTTCATCTCACAGGCTTAGGCTGTCCCACTGTGTCAGGTCCAAAGGAGATTCCGTCCGTTTCCCCAAATTCTGGGGATTAGACAAAAGCCAGCATTCCTCGGGAACTTGTGGAGCTGGTTCCCGTCCCTGATCACTGGCTGAAGGGACAAATGACTACCTGTGGCGTGTATTAGCACAGCGGCGGCCCACGCCGGCCTCCAGACTCCTGCACTAGCACAAGTACCTGTGACATATTTCACAGTCCCCACGGTGTGCACAGCAATTCCCACCCCCAGCTCACAGGCTTCCCTGCTCCTAGCGGCTCATGTTCTGTATTACCCTACCATTTTGGCTTTTTCTCTCTCTCTCTCTCTCTCTCTCTCTCTCTCTCTCTCTCTCTCTCTCTCTCTCTCTCTCTCTCCCTTACTCCCCCCACACACATTTATCGTCTTCCATCTTTCCATCTCCCTCTCTGTCTCCCCTGGCTCTCTGTTCTGCCCCTCCTTCTCAAATGACCCGGTCCAGTCCGCTAGGCATGCTCAATCTACTACTTTCTCCGCTCTGGCCTCTTCCAGATGCCTCTGTTTTCTCCCTAATGTCTACAATAAAAACCTTCCCCTCAGCCACACCGTGGAGCGGTCAGGTTGTCAGCTTATAAATGTGCCACATCCGCCACAGTCTTCGGTAGTGATCCCACAGCGCTGACGTCTCCACTATCTCCACGTCTCCACTAAAACAGGGGCTTCACCTTCACCAACGGCCTCTTCTGGCCTCTTCCGGTTCCAACCGTGCCACAGGGTGCCAAGTCTCAGAGGCCCTCCATGACCCCTTCGAATTTGCAGCTTTCATGTTGCCCAAGCCTTTGTCATTTGGGAGACTCTTACCCACTACCGAGTTCAGCTGCCGGCTTGAGATGCAGCCTTGGTCTCATCTGGACCGCAGCTTCTGTGTTCTGTATTCTGAGCCTGAAGAAATAACTTTCCAGATTTCGCCGCCAGGAGGCTGGTCTCTAATTACAGCCTTAGCACACCAGTATCCATTGTTCCAGTAAAACCACAATTTCATTTTCATAGGTTCTTTTTTATTCCCTTTACATCCTCATTGCTGCCCCCTTCCCCACTTCATAGATTCTAAATAAATAAATAAATAAATAAATAAATAAATAAATAAATAAATATAGGGCTGGAGAGATGGCTCAGTGGTTAAGAGCACTGACTGCTCTTCCAGAGGTCCTGAGTTCAATTCCCAGCAACCACATGGTGGTTCACCACCATCTGTCATGAGATCTGATGCCCTCTTCTGTTGTGTCTGAAGACAGCTACAGTGTATTTTATAAATAAATAAATCTTTAAGATTAAAAAAAAAATCGCATGAACAGTACTGGAGTATCCTGCTTCCCTCTGAAACTTCATGAACCAGGCCTCCATTGTCCCCATTTCCTTCCGCGCTATTTTCCAACTTCCCACAAAACCTCACTAAGCTCTGAGCACCCAATGGCTTTTCCACCCCAAAGCTCCAAAATTCCCTTACCTTCCTCTCACAAAATACTTCAAGGCATAAAAAAGTCACACGGTCAGGTCCATTACAACAATACTCCGTGTTCTCAGCACCAACTTCTGTTTGAGTTAGGTTTCTGTTCCCGTGATAAAGCACTGATGAAAAGCAGTTTGGGGAGGAAAGGGTTAATTTGGCTTTCAGGTCCATAGGCAAGGGAAACTAAGGCATGAAGCAGAAAGGCAGGAGCTGAAGCAGAGGTAACACAAGAAAAGCTGCTTACTTCCCCTGGCTTACTCAGCTAACTACCTTTCTTAGTAAGCTCAGGTCCACCTGCCTAGGGATGGTACCGCCCACAGTGGGCTGGACCATCCTATTATCAATTAACAACCAAGAAAATGCCCCCACGGACATGCCCAGATTCCTCCGCTGAGACTCTCTTTCTAAGTGCTTAGAGATGACAACCAGGATTAGGTATCACAAGCTGCATGCTCTCTTAACTGCTGAGCCATTTCTCCAGGCCCTTGTTTTGTTTTCTCAAGACAGGGTTTTGGGGCTGAAGAGATGGTTCCGTGGTTAAGAGCATTGGCTCCTCTTCTAGAGGATCTGGTTCAATTCCCAGATTGTGGTTTGCAACTGTCTGAAACAGTTCCAGGGATCTAATCCCCTCTCCTGAACTCCACAGGTACCAGACACAGATCTGGTGCACAGACATGTGTACAAATAAAACATTCAAACATATAAAATAAAATAAATCTTTTCTAAAAGGGAGGGGGCAAGTCTCAAGTTAATAGAGGCTGTTGCAGGATATTTGTTCAGACTGTGAACCCCAAGATTGTGTTGTTTACTGGAAAAATCTATTTCTAGTGTGATGTGTCCTTAGTACACACCTTCAATCCCCCAAAACGAAGGTAAAGTTAGTTTGTAGAAGGAAGCAACCATGTTTGAAAGTGATGTCTAATTGAATGACAGATGAAGTGATAAATCAGAGAAAGATTTGAGAGGATAGGATTTGCCCAGCTCTGATGAGAAGAGAGGGGAAAGGGAAGCTACTTAAGAGAGTTGTGTAGGAAAAAAAAAAAAAAAAAGAGGAGAAGGCAGTTTTACTGGGAGAGTTTTTTACAGAAACAGGTTGAAGAGAGAAAAAGCTAAACACAGGTGAAGACAGAACGAACCAGAGAATGAGGAGGAACCAGAAGATTAAAACAGATTGCCAGAGTTTGAGGCCAAACAAAGCAAAAAGTAAGAGGCCAGTGGAGAAGCCAGATTGAGTCAGTCAGCTTGGAGAGGAGCTGGCGCCAGAACAACTCAGTTGAGTCAGCCAGCCATTGCTCAGAAAGAGCTAGAAAGGGTGAGTTCATTCAGCAGTAAGTCTCAGAGGTTGAAAACATTCTAGGCCTAGATAAAACTGTACGGAGGCTATAAGGTTCCAGGACTAGGCCTAGGTTAGCAGGGGGAGGCTGTAAGCCTCAGAGAGGATGATTACATCAGGTGAATAAAAGTTACTTTTACAAGAGGCTGTTCTTAGACTTCTGATCCTCCCGCTGCCAACTCCTGAGTGCTGGGATTTATAGGTATTGCCTTGTATCCTTTTGCACGAGCTTTCTAGATTTAATATTGTCAAGTCCAAAGGGAATGACATTTCCCCACATACCAAAAGGAGGAAAGGACAAGTGGCTATCTATAGTTCTTGCTAGCACACCAAAGCACACACGGACTTCTGGGCTCCCCAGTATTACAAGAACCTGTTACACACATCCAAGTCCAAGCTAGCCTCTTAGCCCTTCCCTCCTTCTCCTCCAAACTTCCCCAGCCAGGGGCTCATAGGCCTCCTTCCCCACAGTTACTCGTTCTCCTTATACACCTGTTATACTGTCTGTCTCCCTCCTCCTCCTCCTCTTCCTCTTCCTCCTCCTCCTCCTCCTTCTCTCTCTCTCTCTCCATATGTATGTGTGTGTGTATGTGTGTACAAATATATATGTCTACTTTCTCTCTCATATCTACAATAAAAAAATCTTCCCCTTAACCATAACACAGGATGGTCATGTCCTCAGTTTATACAAGAGTGATGTGGTACAACTTCATTTTATCTTTCTTTCTTTGTTTTCAGACAGGGTCTAACTATTATCCCTGGCTGGCCCAGAATTCACTCTGTAAACCCAGATGCTATTAACCCCACAGAAACCCACTTGCTTCTGCCTTCTGAGCATTGGGATTAAAGTCATGTGCCACACACTTGGTCTCTTCTATGCAGCCCAAGCTTGCCTGGAACTCACTCTTGACCCAGTGTGTCTTCAAACTTGCCTCAAACTCACAGAGATCCTCCAGGCCCCTGTGCACCATGTACAGCTAATTCACTTCACTTGACAATGAAAGAGGGTGTGGGGATGTGGTTCCTTGGTAGAGAGCACTTCCCTGACAAACTCCTAGGTTCAATGCCTAGAATACATACATACGTACAGACGCACATGCCAACGTTTGCATAGCCTTGTACTCAGGAGGTTAAGAATCACCAGGTGTTTGTGGTCAGCACGGGCAACACGACATACTTCCAAGTCAACTTGGTCTACAGAGACCCTAAGCCTGGCATTGTGACAGGAGGATTAGAAACTCAAAGCCATTCTTGGCAACATTGGGTGTTCCAAATTACATGAGGTTATGTCTCAACAACTGCAAAAGGAAGGGAAAGTTCATTTGGGCTCAGGGTTTGAAGGGATACAGTCCATCAGACAGGAAGGAGTGTCGGTGGGAGCATGAAGGAGGCTGGGACATTGGCTCTGAAGTCAGGAAACAGCAAGGAATACGTGGTTTGTCTCCTTTTTCTCTTATCCAGTCTGGGTTGTCAGCCTATGAGATGGTGCCATCCACATTCGTCTCTCCTGCTCAGTTAAACTTCTCTCAACTTTTCTCTCACAGACATCCAGAGGTGTGTGCTCCTAGAAGATTCCAAACGTAGCCAGGTTGACAATGAAGACTGTCACACCCCCTTCCTACTCTCTTCCTCTCTTCTCTCCCTGGTGTCTCCAATCCCAAAGACTACTTGGCAGCATGGGAGAAGGTTGACCGCCTTCTCCTGGGAATTTGGACACTGGGTCTGGCATTGGAAAATTCACCTCTTCTCTCTCTCCGTCTCTGTCTCTGTCTCTGTCTCTCTCTCTCTCAACATTATTCATGTATTTGTGGGTATGTGAGTGCCCAGACATGTGCGTGAGATCAAATACAATTTATAGGAGTCAGATCTCTCCTTCCAATAATTTGGGTCTGGGGACTGAACTCGGCCTCTCAAGCTTGGCTACACATGTCTTTACTCACAGAGTCATCTTGAGCAACCTTCCTTCCATCCTTCCTTTCTTCCTTTTTAAACAAGATTTACTTATTTGTGTTGTCTGTGTGTGGGGATGTGCCCACGAGTACAGATGTCAGTAAAGGCCAGAAGGAAGCGTTGGATCTGTAACTGGAGTTACAAGAAGTTTGTGAGTTACCATGTGGGTGCTGGAAGGTCCAGGTCCTCTGTAAGAGCATCCTGTTTTATAAAAAGATCTAAGGAGAGAAGGAATAAGTTGGTGGATGTGCAGTCAGGTGGGGGGAAGGGGGTGCCTTTGCAAGTCCATACTGAGGCAACCAGTCACATGACATATAATATAGAATAGAGTTTACTTAGGGCATGAGGAGGGGAGTGGGGGGAGTAGAGACAGAGAAAGGCAGAGAGAGAGAGACACACACACAGAGACAGAGACAGAGACAGACGGAGAGAGACAGAAGAGTAGAGGCCGGCCTGAGCACGTGGAGAGAGGGGAGAGGGAAATGGGAAGAGAGGGGGAGCAGGAGCAAGAGGACAGAGCGAGAGCAAAACAGCAAGAGAGGAGGTGGGAAGGGCAAGCAGCCCTTTTTAAAGTGAGTCAGGCACACCTGACTGTTGCCAGGTAACTGTGGGGCGGAGCCTAGACTAAATGCCAACACCTCTCGTGCCCTTAATCATCTCTGAGCTGTCGCTCCAGCCCCTCCCCCTTTTTTCTATTTTTATTTTTTGTTTGTTTGTTTTCCAGATAGGGTTTCTTTGTCCGTTCTGGAACTCACTCTGTAGACCAGGTTGGCCTCAAATTCAGAGAGAGCCACCTGCCTCTGCCTCCTGATATCTGGGATTACAGTGAGAGCTACCAAGACCTGGATGTTGTTTTAAAATATGGTCTCACTACTATTTAGCCCTGACTTCTCTGGAAATTTCTATGAGTGGTCGTAAACTCCCAGAGTTCCACCTGTTTTTGCCTTCCAAGGGCTGGGATTAAAAGTATGAGCCACTATGCCCAGCCAGTATATGCTCTTTTTTTTTTAAATTTATTTATTATAAGTACACTATCACTGTCCTCAGACACACCAGAAGAGGGCATCAGATCCCATTACAGATGGTTATGAGCCACCATGTGGTTGCTGGGACTTGAACTCAGGACCTCTGGAAGAGCAGTCAGTGCTCTTAACCACTGAGCCATCTCTCCAGCCCCAGTCTATGCTCTTAACCACCGAGCCATCTTCTGTGGGTTACTTCTGGCTTACTTTGCGATAGGTACCAAGTACAGGGTCATTATTTTTGCACACGGACGTCCGATTATTTCAGCGCCGCTTAGTGGATGTTCGTAATCACCATCAGCACTAACAGCATTCTCCAGGTTCCGGGTTTTCAGGGCATTTTTCTGGTCCCTCTTTGCAGTTGAGCCGCCGGCCGGATGCGCCCCTGCAACCTAACAGCTGGGGCTTCTTGCCGTCCTTTGCTGGCAGGAGGACTGGCTTCTAGGTCTTGACTTCTTCTCCCTCTTCCTGAAATCTCCGTAGCACACCATGAAAGGGCAGGGGTGGCCTTGTGGTCTGGCAACGTCCCTTCGAAAATAAACAAGTGGAGAAACTGAAAGGCAGCCGTCGCCTCTGGGGACTACTCGGAGAAAAGAGTTCAGGGCCGGTGCATCCGCTGCGCGTGGCTGCGCAGCCCAGGCCAGCGGCAGGTCGGATACGCTAAGCCAAACAGGATCCCCCTCCGCTTCGGTTGTCACCTCTGGCCAGAGAGACACTGATACCTTTGCAAACACGCACCTCATCCTAGGAGGGCACAGAGGAAGCTGTGGCAGGACACCCTCAGCCATTTACATAGCTTACCATGTCCGCCTTTTGTGTGTCCCCACACAAAACTTTGAGGGGTGGGGGGTGGGGGGGTGGGGGCGAGAACAAACGTCACTCCAGTCTCACAGACAGGGAAATGGAAGTATAGGTGGGTGAAGAAATAAATAACTATGGGTTTGGACTAGTTTATTTCTTTCTAGTTTTATCAAAAAAGGTATATTCAGGGATGTTTAAGAGGACTTGTCTCTCTTCTAGAGAACCTGGGATCGTTCTGTTTGCAGAACCCACAATGCAGCTAACAACAGCTTGTAATTCCAGCCCCAGGGCATCTAAGCCCTCTTCTGGCTTTTGCATCCACCGAGCATATACATAATGCACGGATGTAGGGCCAAGCAAAACACTCATAGGCATATTGTTTTCCCTTTTGACAAAAGACAGGGTTTTATGTATCTAAGGCTGACCACCAGCTTGCTATGTGGCTGAAGATGACTTTGAACTCCTGATTGTTCTGCCTTCATCTCCGATGGGCTGGATTGAGGGTTTCTCTCCCACACCTTCTCTCTCTCATTTCTGAGATTAGGACCTTTTGGTTTGTTTTTTCGTTTCCCGAGACAGTTTCTCTGTGTAGCCTCGGTTGTCCTAGAACCCACTCTGTAGACCTGGTTGCCGTCTAACTCAAGAGATCTGCCTGTCTCTGCCTCCCACGTGCTGGGACCAAAGGTGTCCACCACCATCGGCCGGCCTTGAGAGAGGGTCTGGCTTTGTAATCTAGGCTGGGCTTGAACGTTTTCTTTCTTTTTTTTTTTTTTTTGGTTCTTTTTTTCGGAGCTGGGAACGTTTTCTTTTTAACCATAGATGTGAGGATTACATCTGCATGTATGTGTTTGCGTCCTGTTTGCCTGACTTCTGAAGAGAGCGTTAAATCCCCCAGAACTGAAGGAATAATTGCTTGTGAGATACCATGAGGGTGCCGGGAATTGAACTCTGCAAGAGTATCAAACGCTCTAAACCGAGTCCTTTCTCCAGCCCTCGGACTGTTTGAAAAATAATTTGATTAAAACAAAAATTTTTTTTTTTTTTTTTTCCGGAGCTGGGGACCGAACCCAGGGCCTTGCGCTTGTTAGGCAAGCGCTCTACCACTGAGCCAAATCCCCAACCCCAAGACCAAAATTTTAACGATCATAAAATGACCAACATTGGGGCTGGAAAGATGGCTCAGTGGTTAAGAGCACTGACTGTTCTTCCAGAGGTCCTGAGTTCAAATCCCAGCAACCATGTGGTGGCTCACAACCATCTGTAATGAGATCTGATGCCCTCTTCTGTTATCTGCAGACAGCTACAGTGCACTTATATATAATAAATAATTCTTAAAAAAAAACAAACAAATAAAACGACCAACATTTATTGAGCAACTACAATTATACTGTATTATACAAAAGTTTTCTCTCTGTCTCTCTTCTCCTCTGTCTTCTTGTTTGTTTTTCAAAACAGGCTTTCTCTGTGTAGCCCTGGCTGCTCTAGATTTTTATTTATTTAACTTTACGTGCATTGATATAAGGGTGTCTGATCCCCTGGAATTGGGATGAGTTGCCACGTGGGTGTTGGGAATTGAATTTGGATCTTCCAGAACAGCCACTGCTCATATATATATATATATATATATATATATATATATATATATATATATATATATATATATTTTATTATTAAATTTACTTATTCATTTTATAGCCCAGTATCAGCCCTTCCTCTCCTCCCAGTACCCTCTCTTTTTTCTTTACATTGGATAGTTTATGTATTTATATTTCAAATGTTGTCCCCTTTCCCAGTTCCCCCCTCTCCCATCCCTTCTCCCCCTGCTTCTATGAGGATGCTCCCTCTCCCACCCACCCACTCCCACCTCAACACCCTGGCATTCTCCTACACTGGGACATCGAGCCTTCACAGGGCCTCTCCTCCTATTGATATCAGACAATGCGATCCTCTGCTACATATCTAGCAGGAGCCATGGGTCCCTCCAGGTATACTCTTTGGTTGGTGGTTTAGTCCCTGGGAGCTCTGGTTGGTTGATATTGTTGTTCTTCCTGTGGGGTTGCAAACCCCTTCAGCTACTTCAGTCCTTTCTCTAACTCCTCCAGCAACCAGTGCTCTTAACCATTGAGTTATCTCTGCAGTCCCAGGCTTGAATGATTAAGAAGCCTTCTACCTCAGTTACCTCAGTGCTGATAACAGCAGTATGCCTCCACACTCGGCCGTGTACCAATCTCAAGCATACAATCTAATGAGAGTATTGTTCTGTTTACTTCTTATACAAACTGTAAAACTTTATCTAAAAGTGTCTTTGTGGCCTGGAAAGATGGCTCAGTGGTTAAGAGCACTGACTGCTTATCCAGAGGTCCTGAGTTCAAATCCTAGCAACCACATGGTGACTCACAACCATCTGTAATGAAGTCTGATGTCCTCTTCTGGTGTGTCTGAAGACAGCTACAATGTACTCATATATAATAAATAAATAAATCTTTTAAAAAAGTGTCTTCATTACAAATACAAAATCTTGAGAAGTCCTGATCCCATTCAACTGTTCATAAATACATGACCATTTAAACTTAAATTTAAACTTAACTCTTATAGTTAAAGAGTAAGGCTGTCCCACACAGTCAAGTTCAGTGACACTGAGCACTTCTGTCCTATTGGCCTTTCAGATTCACGTCGCCTATTTACCTCTGTTCTTTGAGAGTAGCAGGTACTGAGGTGGGGCCTGCACCAGGTCATACGAGATTGAATTTCTAATGCAGGTCGTTGACTGGGGTTCATGAACCCTGACCACACAGTAAGTTAGAGCAGAAGGGAACTCAAATCCTGGTCACTGGTTTGGGGCAGGCTTATCAGGGAAGAATTCACTTGGCTGAGGTTGTAGGCTGTCCACTGTGGGTACTCATCTCACGTTGACCCCCAGCCCCGAGCCAGGCTGCAAACCAGGTGACAGATAGATCAGCAGGGTAAGAGAATGACATAAAAATGAAACCCTCTGTACAACCAGAGACTGACAACGGCTGCAAAGCTCAGCCTAAGGGTTCACAGGAAGCAGGAAGTTCTTGTTTTTCTTGAGACAAGATCTCCTATAGGCCAGGCTGCTCTCCAGCGTTCAGTGTAGCCAAGATGACTACAAATTCCTGATCCCCCTGCCTCAGCTTTCTCCCACTGCTGGGCTTACAGACACATCCTGCTACTCTCAGCCTGAATGTTACCGTTCTTCCAATAAGAAAAACGTGGTTCTGTCCAAGGCTTAGAGCAAACCTTGTAAAGTGCCAGAGGTTATTTTCAGCATTGGAAGTCAGGAGTCTTCGTCTGCAATGACTAAGCTCTAAGACTATATGGCGAGAGCAGGCAGGGACCGTACGTAAGTGAACGCCTATGGTTATGGCATAATAAAAACTTCGTTTACAAAAGCAGGAGGGCGGGCTGGGTTTGCTAGCTCATATCTAGTAGATGAAAGGTTAGGTTGCCTCCCTGAGCCCCTATAGAGCCTCGCCAGTTACGTCCCTGGCCTCAGTTTCCCTTGTTGTAGAGCGGAGCAGCTGACTCTGTCCTCAACTATCATTCAAGGTTACAAAGAGGTCAGATGAGTTCACCGCCGAGAGAGTCCTGAGGGAGAACTGAGGGAAAACCTCTAGAGGCTCCCTGCTACAGAGCAGATTGTTATTTCCTTCCAGGTCTAGAGAGAGAAAGGCCGTGACCTCGAGCCAAATTTGCATCCATGGGTACCAGTATCCCAGGGGTATCCCAGAGAGACACAGCACCCAAGGGCTGGCATCGGTGTCTCACCTTGCCTCCTGAAGGCCCTTGTAGTGAGCGGACGAGGAAAGCCTGAGGGCCTGGAAGAATGGGTCTCCAGTCGGCTGATCCACAGAGCCCTTTCAGAGTTTGCATTCCCGAGCCCCCTGCTTAGGGCTGGGATGTGCTATCTGACCTGAAGTCCTGTCTTTGTGCTTTTTTTCCTCAGCCTTAGAATCGCTTCTTTTCTGACTGGGTCCTGGAAGCTCCACTTATTCCACAAGGACCATTCAGGCTGTGCATTGGGTGGAGCACACTGGTTGGGCAAGTCCGATGTCAACCATCCTGCAAACTGCCCTCCATGCCTGCCGTGGCATGCGCACCCTCTCAACCCCGTGACACCCCCTCTATAAATAAAATGTAATTTCTTACAATTAGCAGCAGGCTCTATTAATCTCCCTGTTTTACTAATGAGAAAATGCAAGAGACTCGCCTGAGGGTGATCACGTGGCAGGAAAGAGCTGAAGACTCAGGAAAAGGCCGTAGGAACCGTTCAAATTAGGTCCATGTCGTTCTGGGTATCTTCTTGTTCTCGGCTTTGAAATTTCAAAATCCGTTGCTACACGGCTCCAAACGGGGATGATTTGGAACTGGGGCATGTTTCCTACACTGTCTTGGGCTGTATAATTAGCAAAGAGAACTCAAGAGTTGGAGGGCTCTGTCAAGACCGGAGTCATCAAACAGATACTCTGAGCCCTGGGACATAGGCTGAGGTCTTACCTGGGGAAAGATTCCTACAAACTGGCCTAGCCCTTCCAGGGCATATATTGGTTCACAGGACCAACAGGTTGGAGAGAGATAACTGGGGGCTGCTTCCCTAACACGAAATATATCCTCCCCGGCTCTCAACACTTTGTCGACTTCAGTCATGTTCAACAACCTGGACATAGGTACCAAACGCCATCTTTAAACCAGCGTGGGGCTGGAGAGATGGCTCAGCGGTTAAGAGCACTGACCGCTCTTCCAGAGGTCCTGAGTTCCATTCCCAGCAACCACATGGTGGCTCACAACCACTATCTGTGATGGGATCCAATGCCCTCTTCTGGTGTGTCTAAAGACAGCTACAGTGTACTTGCTCGTGTGCGCTCAGGCATGCAAACACACACACCACTGCCACCGCCGCCACCACCACCAACAAAACCAGTGCCCATGAAATTCCCAGAGCTGATTCTCATTACACCTCTTTAGGTCATGCATTCCATCCCTGAACCAACGGTTGTAGTCTAGCGATCACCTCCGCTGGACAGCCCAGACTAACAATCAGAAACAGTGAAGAGCACCGCCTGGTGGAGGCATAGGGAAATGCAACTGGCTTAAACAGCCTACTGTGAGTCTTGAAGTTAAAACTATGATCTACCATCTATCCTCAACCCTAGCACTGACCTCGGTGATAATGCCGCTTTCCCAAGGACTTGAGCTTTTATTTTTTGTCTGCCTTCGGCAGCCCGCTGACTCCGCCCTGCTATTGGTTGGCTGCAGTATTTATTGTCTCAGTTCACCTGGGAGTACTTAACAATGCTTGGCCCAATGTCCTGGTTTCCTTCTGCCCTGCCTTCCCCTCCGGTGCAGCCTTTTTCTGTTCACTGGCAACATTGTCTCTAGTCAAGCCGACCCAGTCTTGGCTCAGAAACTACCAGCTACTCCTTCCAGTCAACCTGGGAAAGTGGGTGTCTCAGCTCCCTGCCTGGGGTTCCTCCACGGCTTGGAGCTACACTGACCCCAGCCTTCAGAACACACACATCCCCTTGACCCAGACTGGGCATCTTGCTTAGGGCTTTGGCTCACTTTTCTGCCTAGTGAATCACAGGTACCCAGGGCCTTTCTTAGAGGTAGCGCTCAACAAATGCCTGCTCTGTGCGTGGGTTACCCGTCATGAAGGGAGACATCAAAGAAAGCAGCTCCACATAGTCAAGAGACAACTGGGGGGCTGGAGAGATGGCTCAGTGGTTAAGAGCACTGGCTGCTCTTCCAGAGGTCCTGAGTTCAAATCCCAGCAACCACATGGTGGCTCACAACCATCTGTAATGGGATCTGGTGCCCTCTTCTGGTGTGTCTGAAGACAGCTACAGTGTAGCAACATAAAAATAAATCTGAGAGAGAGAGAGAGAGAGAGAGAGAGAGAGAGAGAGAGAGAGAGAGAGAGAGAGAGAGAGGAGAGAATGAACTGGGGACTAGAGAGGTGAGCAGGAGAATGGACAAGATTCTCACGCGAGCCTGGGAGCCACTAGTGTGGATCCAGGGAAAGCAATCCAGCCTTGTACACTGGCTGAGACAGTGGATTCTTTTTCCTTTCTTTTTTTTAAAACCCTGCTAAGTAAACAAGGTCCCCGTGACTTGTGTTTTCCACAGCTGAACTTTTCCTAGCAGGAGTTGATTTAACTGAGCAACCAATTCTGGTAAAAAACCACCCCGGGGTACACAATGAAGGGGGGTGGGAAGGAGAAGCAAATACGAGAAGATGTTCGTCTTCCCAGACCTCTTGGACAAACTTCCGTAAGCTCACCCCCTGGGACCACAGCCAAGTTCCAGCTGCAAAAAGTGAGATTGCACAGGCAGGGAACAAGGCAGATGGTGCTGGTTTGGGCCTGACCGCTGGTGAGTAGCTGCCCTACTAAAAGGAAAAGGCTGTAACACAAACAAGTCCACCAGAGTCCCTCCACCAGAGCCTCCTGCAGTGGAGAATACCGAAGTGACACCCACGAGGGGACAGATCTGAAGGGAGGGGGCGACTTCGTTTTTCTTTTTGAGCCAAGCATGGTGGTACATATCTATGTATCCCCTACAACCCCGACACTTCAGAGGCTGCGACAGGAGGATCAGGAAGTCTTTTTTTTTTTTTTTTTTTTGGTTCTTTTTTGGGAGCTGGGGATCGACCCAGGGTCGCTTCCCTAGGCAAGCTCTACCACTGAGCTAAATCCCCAACCCCAGGATCGCAAGTCTTAAGCCAGTAAGTTACACAGCAAGACCCTGATTAAAAATAAAAACGAGGGGTTGGGGGTTTAGCTTGGTGGTAGAGCACTTGCCTAGCAAGCACAAGGCCCTGGGTTCGGTCCTCAGCCCCCCCCCCCAAAAAAAAGTATGCAGCAAAAATAAAAACGAAATAATTCAGGCTTGGGGCACCTTGGTGTAGTACAGGCGATTTAAGATTATCCCCATTTGCTTCCAAATAAATGAGACTCAGACTATGTTTATTTTATTTGGCTTTGATCATGAGTGGGGTTACCTGATCCACTCTTTTAACTGCCGGCCTGGCTACCTCCGGCTTGGCTACCTGCCCAGCGGTGTACCCCAGATATACTTGCAGTTTCTCCTGGCCACGTGCTCAAGGTCCATCTCCCCTCCTGGGCAGCTTCCTCCTCTCAATCGCCCCCCTCCCTTTTGGTCTCTCGTTTTTTTCTCTCTTCTCCACTCCCAACCAGGTAACTCAAAATCCACCCACCTCTAATGCCCCAGTAGTTGGCTAGAGCCAATTGTATTTAATCCATCACTTTAAATCAAGGTTCCTGCAACAAAAGCTTGTAAACAAGAGGATTCCCTTCCAGAACAGAATTGAGCATTCCAATATACAACAAACCAAAGTTCAACCGGCAGAACCAGGATTTACCCTCAACACCCTTGTGGTAGTGACAGGGAGAATGGAAAGTGAACCCTTGTATAAAAAAAACTAAGGGGGTTGGCTGAGGATGAACCTTGAACTCTGACCCTCCTGCCTCTAGCAGTTCTACCACAGGGCAGTCGATGTGATTCTGCAAATCAGCCCCAGGGCTTCAGACCCTCTACCCACCAAGCTCCATTTACAGCCGTTTAATTTTATTTTGTGTGCACATGTGCAGACATACATGTGCAGACATGCATGTGCAGACATGCATGTGCCACGGTGGGTGGGTGGGTGGGTGGGGTGACTGTCAGAGGACAGCTTGGGTCAGTCAGGTCTCTCCTTCCACGAGGCAGAGAATCAACTCAGCTTACCAGAGCAGGATGGTAATGAAGGCCTTTACCCTCTAAGCCAATGGTTCTCAACTTGTGGGTCATGACCCCTGGGATGACAAATGACCTTTTCGCAGGGGTCACCTAAGACCTTGGGAAAACACAAGTTATTTACATTACAATTCGTAACAGTAGCAAAAATTACAGTTATGAAGTAGCAATGAGAACAATTTTATGGTGGGGGGGGTCACAACTTTAGGAACTGTATTAAAAGATCTCAGCATGGGGTTGGGGATTTAGCTCAGCGGTAGAGCGCTTGCCTAGGAAGCACAAGGCCCTGGGTTCAGTCCCCAGCTCCGAAAAAGAGAACCAAAAAAAAAAAAAAAAAAAGATCTCAGCATAAGGAAGGTTGAGAACCACTCAGCCCCACCATTTCTTTCTTTCTTTTTTTTTTTTTTTTTTTTTTTTTTCGAGCTGGAGACCGAACCCAGGGCCTTGAGCTTGTTAGGCAAGCGCTCTACCGCTGAGCTAAATCCTCAACCCCTCACCACCATTTCTTTTAAAAAAAGATTTATTTACTTATTATGTATACAGCGTTCTGCCTGTATGTACGCCTGCAGGCCAGAAGACAGCATCAGATCCCATTCCAGATGGCTGTGAGCCACCATGTGGTTGCTGGGATTTGAACTCAGGACCTCTGGAAGAGCAGCCAGTGCTCTAACCACTGAGCCATCTCTCCAGCCAATAACAGCAGCTGGCATAGCTCTCTGGTCATTGGTAGAGCCTCCCACAAGGAACTCACAGGACTCACAAAAGAAGCCTGAACAGCCAGAGAGAACTTCATTATCCACCTGATTTTTATTCCTTATTACAATGGGCTAAGCCGCCAAACTTATGATCAGAACTTTTTTTTTTATTTTCTGAAATGAAAACCATTGTACATTGTACAAACAATATCTACCGATGGAATAAATAAGTGAAAAATTATACTGCTGTACAACACACCAAAAAAAAAATATTGTAAGAGGGGGGAGAAAAAAAAGATTAGGTAACAGTGAAAAAAAAGGTCTTTATACCTCTAACCAGGTCCTCGGCAATAATAACATTCCAAGCCACGACACCGTCTGACGATGGGCAGTCACCACCCTCTAAGGATCGCTTCATAGCCTTCCGGGTTGTGGGTGCAAGTGTAGCACTTTGTGGAATGTGTAGCCGCCATTCCCCCACCTTCAGGTTTTGGGGGGGGAAGTTTGCCCTGGGAGCCCTTTAGGCCATGGGGCCTGATGTCCACGGAAGGCATTTGCTTAGGATCCCCTGCCCCTGGCGCAGCCAGATGAAAGATCTTAGATTCTGTGGTGGGGTTGAGGGCTAGGGGTTCAGGGATGGGGACCATCGGCTCCGGAGGACCGTGGCGGGGAAGGAAGCACATTGGATTTTGCAGTCTGACCGCTCCTCGTGGAAGGCTTTCTCGGCCAGCGCGGAGTGCAAGGGCTGCTGGCTCTTTGCCTGGCGTGGCCGTCGGGGTGGGGGGCATCCGAATGGTCCCCGTCAACGGCCCATTCCTACCTTCAGGCACTTCAGAGAAAAACTAATGACAGCCTCGGTACCGTGGATCTCACTGTCGTCTTCCCTCTCAACTGCGTCGACTCCTCCTGACTGTCCAGAGGCTGCAGAGGGTCGAAGAGGTACGGGCGGCCCTGGCCGCCTTGCTAGCTCCGTGGATGCCCCAGTTGGGTTCTCCCTCAGCTGTTTACATTGTAACCTCTTGTTTCCCAGGAAAAAAAAAAAAAAAAGAAATAAATATCCGAATTCATCTTTCACCAAAATGGAGTTCTGCTGCGAAAGAAAAATGTCGCCCTACATCTGGAGGTAAAGCTGCCTTGACCTTGAGATACGTCGGAGGTCGTGCATCTGGTTTCTTTCCGGCCACGACGAAGAGCATACACAGTTCTCGACAGAACGGACTGCCTGAGGGGCAAAATCGCTAAGTACAAGAAATTTTTTTTTTTAAGACAGAAACGTTTTAGCATTGCTAACTTCAACATTACGATTCTCAAAGTCTTTTTTTTTTCCTTCTTCCCTTATTTCAGGAGATAATTTTTTTTGCATGAGGTATTTAAAATTCAGGAACATTTTGATTCTTCTTGAAGTATAGGAAATAGACAGCTCCCTTAAAACCAGACAAAGAAAATGGGAGCTGTCCCCTCAGAAACTCTTAGAAAAGGGAGCCTGGCAGACACTTCCCACGGTGGTTTGGAGAAAGATCCACACGTCAAAAGGTGGTAACCTGAATATGCACCAGTTAGCGAACAAAACAAAAAACAAAACAAACAAAACAAGAAAAAACAAACCCCACCCCGGCCCCCCCAACGTACAACTCCTAGGGAGTTCGAACTCCAGTGCAGAAAGCATAGGGGGGAAGCATTTAAGGTCTGAGGGGTCCAGTCAAGGAGTTAAGAGCAAACCAGGCCTCGGGAATCAACAGCTGGGTGGTCCGTCCAAGTGGTGTCTCACTCCACCGAGTGAGAGAGAGAGAGAGCTGTCTCCGTGCAAAGGAGATCGGGGAAGGGAGCTCCTCCGTGGCTCCTTTCTGGGGGGGAGGGGGAGGGGTGTGCAAATCTTCCCGGTTCCTGTGCGCGCCTCGCCTCGCCTCGCCTGGTTTCTGGCCTTTGAGGCCCAATCGTTAAGGTCCGACCCCCAGTGGAGACCGACAGCGCGTACTGGGAATGAGACTCCATCTCCCTGTGGCCTCTGAGAGTCAGAACATACCAGGAGCATCCAGCCTGGGATTCTGGGAGGCGGAGGGCGGGGGAGGGGAGGGGGGGATAGGAGACAGGGGACGAAGGGCAGCAGGTTTCCATGGATTTGAAATCCAAGCATTGTCCTGTGGGAGAGGTTCAGCACCAGCTATTCCGGCTGCCTGCTCCCAACCTCCCCAGCCCTGTTACTATCCTAAGGAGACAAGCTCACGGTCAGTCTTCAGAGGACCTGGAGAGAGCAGTGCCAGTGGTGGCTAAAGTGTGGGGGGGGGGATAGGGTGGAAGTGCCGGAAAATTCTAAAGGCTTTGCATGTTAATCTGGGCTACTGTGGCTTGCAGACCCCTAGCCTCCGTGGCTCCAGCAGGTGGGCGTGTCCTGAACCAAGGAGGCCAGCCCTTGGGAAATGGGGCCGAACTTGTAGCCCCAGGGGCCCTGGAAGTTGGGGCTCAGGGTGTGCCCAAACAAAGCTCATCTGAAGCAGGAGCCACTGAGAGGTGCCCGGTCTCCTGCTGCTCTACCCTGCTTGCTTTGAAGCAGTCTCGGGGCAGGGAGGAGAGAGGCAGTTAAGGGGGCAGCCAATCAAACCGAGTGGGCCCTTGGCCAGGATAGATGCAAAAACCAGGAAGCATGCCAGAGGTCACCTCTAGGGTACAAGGCACAAAAAAAGAAAGCAGAAGGAACTGGTTGGAGAGCCAGAAGCCCCTATGGAGAACAAATTCCTGATTGGTACCACCCTCGGATAGCTTATGTCGTTAAATAGAGACGTGGGGGCGGGGAACACAGCAGCAACACAAATGTAATCTTGGCTTCCGAGACGGTGCGCAGACACTCCTGAGCTGTCGGCCGAGACCCACCTCCCCCGAGGACAGTCACTTGAAGGTTCGAAGTGTTTTCGTTTTCACAGCAGCGTCCGTCAGTGTCTGCGAAGTTCCGCCCGCCGCTCTAGATTTTTTCTTGGATTTGCACTTAAGTAAACTTGAAACGTTAGTTCTGCTCGCACCCAAGAGGAGGCTCGCTTGGGCCGCGTTCTAGAATTAAGCCTGCCGATGTACCTGCCACGAACCATGGAGCAGAGGGTTCCATCAGGCGCCTATATCTCTTCAGAGTTCTGTTGAGAGGCTTCCAGCTTCATCTTTTTAGACGGTGGCACTCCTTCCAAGTCCTTTGGGGGAAAGAAGAGAAGCCACTGGGGTCGGTACAAGCAGGGGGCGTGGTCAGGGGCACGGGTTGGCTCAGAGGGAAGAGGGGGTGGGGGCGGGGGGTGGAGAGAGATGGGAGGGGAGGGAAGGGGAAGAGGAGGAGGGGAGGGGAGGGAAAGAGGAGGGGTGAGGAGGGGGGGAGGGAAAGGGGAGGGGGGGAGGGAGAGAACAAGAGAGAGGGAGAGAGAGGGGGGGGAGAGGAAGGGAAAAAGGAGGGGAGGGAGAGGGAAGGAAAGGGGAGGGGAGGGAGAGAGAACAAGAGAGAGAGGGAGAGAGAGGGGAGGGGGAGAGGAAGGGGGAAGAGGAGGGGGGAGGGAGAGGGGGGAGGGGAGGGAAAAGGAGGAGGGGTGAGGGGGGAAGGGGAGGGAAAAGGGGAGGGGGAGGGGGAGGGAGAACAAGAGAGGGGGGAGAGGAACAAAGAGGAGGGGAGGGAGAGGGGGGGGAGGGAGGAGGGAGAGAGGAGGGAGAGGAGAGGAGAGAGAGAGAGAGAGAGAGAGAGAGAGGCTTGGGCACATAAGCCATGCAGTTCTGACTGAACCCATGAACATTATATGTGTATGGGTATGTGGGGTGTGTGGTAGGGGGTTCCAGACACACGGAGAACCTTCAATCGCGCTGCTTCAGAAAGCACACAAAACCCCACCTGCCCAAACCCCATTGTTTCTCTGAACTGTCCCCCATGCTGTTCCCTACGGTGTTTGAGTCCCATTGCCTTCAGTCTGGACCAAGTTCCTCTGGGACTGACTAGTCTTCCTGTCTGTACCTGTGGACTTACCAAGCATAAGGCTTAGTTAGTCCTGCGACCCACCTCCACGGTGGCTTCCCCCACACCCAGCACTACTCTCCTGTGTGACCTGTTAGCCCCCAGGCTCCAGGCACCTGGCTGGGGGCAGAAACTCAGCATTTGTTGAATGGACACACGGACAGTGCTCCGAAGACAGTGGTCATTGGCATAAAATAAAGCCCGTGCCTGGACGGCACCCTACAGTTCCCTTTCTAGCCACACCCCCTCCCCTCCATAAGCAAGATCTACCTGCTGTACCTGTTAAGAGTCTGTCCTCTACAAGTGTCATCTAACATCCAACCTGAACCTTCTCCTTAAACTGTAAAGCACTGATTGAAACAAGGCTTCTAATATTTGCCCCTCTTACCAATGCTGGGGAGGCCAGGTGACCCGCTCCCTCCAACACATCCTGTTCTATCTGAGCCTTCTCTCCAAGCCTAGTGCCCTTCTCACACCTCTAAGTTAGCACCTCTTCATTATGGTTAGGGTAGAGACGGCTAAAGACCTGTCCAGCAGGGACACAGGGCCAGCCAGCCAGATAAGGATGCTCTCTCATTAAGTGTCCCAGGCTGGCTTTGAACTTGCGATCCTACAACCTCGACTCTCTAAGTAGATGAGATTATAGGTGTGCCGGAGCTGGATTTGAACCTGGGCTAGATTCCATTGTGTCTGCCTCCTGCCCCTGGGCCTTGGGTTTGCACCGAACAATACAAGAACGATGTTGATACTTGGTTACAACACAGAAGGGGCTCCATCGCATGCAAAATTCCAAAGAGTAATCCGGCCTTTAGGTTTCTGAGGTCATGTCTTTCTTAACCTTAGGATGCGGGCTCACTGGGATGAGGAGATGTTCTGATGGGCCCAAACGCCACACCATCACCAAGCTGAGATTAGAAAGACAGACTCCACATCCTCTACGCCAGAGGACTCATGACGCAGGACCACACGTCCCTCCCATCACCGTGGTCCCAGGTGGTGTAGGCTTAAACTCTGAGCTGCTGCTCAGTGGACCAACAGCGTTCTAACTGTCCAACAGGAAGCAACATGACTCTCAACGCACCGTGGAGAACCCCAGCCCCACCCACTGAGGCGGGGCGGCAGGTACCTGAGAGATCGCCGATGTTTCTGCCGCCAGCCCTGACTCTGCAGATGGCTGCCGTTCCGCTTTCTCTGAGCTGTTCGTCGAGTTTTCCATCGAAGACTGGGAGTTTTGCTCGTCAGAAGCATCTGAGCAAGAAGCAAGACAACAGAAGCTGTTTTCAGACACATGAGAAGCTGCAGCAGATGGGCCAGGTACTAAAAATACCCAGATCTGGGGAGTTTTGTGGCCGGGGGCTTCCAGAGCTCGATTGGACTAAAGCTTGGGAAGTTTCGATGTATCAACTAGCCAGACAGTTATAAGGAGCCAGGCCACAAGTGGGTTCTGTGGGTCTCCGACCCTCCTCCCACGCGTACCTACTCTGCCTGGAGGAGGAAGAGGGAGGGCTACTATGCGCATAATGCTGCCAGTGTCTGGCGCCCTCTGCTGGGCACCAAGCACTACAGCAATCATGGCTGCCACCTGGCTCCAGCGGGGGAAGTCATGGCCGCAGAGACTTCACTGGGCTTTTGAAGAGAACCAGCATTCTCCTAACAGCAGAGGGAGCGGAAAACAAGCGTTCCCAAGAGTTTCTTATTTTTATTTTATGTGGACGGGTGTAGCGCTTGCATGTATGTCTGGGCACCACATGTGTGCCTGTTGCCTGCGTCTGATCTCCTGGAAACGGAGTTACAGATGGTTCTGAGTCACCGAGCGCTTGCTGGGAACGAAACGTGGGTCCTCTGCAAGGGCAGCCAACGCTCTTAACGGTTGAGAAACCTCTCCAGTCTTACAACCAAAAACCAACACTCCCATTTGTTTATTTAGTATATGTGCTTGCAACAGTTCGTATATGGAGGTGAGAGGACCACACGATGGACTCAGTTCTCTCCTACCATGTGAGTTCTGGTGACTGAACTCAAGTTGGCAGGCACCTTTACCTGGTGAGCCATCTCCCCCTGCCCCCTGCCTTTTTCTTTTAAGACGGGTCTCAAATATCCAAGGCCAGCCTCAGACTCTTTTAGAAGCTGAGGATAACCTTGAACTTTGAGGCCTATGGACTCTGCCTCCTGAGTGCTGGGATCCGCAGGTGCACACTGCCAAAGCCAGTTTATTTGATGGTGAGGTTCAAACCCATGGCTTCGGGCATGCCAGCCCTGGGTGAGTTCTCTATCAAATGAACTATATCCTGGGCCCAACTTTTCTCTTAACAATAAGGATGAGTCTAAGTGACTCGAGCAATGGCTAACCACAGAGGAAAACAAAAAGCATAGCTATACTCAGGTTAACTGATACCTCACACCTCTAAGATGTCAGCATTTTAAAGGACTCTGTTCTACCTTTCTAGATTGCTCCCTCATGTTCCTACGGACTTCTTATCTCTCTAAACGGTGATGTCACAGACATCTGCACATCTTTACAAATCCTCTACACGCGAGAGCTTACAACCCGGATTATGCGAAGCAATCGTTTATCTGACGATACTAATCGCTTGGGTTACTTGTATGGCCTCAGTTTTCCCTCTTGCCCTTCCTCAAGAACTTACATATGACTGTTTTTTCTTTTTTTTTTTTTCTCCCCTCTGTGTAGCCCTAACTAGCCTGGAACTTGCTCTATAGATCAGGCTGTCTTTGAACTCAGAGATCCACCTGTCTCTGCCTCCAGAGTGTTGGGATTAAAGGTACTTGCCATGGGGTTGGGGATTTGGCTCAGTGGTAGAGCGCTTGCCTAGGAAGCGCAAGGTCCTGAGTTCGATCCCCCAGCCCCGAAAAAAAAAAAAAAAGGTACTTGCCACCCCCACCTGTCAAGACCCAGCAATTTTACTTTCTGGTCCAGAGACCAGAATCTTGAATACAAATGCCACACTGTTCACAATGGTGAATTCAGCGGTGGGAACAGCCAGATAGTATTATAATAGATATTACCCAGTCATAAAAGGAACAAAGGAGGGTCAGGGAGATGGCTCAGGGGTGACAGTACAGCCATGAAAGCCTAAAAACCAGATTTGTTCCCTAGAAAAAGAAACCCATGTGAGTCACAAAAGCCAAAAAACCCAAATTTGTTCCCTAGAACCCATGTGAAAATCAGGATGGGGTAGCACACGACTGTAATCCCAGCACTCGTGAGATGGGAGGTGAAGACAGGAGACTGGCTAGAAACTTAAGGGCCAGCCACCCTGGAGGATACAGAACAGCAGCGGAAACAGGGCAGAACCTGTCTTGACAAGGTTCTTGAAGCCAAGACACATGATGTTCTTTATGTGAAATGTCCATAACAGGTCAGCGCTCGAGCACGCACGCACGCACGCAGCAGACTGGTCATTATAAGGAAATGGTGAAGGAAGGCAGAGAGGGACTGTACAGTGTGGGCAGTTTTTTTTATGGACTGAGGAAAATGTTCTGGAACTACACAGAGATGACAGAATATCCTAGCTACCAGTCAAGAGCACTGGCTGCTCTTGCAGAGGACCTGGGTTTGGTTCCCAGGGGCCACAGGGTGGCTCAAAATCATCCAGGGGATCTAACACCTTCTCCTGGCCTTTGAGGGTACCAGGCATACACATGGCGCACATACGTGGCTAAGGCAAACACTAATACACATAGCATTTTTTTAAGAAGAGAAATGTTAGAGGGCCAGGTACGGCGGCACGCTTTCAATTCTAGCACTCAGGAGGCAGAAGCAGGAGGATCTCAGAGAGTTTCAGGCCAGTAGGTTTACATAGTAATATAGTAATTCCCTTCCTTAAAGAAAATGGGGGGCGGGGGTAGGGGCAGAGGTGGGGGTGGGGTGGGACAAAAAAAAAAAAGTTGGACATGGAAGCACTTGGGACATAGACATCAGAAGTTCAAGACCAGCCTTTGCTGCTGCTACATGATACTCTGCTTGCAAATCAGAAAAGAAGGAAGGGGGCGGGGGTGGGGGCCCATGTAACTTTGTATTCTATTTCATAGTGCATTTGTTTGCCTTAACTAACAGTTCAACTAAAAAATCTGCTGCATTGGTGCCTCTGCAGGCAGTTTCAGTTTGTTTCCCACACGCACTGGGCACGCACGGCAGATGGAAGGGAGGGAGGGTTTGCCGCTCTCGGGCAGTCAGTCACCAGAGATTTGGAGAATCACGATGCCTGTTTGCTGGCAGAGGCATGCCCAGGCTCGAGGCTTCCTTGAGAGCCAGGCCTGAGGGCTCAGGGCAGCAGCAGCCTGTTCTCTGAGCGTCCTGGTGCTTCTGGAACCCACCCAGGGGAAATTATTTTCCCGGGGCCTAAATTTAGTTCAGGGAGCTTGGACATTATGTCATTCCCTTAGCTCACTCAGCAGTAAACAAGTTCAGAGCAAGGTCAACAGCTGGTGGCCGACCCACCCTGTGTCAGGTTCCCACCTGTGGGGAGGGCACGTGGGTCCTGTGATCGTGCCCTCCCTATAGGGGGCTGAGACAGGTGGGTACGAGCCCAATGGCCTGGGGTGACTGAAAGAGGACCCCGGTATGAGTCCCATTTGGGTCTATAAAGCTTTTGATGCAGTTGCAGGGTGGGGGTATGAACGACAGCCGTTATAGAAGCAGCACCGACCGCATACGTAACTTACAGCTGAGCCGCAACCAGCCTGTTAGGAGAAAGGGGACCCAGATTCAAATACATGGGAAATGAGGCCATAGCCAGACAGCAGGATAGGAATGAAGACAAGGTGATTCCAGACATGACCATACTCGCCCCAGTAACCTCAGAACCACTCACCCACAGAGGGGGAACGAGGGGGTTCTCCGTAGCTCTCCAGCTCCTTCCTTCCACCCCCGAATTCTACTAAGCACTTGGCCACTTCCTTCACTCCTTGCTACAATCTGACAAGGGAAGCCACTTTTTATCTGTCCCATTTTAGAAACAAGCAAACCAGTAGGTTCACAGGAATCGATGTTGTCTGTCCAAGGCCACTCAGTAGTGAACAGCAGGTTAGCCGTGGCTAGGGCTACCCAGCCCTTCTACCTTCTGCCTAAAGCATTATCTAACCAGCAAGATGCTGGGGAGACTAGTGAGTGTGCCTGACTGTAAGGGCCCTCGAGCTGAGACAAGAGGTCATGGCCACAGATGTAAATGGCAGGGGGCTTTAGCAAAGCCACTAGGGAAATTACAGAGAAACTGTGTGTGTGTGTGTGTGTGTGTGTGTGTGTGAGAGAGAGAGAGTATGTGTGAGTGTGTATGTGTGTGAGAGTGTAATGTGTTTGTGTGTGTGTGTATGTGTGTGTGTGAGTGTATGTGAATGTGTGTGTGTGTGTGTTTGTGTGTGAGAAAGTGTTTGTGTGTGAGTATGTATGAGTGTGTATGTGTGTGAGTGTATGTAAATGTGTGTTTGAGTGTGAGAGTATGTGTGAGTGTGTGAATATGTGTGTATGTGTGTGAGAAAGTGTTTGTGTGTGAGTATGTGTGTATGAGTGTGTATGTGTGTGTGAGTGTATGTAAATGTGTGTTTGAGTGTGAGTATGTGTGAGTGTGTGAATATGTGTGTATGTGTGTGAGAAAGTGTTTGTGTGTGAGTATGTGTGTATGAGTGTGTATATGTGTGTGTGAGTGTATGTGAATGTGTGTGTATGAGTGTGTGCATGTTTGTGTGAGAGAGAATATGTGTGAGTGTGTGTGAGAAAGTGATTGTGTATGAGTATGTGTGTATGAGTGTGTATATGTGTGTGTATGTGTGTGTGAGTGTATGTGAATGTATGTGAGAGTATGTGTGAGTGTGTGAATATGTGTGTATGTGTGTGAGAAAGTGTTTGTGTGTGAGTATGTGTGTATGAGTGTGTATATGTGTGTGTGAGTGTATGTGAATGTGTGTGTATGAGTGTGTGCGTGTTTGTGTGTGAGAGTATTGTGAGTGTGTGTGTGTTTGTAAGTGTGTGAGAAAGTGTGTGTATGTGTGTATGAGTGTGTATATGTGTATGTGTGTGTGAATTTGTGTGTGTATGTGTTTGTATGTGAAAGAGTATATGTGTGTGTGAATGTGTGTGACTATGTGTGTGAGAAAGTGTTTGAGTGTATTGTGTATGTGTGTGCGTGAGAGTGTGCGTATGTGTGTGTGTTTGTGTGTATGTGTGTGAATTTGTGTGAGTGTGCATGTGTGTTCATGAGTGTGTGTATGTGTGTGTGTGTGTATGTGTGTGTAGGGATGGGACCCAGGGCCTCGCTTGTGCTAAGCAAGCACTCTGCTGCTGCCTCGCCTCTTGGGGTGGAGGAACACAACCACAGGAGACCTGAGATAGAAGAGACACACTTCCATCCACATCCTAACATCTAAATGGCTCCCTGTGTGCTGGTGAATGTTATGTCAACTTGACACAAGTTAGGGTCACTTGGGAAGAAGGAAACTTGGTTGAGAAAGTGCCCCATCAGAAAAGCCTCCCTCACTGTGGGTGGTACCACCTCTGGACAGGTGATCCTGGATGCTATAAGAAAGCAGGCTGAGCAAGCCATGGGAGCAAGCCAGTAAGCAGCACCCCTCCATGGCCTCTGCATCAGCTCCTGCTCCAGGTTCCTGCCCTGACTTCCTTTGTATGAGTCTGTGATACGGAACTATAAGCCGAAATAAACCTTTTTCAGCCCAAGCTGTCATGGTGTTTTATCACAGTAATGAAAACCTAAGATAATCAGTGTAAGGCTGGAGAGATGGTTCAGTGCTTAAGAGCACTGACTGCTCTTCCAGAGGTCCTGAGTTCAAATCCCAGCAACCACATGGCAGCTCATAGCCACCTGTAATGGGGTCTGACGCCCTCTTCTGTGTGTGTCTGAAGACAGCTACAGTGTGCTCATATACATAAAATAAATAAATAAATAAATAAATCTTTAAAAAAGATCCTCAGTATCCTGACCTACATACCCACTTCTGCCTTACCCAAGGGCCAACCTCGCACATTGGGCACTCTCTCACATGCTCAAAAAAATGGTGGCCACCGAAATCTGAGACGGTCGAGCCCAGCTGAACCTCTACCTGCTCTCAGGCAGCCTGCTGGACACTTTTGCTCTTCAGGACGAAGGACCACTTTAGCTGAAGTCTGGGCCGCACACTCTCCAGCTCACTCTACTGGTCAGTCAGGTGGGCCCTCCACCTTCCAGTTCCCGGCTTCCACTCAGCACTCCCTGTACAGCTCTGTGGCTGTCAGTCAGTCAGTCAGTCAGACCGGCTTCCCACAGTTCCCTGCGTTGCACAATTCTGGGGCTTAGTTTCTTTGACTGGAATAGCTGCCTTTCTACATCACTTTATCCTTTAAGCTTGGGTCACATGGCATCACTGCCAAGAAACCGTCCTGAGGCCTCCAGGCTCCCTTTTCTACTATGACCATGACCTCAAAAGTCCCCTAGCCCAGGGGCCAGACAGCTCCGTGGATGAGCCAAACAGAGAGCAATGTGAAAATAAAAATAAAAATAAATCTCTTCTTTCAAGGCATTTCTCCAGGTTAACCTTGAACTCTGGATGTAGCCAAGGGTGACTCTGAACTTCTTTCTGGTCCTTAGGCCTCTGTCTTCCAGGTGTTAGGTATTACCACTCTCAGTTTACTTAGTGTCAGGGTTAGAATCCAGGGCATCCTGGATGCTAGGCAACAGCTCTACCAACTGAACTACATCTCCTCTGTCACCACTCCGTGTGTGTGTGTGTGTGTGTGTGTGTGTGTGTGTGTGAGAGAGAGAGAGAGAGAGAGAGAGAGAAGAGCGGGGATTAAACCGAGGGTCCCTGCTATGCCTGACAAGAGTTCTACAATTAAAATATATCTTCAGCCTATTGCATATTTATTTGTTTATTTTATGTATAGAAGTGTTTTCATTAAATGTAAGTGCACCCTTGGAGACCAAGAGGGCATTGGATTGTATCCCCTAGAACTAGAGTTAGCTATGTGCAACCATGTGGGTCCTGGGAATTGAACCTGGGTTCTCTGTAAGAGCAACCAATGCTCTTAACTGTTGAATCATTTTTCCGAATGTCTTTGCTTTGTTCTATGCTGGCCCCAGCAGTTGCTCTGTAGCTCCAGCTGGCCTTAAAGTAGTCACCTCGCATCATCCTCCATTGGACTAGGATCACGGTTCTCTAGTATCACAATCAGTTGTCAGACCTGTGTCACCTCCTCTGCTCCTTCGACGGCCTAACTACCTACCTCTCTTTCCCACAGAGACAATGGTGCAGTTGCATAATGGTGTTGCCACCTTCTACCCTAAGCATCACATCATCTTTTCTTCAGTTCTTTAGGTGATGTCAACCTATGCCTCTTGTCTGTCTATACAGTGGCCTTATGAGCTCACCACAGTCGAAGCAGAGCCCCCTCTCTGACTCATCTTACTTTTCTAGTCCCTCACATCTTCTCTGGCCACACTGACCTTGCCTCTACCTCAGGACCTTTGTACTACCTGCTCTCTGCCAACAATGTTCTTTTCCCAGACAGCCCTCTGGCTTGTTTACTTGCCTAACTCCACCTTCACCTGCTTTTGTCACAAGGAATACTTTTCTAACCACCTTCATAATTCAGCAAGACTTCTACTTCCTTTCCTAATCCTAGTGATTCTGTTTGTTTTTAAAGATTTATTTATTTATTTATTATATGTAAGTACACAAGTACACTGTAGCTGTCTTCAGTCCACCAGAAGAGGACATCGGATCCCAGTACAGATGGTTGTAAGCCACCATGTGGTTGCTGGGATTTGAACTCGGGATCTCTAGAAGATCTCTTAACCACTGAGCCATCTCTCTAGGCCTTGTTTTGTTTTTTGTTTTTTGTTTTTTGTTTTTTTTAATTTATTTACTTTATTTATAGATGGTTGTGAGCCACCATGTGGTTGCTGGGAATTGAACACAGGACCTCTCATTTTTGTCCCCCCTGGCGTCCCCCTGCTCCTTTCCCTCTCGCCCGGTGTTTTTTTTTGTTTTTTTTGCTTTTTTTTTTTTTTTTTTTCTTTTTTTTTTTCGGAGCTGGGGACCCAACAGGCTGTTTTTGCTTTTTGAGACAGGGTTTCTCTGCCTAGCCCTGGAATTCAATATGTAGACCAGGCTGGCTCGAACTCCTGATCCTCCTGCCTCTACCTCCCAAGTGCAAGGATCCCAAGCATATAAAACATGCTGTTTGTGTGGTGTTGGGGTTCGAACCCAGCCCAATTGTCTGATATCTCTTTTTTTAATAGCTCTAAACCAAGTCTTACTTTTCTTCTACAGTCGTGGTCTGGGCTTGGCACCTGGCAACGCCTTCTTAAAACACCTGTGGCTGCTCTGGCTGCCGGCTGGCAGAGCAGCAACCCCCCGGGCCCCGTCTCTGGATAGCAAGTACCTTCAGCTCCAGGGTGCTCTTTTCCCTCGGCCTGCGCCTCATCAGCCTTGGCTTCGGTGCCATCACTGGGCACAGGTGCGTTGGGCTCTGGGGCAGGGCTGGAGTTGCTGCTGTTCTCCTGTTTGATGGGGGAGGCGTCGGCTATGGAGCTCTGGTTGCTGTTATCATCTGCACAGGAACAGAGCACAGGTTGACATCCTGTAACTGCCGAGGAGGGGTGTGTGTGTGTGTGTGTGTGTGTGTGTGTGTGTGTGTGTGTGTGTGTATGTGTGTGTGTCTGTGTGTGTGTGTGTGTGTGTGTGTGTGTGTGTGTCTCTGTGTGTGTGAGTGTGTGTGTGTGTGTGTGTGTGTGTGTGTGTGTGTATGTGTGTGTGTGTGTGTGTGTGTGTGTGTGTGTGTGTGTGTGTGTGTGTGTGTGTGTGTGTGTGTGGGTGTGTGTGGTGTGTGTCTGTGTGTGTGTGTGTGTGACCAGGTATCGGCTCTCCTAGGCCTCAATGCTTCTGGCCTCAGAGCCTGAGACAAGGGATTCTCAGTTAGCCTGATCGCTTCTTAAAACCTCTCCCACAGCCCCTGGCTAACTAAGGAGGCCCCTGTGTCTGGGGCTTTTGAGACAGAAATGGTGGCAAAAAGAATGATAGGAGTGGGGTTGGGGATTTAGCTCAGTGGTAGAGCACTTGCCTAGTAAGCACAAGGCCCTGGGTTGGTCCCCAGCTCCGAAAAAAAAAAAAAAAAAAAAAAAAAAAAAAAGAATGATAGGAGTTAGAAGCTGGGAAGGACCAGAGTGCAAACAATGGACGCTCCTGGACTGGACAGGACCGCAGCTGCTCGCCAAGTACAGCAGCTTCGGCTGCTTGAAGATCAAGCCAGTTAACATTTCGGCATGCAAGGATGGGTGGGCTATTGACTCTTTTGGAGAGAGTCCGTTTTCTTTAAGGCGGGGCCCTTGGTAGGCTGACCACGCCTCAGTGGAATGGAGCCACACCCACGAATATATGAGCACAAGTTATTAAAAAAAAAAAAAGGACAGGTAACTCATTGGTGGGCAGGGGCTAGGGAGATGGCTCAGTGGTTAGAGCACTGGCTGATCTTCCAGAGGTCCTGAGTTCAAATCCCAGCAACCACATGGTGGCTCACAACCATCTGTTATGGGATCTGATGCCCTCTTCTGGTGTGTCTGAAGACAGCTACAGTGTATTAAATAAATAAATAAATAAATAAATAAATAAATAAATAAATAAATAAATAAATAAGTAAAAAATAAATAAATCTTTAAAAACAAGAAAGAAAGAAAAGAAAAAGGGACAAAGGGCTAGAGAGATGGCCCAGCAGCAAGAACACTTGTTGTTCTTGCAGACACAATTTTGTCTCCCGGCACCTATATGCCGGCTCACAAACACCCACAACTCCAGTTCCAGGGGAACCTGACCTGCTACTGGCCTCCATGTGTGTGGCAAATAAACATGAAATAAAAATAAAGTCTTTTTGGGCTGGAGAGATGGCTCAGCGGTTAAGAGTGCCGACTGCTCTTCCAGAGGTCCTGAGTTCAATTCCCAGTAACCACATGGTGGCTCACAACCATCTGTAAAGAGATCCGATGCCCTCTTCTGGTGTGTCTGAAGACAGCTGCAGTGTACATATAATAAATGAATAAATCTTAAAAAAAAAAAAAATAAAGCCTTTTTTAGACATGGTTACACTGTGTAGCCCTAACTCCCCTGGAACTTGCTATAAAGACCAGACTGACCTCAAACTCAGAGATCACTGGTCTCTGCCCCCTAAATGCTGGGATTAAAATGTGTGCCACCACACTCAGATAAAATAACAATTTTTGTTTTTTTTTTTAAACAGTGGGAGCTGGAGAGATGGCTCAGTGGTTAAGGGTCTTCCAAAGTGGTCTGCTCTTCCAAAGGACCCAGGTTCGATTCCCAACACCCATATGGCGGCTCACAACCATCTATAACTCCAGTTCCAGGGGATCTGACACCTTCACACTAATGCACAATGCGCGTAAAATCATTAAATAAATTTTTAAAAACTGGAAGCAGGGAAGACAAAGATGGGAGGGGATGGTGGTGGACCTGAGAGTTCTTATGGGGTGAATATGATCAAAATACACTATATATACATTTATGAATTTCTCAAGGAATTAGTAAAAGTATTGGGGGAGAAAAAAAACAACTTTGGGGGTCATAGGAAAGTGAATCCTAATTTTGTGCTTCTGGCCATGAAATTTTATCGCTGTCACATCCCACCTCATTTCCTTATGCCCCAGACTGACTTCCTGTTGATCCAAAACAGTAGGGATAGCCAGTGTGGTGGGGCACGCCTTTAATCCCAGTACTGGGTAGGCAGAGACAGGTGGGTCCCTGAGAGTTCCGTGCCAGACAGGACTAGGAGAGAGAACCTGTCTCAAAATAAAATAAAAAATAAAATAAAATAAAATACGGCAGCAAGAGTGCCAGAGATCATTTTTTAAAGTAGTTCATTTATTACTTGTGTGTATGCCTGTGTTACTCGCAAGTAACATGTGCACCGTGCACACGTGTACACTGGATAGTGGTGCTGGGAACACAAACCAGCCCCTCTACGAGAGGAATAAGGACTTTTAGCCACCGATCCAGCTCTCCAACCCTGGGAGTCATTTTTGTAAGACTTGTTTTAATTATTTCTAACTGTGTATGTGCCCATGGTGTTGGATGCCCTGGTGCTGGAGTGACAGCTATAAGTTACCTGACACGTGTGCTGGGAACCGAACTCAGGTCCCGTGGAAGAACCTCAAGTACTCTTAACGACTGAGCGCTCTCTCTGCCTTCGCCTGCAAATGTTTTCTCTGAAGTACGTTATGTGTATGGATGTTTTGCTTACACTCGAGTTTGTGCCACACGCGCATGGCCTGGGCACCCACGGGCGACGCGAGAGGGCATCGTATCTCTCGGGCCTGGAGTTACAAGATGGTTCATGAACCACCACATCGGTGCTGGGATTTGAACCTGGGGTATCTAGGAGAGCAGTCAGTGAGTGCTCTTAACCACTGAGCCGTCTCCCTAGCCCCTGTCCTCCAATGAGACGGATGAAGAGGTGAGAGGAAATGAATGGGGAGCAGGAACTAATGGCTAAAATGGAGACTGCTCTGGGGCCCAGAGTACACCGCCCCTCCCTGAGTCCCTTTCATGGGTACAGTCATTTTATTTTAGGGAAGAGCATGAACACAGTCACCAATTACCACGAACTTCGCAGCTGAATTTCCTGCATTTGGGAGAATCCCGGGGATAATGTGGGAATCGGCACACCCCAAGTGCCACGGAGGAGCCTCCGCCCTTAGAAACCGCCTTCTGGGTCATCTCGGCTCAGCCGGGCAAGCATGATACAGCCAGTTTAGACCAAAGACACCCAAGTGGTGATCTTACAGAAGCACTCGGTAACTCGGCGGCTCACGCTCATAATCCTAGCATTTAGGAGCAGGGCCTGGAGGATTACTGCAAATTCGAGATCACCTTGTGAGTTCAGGCCAGCCAGGACTGAGGCTGTCTCAAACAGTAAATAATACTACAACTTGAGGCTGTCTTCACTGGCAACACCACCCACGGAACCTTGTAAAACCGAGGAGGCCAAAGGCCCTCCAAGAGCTCTGTGTACCTACTATGTGCTGTGCACTGAGGAAGAGCATTCGCACGTACGCGTTTATGTTCTGAAAACAAGGTTCTTGCTTGCCACGTGGTCCAGGCTAGCCCCAAACTCACGGTCTCAAGCAATCCTCTGGCTCTGCCTTCCTAGTAGCTGGAGACTACAAGAGGACCACAGGCATCCTACCATGCCCAGACACTGCATTTAATCAACAGCTTACTGGTGGGCACCTACCTGCTTGGCATTACTACCAAAATTTGCACGGATGGGGGAACTGAACCCTCGGATCTATTTGCTGTTCCTTTCTTTTCTTTCCCTTCCTTCCTCCATTCCTTTGCACTCTCCCCATTTACCTTCAAGAAAGTCTGAATTTTCCTAGGCCGGGACCCGGATGCACGTGAGGCAAAAATTCTGTTAATAAATGACACAATACACGGTCACGAGCATTAACGTCTGACGAGGCAGATGCTGGGGCCCCGCCTGGGAACCGTGATCCAAAGCTGACAAGGCTGAATCTGTGGACCACACACAGCAGCTCAGGTGACCTCTACATGCCATGCCCCTTCCCCAGCCTTCTGGAACAGGGTCCCCAAGCCTTCAGGCTTGGTCACCCCTGCCTTGGTCTTGGTCGCTCAGGAGCTAAAATGAAAACGAAGGGAGGTAGACACGCTGCTTTTGCCCAGGAGCTGACTCTTTCCACATCTCTCCAGGCAGCGAGTCTAGACTCTGCCCACAAAGCCTCTCACAGGGCAGTTCTAGCACAGGATGTTATCGGCTGCCAATGGGGGCGAGACCACTTCCCTTCTCCGAGCCTTAGCTCTTCATCTGTAAAATGGGCCCGGCCATCGGATACTTGGCACGTTGGGGTGGCTTCATAACACAGCTGTAAGCACGCCAAGGCTCTTCAGAGGTTATCTAATTCCCACAAAGAAATCATAAGGGCAGGCACGGCCACTGTGTTCTATAGGTTAAAACCAACCAGAAGGCGAGAGGTTACATGCCTAACACAACGTGTCGCAGTGAGGGGAGGTCCTGGGAAAGGCAGGGAGGGGCTGCTTCAGAACGCCAGAGAACCAGGCCACATCCCCATCTTGCCCTGAAAAGAAATGAATTCTGACTCACGGATTCTAGGCTTGAACCTGGGACATATCGGATGACCTTGAACTTCTCTCAGCTGCTGGGATTGGAGGCCTGGAGCCCCACACCCAGCTTTCGCAATATTAGGGATGGGACCCAGAGCTCTGTGCGTGGCAGGTGAGCATTCATTCTGTCAACGGAATTACATCCTCACCCTTGCTGCTTTTGGCTTTTGCATTTTGAGACAGGGTCTCATGTAGCCCAGGCTGTCCTCGAACTCCTGATCCCTCTGTCTCCATCTCTGGAGAGCTAGAATTACAGTCCTGTGCCTCCACACTCAGTGGGACTGAGGACCTATCTTTGCTCGTTAAGCAGCAGCAAAACTCCATTGTGTTTTTGTGAAGCCAAGTCAGTAAGAAACAAGGCTCCCTGATTAGGTGCCAGGTACTGGAGGTCTAGCATGGTCAGTCTGGGTCAACGAGATGTGCTGGGTAATTTTTATGTCAGTTTGACACAGGCTAGAGTCATCGGAGAGGAGGGAACCCTAATTGAGAAAGGGTCCCCATAAGATTTGACCGTAAGAAAGTCTGTGGGGCATTTTCTTAATTAGTGATTGCTGGGGGAGGGCAAGTCCACTGTGGGCAGTGTCATCCCTAGGCTGGTGGTCTTGGGTTCTATAAGAAAGCAGGCTGAGAGAGGTATGGGGAGCAAGCCAGTAAGCAGCACCCCTCCATGGCCTCTGCATCAGCTCCTGCCTCCAGGTTCCTGCCTTATTTGAGTTCCCATCCTAACTTTGATGATGAACTATTATGTGGAAACGTAAGCCACATAAATCCTTTCCTCCCCAACTTGCTTTAGGTCAGGGTGTTTATCATAGCAATACCTATGATAAACATAGTAACTGTGATAGCATAGTAAGTACCTGAAACATGAGGGTACTTACTGCCTCTGTCTTCCCAGGATGAGGCAGGGCTGTGTCTGAGGGCATTGGCAACTTGAACCGGCCACTACTCCTTTTTTGACTTCGGCTGACCTGCTACATACCACCTTGTTGTACAAGAGGTTTAGAGTGGTCAAAAGGACAAGGACACACATGGGCCATCGAGGTGGCTCAGTGGTGAAGGTGCTTGTCGCCAAGCCTGTCACTAAGTTTGATGTTCAGAGTTTGATCCCTGGAAACTACTTGGTGGAAAGAAGGGAACCGTCTCCCATAAACTGTGGTACACATCCGTCTCCCCGCCTCACACACAAAGTAAATAAACACAACAACAACAACAACAAACTTCAAAAGTAAAGCATTAAAATTAAGACCTGGGAGGCAGAGATGGGAAGATCATTATAAGTTTGAAGACAGCCTGGGCTACAGAACAAAGCATTGTCACAAAGAAGACAACTGGGCTGGAGAGGTGGCTCAGTGGTTAGATCACTGACTGTTCTTCCAGAGGTCCTGAGTTCAATTCCCAGCAACCACATGGTGGTTCACAACCATCTGTAATGGGATCTGATGCTCCCTTCTGGTGAGTCTGAAGACAGCTACAGTGTACTTATACATACTAAATAAATCTTAAAGAAAAAAAAAACAAACAAAAAAACAAAAACAGACAACAATAACAAAAAAAATCCCCAAGGCAGGCCTGGCAAAATGGCTCCGTAGATAAGCGTGCTTGCCACCAAGTCTGGTGTCCTGAGTTCAATCCTCAGGACCCACCTGGTACACGGAGGTGTGACTCTCATAAGTGGTCTTCTAACTTCCACATGTATGTACTTCCACATGTATGTTATGGCATGTGAACATATAGTAAACAAATGGATCCAGGTGTGATGGTGCATAGCTTTAATCCAAATACAATAACCCTGAGAACCCCAGGAGGAGGACGGTTGGGTTACAAGCCAGCCGAGTCTATACCATGAGTTCCAGGCCGGCCACCGCTAACTAAATATTGAGACACTGTTCTCAAAAAAGAAAAACAAAACAACAAAGCAATAAATAAACCAAGGAGAAGGTGAGACAAAAGAAGGGGAAGAAGGGGATGAAGAGATGGCTCAGGAGCACTGGCCGATCTTCCAAAGAACCCAGGTTCAATACCCAGCACCCACGTGGCAGCTCACAACCGTTTGTACCAATTCCAGAGGCTCTGACACCCCCTCCCAGACAGGATACAAGTAGTGGAACACCTATATGGATTAAATAAAAAATGCTTTAAAAAAAGGGGGGTTGGGGAATAAGCGTGGCAAACTGATAGGATAGGGCCAGCAGGACAGAGTGACCAGGTGGCTTAGAGCGGCCATGTCACCCCTGAGGGATGAATGCTGCTCCTCCCTGAGCCAGCTGCTTCTGGCCCAGTCACACCTGACACCGGACAACAGCAGTTAAGCAGGTTTTCAGACTTATAAATACCAAAAGCTGCTAATGGTCTGAATCTTCAGTGTCCCCAGAGGCCCGTGTGTAAAAGGCTAAATCCTCATCTCAATGCAGTTGGGAGGCTGGTGGGACCCAACGGGAGGTCTTCTGACCACTGAAGGGATCCCCTTTAAGGTGTACCTGTCTCACTGATCCCAGCTTGGCTTTGAGACGCTGTTTCACTCTCATAGCCCAGGCTAGCCTGGAATTCACCATGTAGCAGATGCTGTCCCTAGACTTATGTCTTCCTATCTCAGCCTCCAAGTACTGGGACTACAGGCACAAGTTCCCCAAGGAAGCCCATTCCTCTTCCTCTTTGGCCTGAAGCTTCCTATGCCTTGATGCTCCCACCAGAGGCCCCAACAGCGGCATCAACCGACTGGACTGAGCCTTTGCTACCCTAAGCCCAAATAAACCTTTCCTCTTTCAAACTGCACCAGCAACAGAAAGCATTCTGTCAGTGACAGAATGCTAATCATTCTCACAAAAGCAACCAGGAGGGGACAGGAGAGACAGGTTGTGCACATCCTGTGCTTTGGCTTGGCCTGGCCATGAGATGTGTGCATTTTTTTGACCATTTCATGGAGCCAAATGTGTGATTTGAGCCTTTCCTCCCAATAATAAGGTGAGAGACTCAGAGAAACAGGCAGACAAGGCGAGAACAGGAGACTGGCTACATCACGGCCCCCGCCTCACCCTGAGGGTTGGGACGCACATTACTTCTAAAATCAGACGGCCGAGGACGTGAGACTGCCAGTGCCCATGTTCCTATGGTGACAGTGAACTAATCAGAAATCCCCCAAATCTTCCTAGGTGCGTAGGGCAGCTGGGATCATCTCCTGAGACGGCCATCCCCTCATCTCTGGGTGAGGACGGGGTGTCATTTTTTATGCTTCTGTTTTGTTCCTTGGCTACGTGTGCCAAGCATCTCCTCTGAAGAGCTCCTCTGTGGCACAGAGGCCTGGCCGTCCTGCCCAGCCCTCCTACCCTCCGTCTGGAATGTGAGCAAACCAGCTAGAGAAACAAAAACACAACGTAGGCCCAGGCAGGGAGAGCGGCTGGGGCGGGGCTCACCGTGCATGTCCATCATCCCTGGTGACGAGCTGTTCTCCGGAGTGGTCACCTCTGAGCCACACTTCTCGTCCTTGCCTTTCTTCTTATTCTTGTTTTTCTAGGGGGAAAAAATGGAACGGAAACCCAGTCAGTCAATCATGCAAACGTGTGTGTGCGCGCGTGAGTGCACGCGTGTGTGTGTGTGTAGGTGAGCGGCCCTGGGGAGTGGCATGAATATTTAATTCCGTCAAACAGTCAGAGCCCCCAAGCCTTGGCAGGTTGTCTCTGCCTGCGTTTGAACGTGGCCCACAGAGTGCTCCTTGCCACCTTGGGATCAAAGAGTCCTACCGAGGGCGGGATTCCGGGACATAATCTCACCTGTCTGTGGGGCTCTTACCTGCAGACAGGCAAACCCCCTGGCTGCCAGGAACTCCCTCTTCCTCTAGAGAGAGAAACGAGGGGAAAGGCCACAGTCACTGCCGACCAGAAGCAGGTACAACCATGGCAAAGACACGGGTCGTTCGCTTCCAGAAGCTTAAGCTCCTTGGGTGGGGGTGGGGCGTTCTCAAAGTGTTAGGAAGGATAGAAAACTCAAGAGTGGCAGTGGAGAGTAGAGGGGCTTTCAGGGTGCTGGGGAACAAACCCAGGGCCTCACACGTGCTAGCCCAGTGCTCTGAGGGTCAGCCCCGCCCCGGCCCCAGAGAGAACAGAACCGCGTAGGTTCTATGAATGATGGTGAAGACTCCAAAAAGTAAACCATGGACGGCCTGATTGTTCCACATAACAATTACAGACTAAAGTGGATCTCTCTGGATTTTAATCAGAAAGATCCGCAAGGCACGAGCATGTCAAAATTCCTCAAAATCTCCAAGACAAAGAGGAGCAGGGCATGCGGCCTCTACCTTTGGGGTGTGTTGTGGGGGTCTCCATTTACGGTGTACTTGTGAGCATAGGCACTCTGGAAGGATAAACACAAACTGGGTGCGCTGGTAGCTTCAAGGAGGTACCCAACTTGGGGTGCGTGCATACAGAGATCAAAGGCAGATTTAGGAAACGATCTCCTGCAATTTTAATATTTAAACGTGGCTGCAGACGGCCCAGCGACTAAGAACGCTGGCCGCTCCTGCAATGGGCCCAAGTTCAGTTCCCGGCATCCACAGAGTGGCTCACGACCATCTGCAACTCTAGTTCTAAGAGATCCAATGCCCTCTTCCGGATTCCGAGAGAACTGCGTGCACGGGGCAAACATGTACAGGCAGAGAAAACACGCATGCACATAGGAAATAAGTCATTTTCGTTTATAGTAACAGGTCACACAGGTGCAAACAAACAGAGGCAGAACACGTTCATGGCTTCCCGTGGCACCGGGCGTGAGTGCTAACAGGGCACCCGCCATGCAGGGTGGGGGTGGGGGAGCGCAGTACATTACGTGAGGGTCAGAGGGAAGCAGTTGTCTTCTACCATATGAGTTCTAGGGACCAAACTCAGGTCATCGGGCTCCGTGACCTTTACCACTGAGCAATTGTAGACACCCCAAACCCAGCATCCTGTGGTTTAAAGAACACAGCAGCCTCAAACGTGCGAGGTAGATATTCCGTCACTGAGCTACACCCTCAAGGCAAAATCCACTGGAAAGAATGAACCCGATCCTGTAATCCTAGCGTGAGAGGCAGGAGGAGGAGGGTGAATACAAGGCCAGGCTGGGCTGCATCGTAAAACCCTGTCTCAAACCACATGGTGGCTCACAGCCATTTGTAATGGGACCCGATGCCCTCTTCTGGTGTGTCTGAGGACAGCCACAGTGTACTTCTATGTAATAAATAAATAACTCCTTAAAAAGGAATACGAAATAAGGGCCAGGTATGGTGGCTCATGCCTTTAATCCCAGCACTCTAGAGGCAGAGGCAGGTGGACCTCTCTGTGAGTTTGAAGCCAGCCTGGTCTACAAAGCAAGTTCAGGACAGCCAGGGCTCTGTTTCACAGAGAACCCTTGACTCAAAAAAGCCTATGCCTATATATATTCATATCTTTAATTTCGTAGTCAATTTCATATATTTTTGTGTGTGTATATCTATATATCTATATCTATATACACATCTATCTATTGAAATGGAAGCCAAGCATGCACTTCTGTGTTAGCAGGTCCGTTCTTCCCCATCTATAATTCTATAAAGAGAAGCTGGCGAGATGGCTGCAAACCTGAAGATCTAAGTTACAGCCCTAGAACCACATAGTGTGGAGAGCCGACTCCCACAAGTTGTCTCCTGACGTCCACTCATGTGCCGCAGTACATGCATGCATACATGTGTACACACACACACACACGGAAGTAACATTTGAATTTTGACACACGTTTTGCCTGTTGTGGGGGGAGGAGGATGAAGCCTTCAAGAACACTGATGTCTACTGATGTCAATTTTTCAAAAGATGGTATAAAACTGTGTCCCAATGGAGTATTTTCTAAAACCATAAAAAGTTAACCCCTCCCGAACGCCATGCAGATTCCTGGCCTGACCGTCAGCGATTCTACCGTAGCTGTCTGGGGTAGGCCCCTGGAATCTGCATCTTACCCGGATGTTCAGCCCTAGGGGGAAGAGGGATTAAACAGCAGTCTCCTGCCTCGGCTCAGAGGTGAAAGGAGCTTTCTGGAAGGCCATGCTATGTTACGTATTCTCCAGGCGACATAGTGCACATTCAGAAGCCACACAAGCTAGACATGGCTCCTCCACAGGGGGGAGAGGGCAGGGGGCTCCCACAGTGAGCTGATACACCCAGCCTCACGGGTTAGCCAGGGCTTGTCTCTTTGCCCAGCCAGGAGCTGCCCCATCCTTCCCACAGCCCATAGATTACACGTTCCCCTTGATCAGATTCCACTTGGCACTTCCCCGAGGTCTGTTTCGTGCTATTCTATAATTATCTTCTCCCAACGAGATTAGAAATTCCTTGACAGCAGGGGCCATGTCTCCTCAGACGCAGCCAGCATCTCTACACCACCTAATGATGTGTAAGGCCAAGGCCAGGGCCGGAGCCAGGAACTGCCTCCGAGGACTTGAGCTTCCTTGCCCAGTTACACGTGGATAGGCCAAGCCTTAGTCCCTTTATGGTAAGAGGGGCCTTGGTGGCTTCAGAAACCCAAGTCAAAATGGGAAGGGATGTCAATCACGTAAGTTCTGGGCCCTCCCAAGGTGAGCCTGGGATCTCAGCCCTACCTAGAGTCCCTACTCTCAGTGGGCAGGTTGTTGAAGATGGGTCAGAGAGAGGCTAGCCCTTTGGAAGGGAAGCTTAGCCTCCGTCTTTACTAAGAAACCTGCTGCCCCACACCGGAACATTAATCATGGCCATCTTGTGCCCAGAAGCAGCTGGGGCCAAGCTCGTCTGAAGAGCGCCAAGTGTTGGTAACCTGGACGGCGTCAGGGAGGGAGGTAGTGCAAAGGCCTCTAGGTGGGAAGTGGATTGGCTACTTCTCAACTTCTCAAGTATCCTTCAGAACACGGCATGGTCACCACAGCCCACTCTGGCCATTAGAGCCAGCTTGGTCCCACTTGTATCCCTTAACCTTCCTATAGTTCCCCCCACCCCCTCGGGGGTGGTGCAGGCTTCCCTCTACCAGGCTCTCTCATTCCTGCTCTTCCAAGAGCCTCGACCATTAGAAGGCTCTCCAGGGGCAGAGAACACATGCCTTTCAAAATCAGAAAGACTCGAGCCCAGTCGCAACTCTGACGTAGACACTGCACGACTTGGCGGGGGGGGGGGGCTGCAGGGGGGGGGGAGAGGACAGGGGACAGACGACGTCTCTGCGCCTCTCAGAGATCATGTCTTCCCTTGTACAGAAATTCTAAAAGCATGGGCACAGGGCCTGGCAGATGGATGGCGGTTCAGGAATTGAAAGAGGAGGCTTGGTATGACTGGGTACAACACTGCCGGTCCCCACACCATAGCGCACAGGGTTCTAGGGAGAGTAAGCCCCGTATAAAAGTGTCTCCACTGGCTGACTGCGAGGCTCTTAAGACAGAGGACAGCTTTCAAGGGACATTCCTCTTATCACGGAGGGCCAGGTTCTGGGGAAGAACTACAGGACGATGAGGACACAGGTTCAGTGGCCTTTCTAGGCCACAGCTGGGCTCTGTGCTTTCTGAGCAGTTTAGGCCCCCAGGCCAGTGGTTGGCAACAGAGCTCTTCTCCCTGCAGTGGGAAGGCTACCCCAGGTATGGAAGGATGACACAACCGCCCCACATACTCACGTCATCGACTTTCGGCTCCGTCACAGGAACCCACTTGTAGATTCGTAGGGATGTATCGCCAACGGTCACCCATTTCTTCTCCCTGCAAGGAATGAGGAAGAGCCCATAACCAGGGGGCTTTGTACAGGACTCTGCTTAAGGGGAGAGGGTGGCAGAGGTCACAGCTACAAAGAGATAACTACGTAGCCCTGGGGCTGAGACAACAACAAGCTTTGATCACGCAGATTCGGCTGGAATCCCGGCTCCTTGGCGGCCGAGGCCCTGGGAAAGTCATTTGGCCAACGGAACCTTTGTGCTCCCTACCTTTCTGGGATCCAAAAGGCAAGCAAACACCCTACCCTCCTAGCAGCCTCCATTCAGAACAGTGCAGGGGTGTGTGTGTGTGTGTGTGTGTGTGTGTGTGTGTGTGTATGTGTTCGTGCGCCTGGCCTGGTGAGGGCTATTCCTTGTACCTGTCCTTCAGTCAAGTCTGATCCCTGATCCCCATAGAAACCCTGAGTTCTAAACTCCCATAGGACAGAAGTCAAGTGCCCAGTTGAGAGAGACAGGTTTGCAGCAGAATGGTTCATCAAGAATATCAATTGTGGGGGCTGGAGAGATGGCTCAGTGGTTAAGAGCACTGACTGCTCTTCCAGAGGTCCTGAGTTCAATTCCCAGCAACCACATGGTGGCTCACAACCATCTGTAAAGAGATTCGATGCCCTCTTCTGGTGTGTCTGAAGACAGCTACAGGGTGTACTTATATACTTTATAAGTAAATAAATCTTTAAAAAAAATATTTAGAGGCCAAGTACCTGGGCAGGAGCGAACATAACTTGGGGGAGAATAACCAGGGGCAGTGCTGGGGTTTGAACCCCAACAGTCTGGGCTCCGGCTTAGCCATCTTAAGGAGGCAGCCTGAAGTCTTCCTGAGTTTATCAAGTAACTCAGCTGATTTGGGGGACTGGAGGGAGAGGCAGGGCTGCAATCTCAGTTCAGCACAACAGTCCCGCTGCTGCCTAGAACTGCAGTCATGGGGACCCTTGGCTTCTCCACCCAAACTTACCCTATGGTCTACCCCTCATTTATACCGTGACAGATTACAGTCTCTACCATGTCGTCACTGAGCCTTTGGGGGAGGGAGGACAGCAGTGGCAAGCACGCTCAGAGACAACCATAACCAAACCATGCACATAACCAAACCATACACTTCTATCCGCAAGCTGCCCAGGTCTCCTCCACGTTCCCGTTATCGACGGCCTGGCTCGCTTGTTAAGGGAGACAGACCGTGTGTAGCTGCTTCATGTGCCAAGCACCATGCCCACATACTCCGACGCTCACATGACCACCTGTGGCAGCAAGGGTCCCCTTCTCCACTTGACCGATCGAGGAAGGGAGAGCTGAGGAGGTGAACTCATAACCTCACAGTGAGAATCCAAACCCTCAGAGTGGACCACTTTCCAGAGCCCCCGGCAGGAGAATCGTGAAGTGAAGATAGAGACTTCCATCCCTCTCCTGCCTCCTGGGGGCAGACAGAGAGCACAAGCCACAGGCCCAATCTTTTACTCTCCACTCTGAATACACAGGAGGGACCTGAGGGGACACGGCTACTGCCGGGAACAACCTCAGTGACAGGTAGAGACGGAATCCTGATGGCTCCTGTGTACTGGAGACCAAGCTATACGGCCCCTCTCCTCTCTCTCCTTTCTCTGAGGTTAGTAAAGAGGACAAGAGAGGAGCACACGGTTCAGATGAGGAAAGGGGCAGTCCAGAAACTTTCGCCCCATTCAGGGCCACACAGGCAATACAATGCGGTAAATACCTGTGGTAAGTTCATGTGGAAAAACATAGAGTGAACATGGGTTTTGCCGTCAGAGTCTGCCATCTACTATTCTGCTGCCCACAGAGAAGAAAAGTCTATTCTAGAGAGTACCTGGGTGGTTGGAAAGTATGCCGGAGCCCTGGGCCTCCCAACATGACAGGAACAGGGACGAATGTCTGAAGTGATCAGGCATTGTGGGCTACCAACTGCACACCGGCTCCTCCTTCCCCAGCCCGTGACCTCTTCACTCAGCACTCTTACCAGTGTGGACACTGACGCGGGGGCTTTGGGACAGAGGCAAGAGTTATGAACTTGACCTTGAGAGCTGGGGGTGGTGGGACATCATTCTAGTACCTTGAGATCCTGAGATTCCTGTACCCCCAGGGACTTAGGCGGGATTGCTAATTCTGAATCCCAGGTGGCTCTAAACTACACAATGAGATTAATAATGATGATGGTGGTGAAGGTGATGATGATGATGATGGTGGTGGTGATGATGATGATGATGTCTGGTGGGATGGCTCAGTAGGTGGTGGGTAAAGACACCGGATAACCTGAGCTAGACCCTCAGAACTGACATGGCAGAAGGAGAGGACCTACCCCCACAGGCTAGGCTCAGACTTCCACACGTGTATCCTAGCACACATGAGTACGCTCCCACCCCACACACAAAATAAGTCAAAAAAAGAAAAAAGTAATAGAACTTTCAAAAACTGAAGTACGACCTGACCTGAAGTACGGATTGACCTCTGACCTGGGATTTGTCTCTTCTAAGGGCCCTGGCTCAGGGCAGCAACTCACATCTCCTACGTGTGCTGCCACCCATCATGGGGGAACACACACACACAGCTGGCTGCCCCCATGCTGAGGGAACGAGACAGTTCCCATCATCTAACAGCAAGAGTGGCAAGCCAGTGGCCGGCAGGCAGGCACGTCTGGTTTACCCTCATGGTTTACCCTTTAAAAGGTTGACTGGGTTACCAAAGTAGAAGAGAGAGAAAGAAAGGAGAGAGAGGAAAAAAACATAAAAATCCAGTTTTTTTGGCTACTCTGGAAACATGATCTGCAGTCCACATTCCCCCTGGGAGCCACAGCTTGCTCCCGATGGCTAACACTGGCTCCCCCAACCCACAGCCCCCGCACCTCTCACCACCTGGAGGCGTTCACTTTGACCACCAAGTTGCACCTCGACCTAGCCAAAAAAAAAAAAAAAAAAAAAAAAAAAAGGCTTGTTCCCATGGCAACTGGCTTGGCTTCTGTACCTCCTGCCTTGTGTTCCTGAGATAAAAGGATGAAATGAAGTCCCAGATGTAAGACCACAGCTCCAAAGTTCTTCTCCAGCTCGGGCTCCTCTATAAACTACAGAGTCCATCTCGGATTCCCAAGGCCAAGGTAAACTCCCAGTGCTCTACTGGGTCTAGGTCCGGTGAGTCTCAGGGGGCCTTGCTGGCTCCAGAGAGCTCTAAATCCCTTTGTAAATTCACTACACGGTTAGTCTTTGTCATCCCGGGAGACCTGACCTCATCCCAATCAGGTCTGGGTCCCCTCAGAGGGCACTTCTTAGGGATGGGTGGAAAGCCCCAAACTAGTCAGTCTGTCCTTATGTGAGTTGCTAAAGGACTTCGTGGACTGAGAGCTGAAAGGTCCTGGACCAATGCCTACCACGAAGCTCTGATTTCCCTTTGTCTTTCTCACTCACACTGGGCCTCCCAGCCTGACCCAATAGGGACCTACCATGTTGTTCTTCAGTCATCTTCTGGCTACCTCACACCCCACCAACCCGCCCTGCCCGGACACCAGACAGAAAGAAGAGGAGTAGCCCCCAGCTATGGGTGGGGAGGCCGTAGTTCACGCAGGCTCCTTCTGCAGGGCAGAGGAAGGGTAGGGCTAGCCAATCAGAGTATTAAAAAAAATACCATCCTAGGCTTTCAGACTGAATGGTATGCCAGACACCTCGCCTCTCCTCTAAATAAAATACAGGGGGTTGGGGATTTAGCTCAGTGGTAGAGCGCTTGCCTAGCAAGCGCAAGGCCCTGGGTTCGGTCCCCAGCTCCGAAAAAAAAAAAATAAATAAATAAAATAAAATACAGAATTCCTCACTGATTTTGAGTTTTTCAGATAAATGGATAACTGTTTGGTATGTGTCTCAAATATTTCATGAGCTATACTTACATAAAGGGTTGTGTGTGTACAGGCTGAAGGACAAAACCCAGAGCTTTGTACATATTAAGCTCAAATTCTACCATTAAAGCAATATTCTCAGCAGACATTTTCATTTTTGCCCTTTTTTTTTTTTTTTGAGACAAGCTTGAATGTAGACCAGGCTAGCCCAGAACTCAGTATGTAGCTGAGGCTATCCTTGAACTCCTGATTCTCCTGCCTCTACAAGTGCTAAGGTTATAGGCATACATCACTATACGGTGGGGGGGGGGGACGACATATTTTTTTTAAAATCACTTTGTTATTTTTCTGAAATTCAAATTTACCTGGGTGTTCTGTATTTTCCTTTGCTAATTATGGCAGCCCCATGCCTTAGCCAGTGGTGAAATGCATGGTTGGTGCCCACAGTTAATAAACAACCCCAAAGCCTTCAGGGTTGATTGCAACACTGTTGTACAGACAGGCCAAGACCAGATCCCGTGACTCAAGGAAGCCCCCTGCATTTCTGTGTAAGATGGGGACGGGAAGCAGATCCAAATTTCTACAAAAGTCCACCTTACATAAGGGCGTTTACAAGGGCCCCTGTGTACTCCAGTGACTCCACCTGACTAGCCAGTCCTCGGCAGTTCTGGAAGGGGTAGGGGCACCGAGTCCCCTAGTTGACAGCAGCAAGGAACTTGAGTTTCATGCTTTGCCCAAGGTCACAGCTAGGAAGAGAAGTAGAAACTCAAGCAGGAGATCCCAAAAAGCCTGAAGTCTTTAGAGGTCATGATGCACTACGGGGAAGAAGGCGGCCACATCCCCCGCTGCACTCCCAGGCTCGGCAGGCTGTGAACCCGCTGGGTTGGAAGAAGCCTCCAGGCCTGCTGCTCTGGGGCCCGCAGGGTGGAAAGCCCCATCCCTCCATCTGCCCGCCCTGCAGAGCAGCTGGCAGACCCAGCCGCAGCTGTCACAGCTCCAGGACCAGAAAGGCAGCTTACACCGGCCAGCCAGCCTGCCGCTTTCTACCGTCCAGGCCGGTGACAGACAGAAGGGACTCTTGCTCTGATATCAGTTCTCTACCACCCCAGCCTTCCCTTGAGAGTCCCACAGGAGAGGGTCCGTTACTGTGCTGTTTTCCTGTGTTTTGGCCTGCAGCTGTTTCTGCCATTTTTAAATGGCTCCAGTTGGGCACTAGTCGCCCTGCTCAGCAGGGGAGCTCCCCGGCACCCAGGACTTGGATCTCAACTTTGGAAAGCCTCCCCTTCTCACGGTTGTGAAAATTCTTTGTCCCATTGGAGCCAAACCCAGCCCACGGCGGGCATCCGGCCATCCGCAGACAGCCCTTTCCATAGGAGGCCCGGGAGCACGTGGACTTTATTGATTTTTCTCCTTGCCTTTTTTGTTGGGTTTCACTCTGAAAGGACAGCTAACTTGTGACACCATCAAGCCGGAGACAGGCACCCCAGAAGTGTTAAAAAAAAAAAAAAAAAGACAACAACAACAGAGGCATTACTCAAGAAATGAAACCCCCCCAAAATAACAGCCTGCAGTGGGGCCTGGCCAGTTCCTATAAAGGACAGGTCCAGCCAGCAGCCGCTGACACTTGGGGACACCCTCGCAGCTGCTCCTCTCCCGCTCGGACCCAGATGAAGCCGTGGGAAAAAAAAAAAAACCGTAATAAAGTTAAAATCAGGGAGCAGGGAGTTTTCAACAAGTCTGACCCAACCTGGTGGTGGACTACTGGCGCCTCAGGCCTGGTCTCTGGGGCCGCCTCGGAGTCAGATCCCGACGAGGGCCGTGAAAATGTTCCATCCTACTAATTATAACGAGGCCACGCCGGGCACGATCTAATTTGAGCTCGAAAAACACGCACGGCCCACACCGAATCTCCCGGTCCCCTCCTCCTCCCCCAGTGCAGAGAACAAAAACAACGGTCGCTCGCTCTCTCCGCAAAACAAACACCAGCTCCAGCTAGAAGAAGGCAAGACACGGCCCAGGACTTGGCTTCTGGCTGCAAACATCGCGTTCCCCCAGCTCCGGGTGCCGCGCGGAGCGCGTGGGAGCCGTGGGTGCTCCGCGCCCGGGCCGCGCCACCGCCTTCCTAGCGCTCGCCCCCATCTTCCTTCCTCGCCCGGAGCCCTCGCTCCAGGCTGCCCAAAGCGCTAAATTTAAACGGCTCGCGCTCTGCAAACTCCGCAGACTCGAGGGCGCCGAGGCCTGGGAGGCGGGGAGCTGCGGGCGGGTCGGGGCGTAGGGTGAGAGTGTGTGTGCGTATGTGTGTGTGTGTGTGTTGGGGGGACACCGGCGCCGCGCCGCCCCGGGAGGAGACGGCGGCCCGCTCCGCGCTGCACAATGGAGCTCGCGCTCTGCCCGCCGCCGCCGGCATCACGGCCCCGGCGCGCGGGAAGCCGCTTTCATGTGACTTGCACAAAAAAACGAAATGGCTTCTGGGGCCGGCTGCGAACCCCCCTCTCCCGAGAGCCGAGCTCGGAGCTCCGGGCTCCGGGCTGCAGCCGCCACCGCCACCGCCACTGCCTCCGCCGCCACCGCCACCGCCGCCGCGCCAGGTGGGCGACCGGCGCCAAGCACACCTGGGCAGCGGACGCAGCCCCCGCGGGGCGCAGGTGACCCCGGCCGCGCGCCCTCGCCAACTCCGGGCCCGGGGCCGCTGCGCCCCGCCGCTCTGCGCGCTGGGTCCCGGCTTGCTGGCGGCCGCGATGCGGTGCAGCGAGCCGGGGAGAGCGAGAGAGCGAGCAGGCGCCTCGGCTTACCATTTGCGCACTTTCTCGATAGCCGCCATGACCCTCTTGATATCATCTTTGGCCCGGCTCCTGGTCTCGGCTCGAACCGACCTGCCCGACATGGTTCTAGCGGGGAGGGAGAGAGAGGAGAGAGAGGCTGGGGGAGCGCGCCCGCCGGGTCCTGCTCGCCACACTCGCCCGCTCTCTCACTCGCGCACAGACACACACTCACACACATACGCGCACACACAAAGCCTGGTGCCGCCGCGCGCCCGGGGCCCAGTGCGCAAGCGCCGGGCGGCAGCTGCACAGAGCGAGGGGGAGCGGCGCGGCCGCCAGCAGTGCGGCCTCCGGGCGCCGCCGCCCTCCCCGGGGAGCCTCGGGGACCTCGCCCTGGGAAGCTATCTCGGGTGACCCCGACCTCCCAGCACGCGGGACGGCCCCGCGACCGGACTCACCCAGAGGCCGCAGGTGCGATTGGGGGCCTCTCCGTCCAAGACCCACACCCTGGGGATGGCAGACTGCAGGCCGTGGGTGCTCTGGTTCGGGTTGGTGGCCGCGGGCGCGATCGTGCAAGTTTCTTGTCCGGCGCTTGAGTTCTCGGAGTTGGAGGCTGCGGTTTGGGACGCGAGGTGATCTTAGAAAGAGTTGAGGCGCCGGTCTCTGGCCAGCTGCCTTGTTAAAATGTGCGAGCTAGAATGTCGCTTCCCCACGCTTAAACTACAGTCCTAGGAAAGGTGCTGGAGCCCGGTGGCAATTGACATTGTCGCAGGACTTTCTTTCCCGTAGAGATAAGTTGTCCCAGTCACGGATCAACCTCCTTGGGGTTTTCTGAAAATGACAATTTAATCTTAAACGGCTCCTAATAGAAGTGCTGTGTATTGGCCCGGAGCAGCAAGTAAACCGGACTGGTCCAACACAGAAGGACTTTCTTTTGAGGAACTGTCTTCCTACCCTGGGACCGAGCTGCGTGGCAGAATGTACCGAGCTCAACCAGGATAGGGACAGGTGGGTGTGCAGTTGCGGCTAGACAGACTGGACCAGAGCGAATGCTCGTCCAGGTGGATGCTGGGACAAGAGATGACCTAAAATGAGCATTGATGCCAACATCAGCCCTTTCATAAATGGGGAAACTGAGTCAAGGGGTGATTCAAGGTTGCAACCGTGAACTTCATCTGCGACTGCTGTGATTCTAGTACCCAGCACCCACCCACCCCCGAAGTTTGGGGTGCTGCAGGGGTTTGGTAGAGGGAACTAGTGGGGAGATGGGTGTGAGAATCTGTGGGATCTTCCCCAGGCTTATCTTTTAACCACTTTAAACACAGGATCCTAAAGCGGAAAAAATTAAAATATGAAAAACGGTCAGGCCTGGTAGCCCAGTCCTTTAATTCCAGCACTCCTGAGGCAGAAGCAGGCAGATCTCTGTGAGTTCAAGGCCAGCCTGGTTTATGGACGTAGTTCTAGGACTAACTAACCAGGACTACATAGTGAGCCGCTGTCTCAAATCCAAAATCGAAAAACAAAAAAGGGGTTGGGGATTTGGCTCAGTGGTAGTGCACTTGCCTAGCAAGCGCAAGGTCCTGGGTTCGGTCCCCAGCTCCGGGGGAAAAAAAAAAAAGAAAAAGAAAAAAAGAAAAGAAAAACAAACAAACAAAAAAAAAAACAGTCGAGCCAGGCAGTGCTGGTACACTCCTTTAATACCAGCGCTTGGGAGGCAGAAGCAGGCGGATGTCGATGTGTTCAAGGTCAGCCTGGTCTACATAGCAGTGAGTCCCAGGACAGCCAGGGCTACAAAGACAAACTCTATCAAAACAAAACAAAACAAATAAATAACAACAACATACACACACACACCACAAATATGTCAAAGAACCATTTTATGATGGATTGAAAACTGTGCCGTAAATCAGAAGTCTCATACTTTTGGCCCTCTGTATCTGACCATCAGATATGTGCTTGGACCCCAGGGAATGAATTTTTGTTTAGTGCAGGAATTGTGCCTTCTAGGCAAGTGCTATACCACAGTTTCGACACAGAATATATGTGGTATATATATACATATATATATATATAATTTTAAAATAAGATATATTGAAAATTCACATATGTGGTCTGCAAGATGGCTTAGTACATGTGTTTGCTGCCAAGCCTGAAGACCAGAGTTCAACTCTCAGACCCCACACTGTGGAAAAAAGAACTCATGAAAGTTGTTCTCCTATCGCCACATGTTTACATACCACACGCGCGCACGCACACACACACACACACACACACACACACACACGCATGCACGCGCAGTAGATGAAATGTAAAAATATTAAAAACCCAAATACCAATTGATGAATGGATGTCTTTTCAAACAGTGGGATATTCATCCGTGATAATAATACAAGGAATGCCAATATCGTTAAACATGCGTGAAGGCATGATAGGTAGAAAGATAAAGGCATGCAAGGACGAAGATTGTATGACCCCACTTACAGGAGTTATCTAGAGTAGACAGGAGCTGGGACAGGGGAGAGGGGATGGTGGCCAATGGTTTTTCGTTTGTTTGTTTGGTTGGTTGGTTGGTTTTTTTTGTAATGAAGAAAGTTTTCTGGACCTATATGTTAGAAGTGAATGTCCCATGTCACTGAACTGTACTTGTAAATGGTTACAATGAGCCAGGCACATGACTCAGTGGTTAGACACTTGCTACGAAAGCACAGAGACTATCGCTCAGATCCCCAGAACTCATGGAAAGTTTTGGTTGGTGGATGTGGCCACTGGCCTGTAATTCCGAAGTCTTGAAAGACCGAGACAGGAGATTCCTCAGAACAGGCTGGCCACTGAGACTAGCCATACTTACAAGCTCTGGGTTTGATTGAGCCAGTCTGCCTCAGTAAATAAGCCAGACAGAGGACGTTCCAGACATGGACTGGCCTCTGTGCATGCACCTCCATGTACATGTGCGCCACACCATGCGTGCAAATGTGTGCACACATGGAGACCGTACACATGCATGCCCATGAAAATGGGAAAGGGAGGAAAATGTTCATAATGGCTGATGTGAGGTTACGTGAATTTGACTATTATAAAAAGAAATCCAAATTGGTTCGAAGCAGCTGGAGTTCTGCAAAGCGGCCCTCGCCTTTCAAGCTGCTCAGGTGACCGGGTTTGCTCCATGAAACCACCTGACTTCAGTTTGCTGTCTATCCCCTGAAGGTGTTTATATTTTTGATTCCCGATTAAACCGTAAAGCTCTCTACAAATGTTCTTTATAAATCTAGTGTGTCATTTTTAGGTCCCCTCCCAGCAGATATTTTTGAGCTTCTTTCTTTCAACAAAACTGGGCTGTTTCATAGTTTGTGTCTGATGACTAACGCTCTTCGCTGGATCTTCATGCATTTCCTTGTTATATGCCGGGCTCCCTTTGACTAGGTCACACACTGTATTATTTCTTCTCCTTTTTCCCCCTTCCTTAATCCTCATCTTCCTCCTCCTTCCCTCCTACAGGGTCTTATATAGCTCAGGCTAGCCTCAAACTTACACAAGTAGCTGAGGGTAGCCTTGAACTCCTAACCCTTGCACCTTCGCTAGAATTGCAAGCAGGAGTCACCACACTCAGCAGGGCTTAGATTTACTTCAGTCACAGTCAAGTTCACATAGGCGGAAGCCACCATAGCAGTAACAGGACTGAACTGGTAGCCGGAGTCTTGCTCTTTGCTTTTTGTTTTTAATGGAGTGTGCTCAATGACTCTATCTTGTACAAATGATTCAAATCCCGAAAAAACTGTTGCTACTATTAATATACTCTCATATATAAAAAATATATCATGTATAACATATATCACATAGATATCATAGAATATGTATTATATCGCATATATATCATATGATATATATATACATATATGTAATATATGTATAATATAAATATATGTGTATATATGTATAATATAAATATATATGTAGGGGGTTGGGGATTTAGCTCAGTGGTAGAGCGCTTGCCTAGGAAGCGCAAGGCCCTGGGTTCGGTCCCCAGCTCCGGGGGGGAAATATATATATATATATATATATATATGTATATAAATTATATATATACATATATATAATTTGAATTCTTGGACACTTTTAGCTGTGCTACCAACTTCAGGAAAAAGTAATCCTGTTTACTGTTGGTTTGGCATTACAGAAATGAACAGTTATATTGGTGCAGATACATTAAAGTTAATTTTCCCCCCATTTATACAGGGGTAGCACTGGATTAAATATATAAGGTCTTATCTAGGTGGGCTTGATCATAGAAACTATTAGTTTCTAAACAAAAAGGAAACGTGTCACGGCGAGGAGGTACCACAGTATAAGAAGCCCGCGACTCTGCTGGAGCGCCAGGCACCTGGCTTCCAGTCCTCCTAACTCAGTGGTTCGCAGCCTTCCTAAGGCCGCTTGGGACCTTCAATGCAGTTACTCCTGTTGTGGTGACCCCCAACCATAAAGTTATTTTTGTTGCTACTTTGTAGCTGTGATTTTGCTACTGTTATAAATTGTAATAGGAACATCTGCTTTCCGATGGTCTTAGGTGACCCCCTGTGAAAGGGTCATAAGAGTCCATTCTACCCCCCAAAAGGGCGGAGATCCACAGGATGAGAGCCACCGACCCGACTGCTGTCTTGTCTTACCTTTAAGATGTTTCCAAATACTTTCTTCTAAATTTTAAATTATTTATTTAGCGGGGGATACCCACATACCATGTTGGTTCTCTCCAACGGCTAAATGGGTGCTGGGCACCAAACTCAGGTTGTCAGGCTTGTCAGTCTGGGCGACAGGCAGCGTCACTAGCTGAGCCATCTTGCTGGCCCTCAAAGTCTTGCTTCGTTTTTTGTTTCTCTTTTTAGAAACAGGGACTCCCTATATAGCTCAGGCTGGGCTCAAACTTGAGACTCAAACTGAGTCCTGGGATGACATTTTACTGTAGGGGATTGGTTCTAAGACTTTGTCCTATTTCAGCTCCCAAAAGCCTCCTCTTCCAGACCTGAGGGTCCCTGCCCCCAGCTGGCTTCTGTTGATAATAAAGAATTGCCATAGAGCCAATGGTTGGGCAGGGAGACAGGGCGGGACTTTTAGATTGCTCAGGGAAGGAAACAGAAAGATGAACCTTAAAGGCCCCATGTAAGAATCGGGGAAAGTGGCCCTAGGGGCACTTCCTCTGTCGGGTCTGGGGTAGCAGAGATAAATATAGATTTTTAAAAGATAATAACTCAGGAATACCGGAGGGGAGTGTTTGCTAGCTGAGGGGAGGTTTAGAAGTGTCCAGCTATTGAGCTAGTCAAGGCACATCAAAATTAGCTGGCGTGTGTGTGTGTGTGTGTGTGTGTGTGTGTGTGTGTGTGTGTGTGTGTGTTTCATTCAGGAATCCAGAGAGCTGTTGGTCAGGTGCATGCTCCCAGGGGAGACAGGAGGCTTGGAGCTAAAGGGGCTAACTAATTCACAGTACAATGTATCACCATGCCTAGATCCTCTTCTTGGCTCTTTTCAAGTTTTCGGCTTAAGAGTTGTTAGTTTAAAGATTTATTTACTTTATATATATGAATACACTGTCGCTGTCTTCAGACACACAGAAGAAGGCATTAGATCCATTACAGATGGTTGTGAGCCACTATGTGGTTGCTGGGAATTGAACTCAGGACCTCTGGAAGAGCAGCCAGTGCTCTTTTTTCCCGGAGCTGGGAACCGAACCCAGGGCCTTGCGCTTGCTAGGCAAGCGCTCTACCACTGAGCTAAATCCCCAACCCCGCAGCCAGTGCTTTTAACCACTGAGCCATCTCTCCAGCCCTGAGGGTTGTTAGTCTAACTATGGACCAGAAACACTCATGACAAGTCAAGTATTCCACAAACATTAGTATCCTAGACAGGTTAAGAGCACAAGATGACCTCGAGATAATGGAAGTTTGTCACGGCCAATGTCAAACATCTTTAGAACTCTGAGCCTCATCTTTAAAAGGAAGATACAACTTACAGATTTAGGGGGTTCTTACGAAACCCAGTTTTGCTTTGTATAAGTGTTTGTATACACCAGCAAGCACTTGCTAAATACAGGTCCCCTATGACGGCTGGCATCATAAAGCCCCCCACCCAGGGGACTGAAGTTAAATGCTCCTCTTTCCTGAGTTGCTAAATTCAACTCTTGAGTCCGTGCCTGGTGTTAGGCATACCTCCAGGGTGGAGGCTGGCTCACCGCTGCGGGCTGGAGGAGGTTTCCATCTCTGGAACAGGGATGTGTAATTGGGAGGGAACTGCGGGCCTAGCTTCAGTGCTCTCTGCAGCCTAGCAACTCACCACAACGGTGTGGCTTTCATAGACAGAGGTGCTCTGTGGTTTGGGGAGCAGGGCATTCGCCAGGGCCTAACAAAGTGTGTGTGTGTTGGGGGCAGGGTAGAGCGAGGGGGTTGAGAAAGTTCCAGCCATAGAATGACAATGTTGTCTCTTACTCTGAAACAGGAACATAGATACACTGCTAATAAAGCTGACCCAGTTGAGGCCATCGTCTCCTGCCGAAAGCAAATGCCAAGCCGGACCTGCTGATGGAGGCCCGTCATACTAGCACTTGGGGTTTAAATAGAAGGATCAGAAGTTCAAGGTTATCCTTGGTTGTATAATGACCTAGAGGCTAGCCTGGGGTACGTGACATCCTGTCAAAGAAGTTGGGGGTGGTAGGGAGAAAGGAAGATTAACGTGTTCAAGGTGAAGTAATATCCAAATTCTCCTCTAACATGGAAGGGTTAAACTCAGACGGTCATGACCTAGTGACTTGGAGTAAAGTTGGAATCTTTTACACAGACTGTTGCCAGGCATGGTGGGGCCCGCCTTGAATCCCTGTACTCTATGAGTCTGAGACCAGCCAGGTCTAGGTGGTGAGACCCTGTCTCAAAACAAAGGTTTCAGTGTTTTGTGTCACAGGGTTATGGATGTACCCAAGGCCTCCCACAGGCTAGGTGAGTGACCTCAGCTCTGCTAGGATCAGTCAATTCTAAAGTCAGAAACCTAGAACGTCACCAGATTCCTTCTAGGGTCTCTCGTGCGTGGCTTTCCCACAGTTGAGCATCCTCCCCAGTTCTGGATAAGCCCTTGGTTTGGGGAGTCAGGGCCCACCCAAGGGACCCGTCTCACGGAAGCGAGGAATTTCAGTCTTGGGGATGGTGCTCAGTCTTGTTTGTGAGTTGATCTTTTTTTCTTTTTCTCAGACACAGGGTCTCACACCATAGCCCAGGCTGGCCTAGTCCTTCTGTGACTCCATGCTGGAATTACAGGAGCAACCCGCTGCGTATAGCTTGTGTAGTGATGAACACCATGGACACAGGGGTGCAGGCCTTTGATCCCAGCACCCAGGAGGTAGAGGCAGGCAGATCTCTGTGAGTTCCAGGCTAGCCTGGGCTACAGAGTGAGACCCTGTCTACTATTCTCACAAAACATTTTTTTTCCTTTTCTTTTTTTCCGGAGCTGGGGACCGAACCCAGGGCCTTGAGCTTGCTAGGCAAGCGCTCTACCACTGAGCTAAATCCCCAACCCCTATTTTTTGTTTTTGTTTTTGTTTTTCTTTTTTTTCTTTTTTTCGGAGCT